>NW_022630996.1:28430421-29030421 GCF_010015895.1 Lontra canadensis
CCAGAAATAGACCCTCAACTCTATGGTCAACTAATCTTTGACAAAGCGGGAAGGAATGTCCAATGGAAAAAAGATAGCCTCTTCAATAAATGGTGCTGGGAAAATTGGACAGCCACATGCAGAAAATGAAATTGGATCATTTCCTTACACCACACACAAAAATAGACTCAAAATGGATGAAGGACCTCAGTGTGAGAAAGGAATCCATCAAAATCCTTGAGGAGAACACAGGCAGCAACCTATTCAACCTCAGCCACAGCAACATCTTCCTAGGAACATCACCAAAGGCAAGGGAAGCAAGGGCAAAAATGAACTACTGGGATTTTATCAAGATCAAAAGCTTTTGCACAGCAAAGGAAACAGTTCACAAAACCAAAAGACAACTGACAGAATGGGAGAAGATATTTGCAAACGACATATCAGATAAAGGGTTAGTGTCCAAAATCTATAAAGAACTTAGCAAACTCAACACCCAAAGAACAAATAATCCAATCAAGAAATGGGCAGAAGACATGAACAGACATTTCTGCAAAGAAGACATCCTGCTGGCCAACAGACACATGAAAAAGTGCTCCATATCACTCAGTATCAGGGAAATACAAATCAAAACCACAATGAGATATTACCTCACACCAGTCAGAATGGCTAAAATTAACAAGTCAGGAAATGAAAGATGCTGGCGAGGATGCGGAGAAAGGGGAACCCTCCCACACTGTTGGTGGAATGCAAGCTGGTGCAACCACTCTGGAAAACAGCATGGAGGTTCCTCAAAATGTTGAAAATAGAACTACCCTATGACCCAGCAATTGCACTACTGGGTATTTACCCTAAAGATACAAACGTAGTGGTCGCAAGGGGCACGTGCACCCGAATGTTTATAGCAGCAATGTCTACAATAGCCAAACTATGGAAAGAACCTAGATGTCCATCAACAGATGAATGGATAAAGAAGATGTGGAATATATACACAATGGAATACTATGCAGCCATCAAAAGAAATGAAATCTTGCCATTTGCGACAACGTGGATGGAACTAGAGGGTATCATACTTAGCGAAATAAGTCAATCACAGAAAGACAGCTATCATATTATCTCCCTGATATGAGGGAGAGGAGATGCAACATGGGGGGTTAAGGGGGTAGGAGAAGAGTAAATGAAACAAGATGGGATTGGGAGGGAGACAAACCATAAGTGACTCTTAATCTCACAAAACAAACTGAGGGTTGATGGGGGTAGGGGGGTTGGGAGGGGTGGGGTGGGGTTATGGACATTGGGGAGGGTATGTGCTATGGTGAGTGCTGTGAAGTGTGTAAAGCTGGCGATTCACAGACCTGTACCCTTGGAGATAAAAATTTATTATATGTTTATAAAAAAATAAAATAAATATTTTAATAATATATGAAAGCAGAGCAGAATATACCATCCCAAAATATCCTTGTTTGCCTTAAGAATCATTTTGAGCTGGTTATTTTTTAAAAACAATAGTCCCTCAAGAAGCTTAGAAAATCAATCAGAAGTTGCCCTTTTGTAAGAGACACTTATATGGGAAATATCCCTCTCTAAGGAAGCCTCTCTCTCTGGGCCAGGAAGAAAAGCATGACCTGATGTTTAGAAACTCTTCTCAGTGATAAGGTAAGAACTTAAATCTATATAACTTTACCCTTGTTTATTGTGCCTTTCCTGGTAACTTCCCATAATTGGCCTTCCTCTCTCACCCTCCAATATCTTTCTTCTTTAGCCGAAAATGGAAAATGGTATTTAAGGTGATAGATTGGATTTGGGAGAGTTGCTCAGTTTTCCTGGGTATCTCCCATGTATACAGGAAGTATAATGTTATTAAACTTCTATTTTTCTCCTGTTAATCCATCCTTTATTACAGGGGAGTCTCAGTCAAGAATCTAGAAGGGTAGAAGGGAAATTATTTTTCTTCCCCTACAATATAATAGTTAATGCTTATTGATAATCATTATTCTAAATATTTTACACGCATCAGTTCATTTAATTCTCATAACTTCATGAAGGTGTTATTATTATCCTATTAAGATAAATGAAGAAAAGCACAGCGAGCTTAAGTAACTTGCTCAATTTGACACAGCTAGCAAGGTTTAGACTTGGGATATGGAGCCAGGCAATCTGGCTCTGTGGCCTGAGTTCTTGGTACCAGAATTCATTCTCTGTCTAGTTACTGTGGCAATAATGGTGGTATTATTTGGTACCAAGAATGTGGCTGTATCAATCAGGATCCAGATGGAAAAACAAATTATTTAGCAGAGTTCATTAAACAGAGAAATATTAATATAGAATGTTGACTAATCAGCATTGGAGGATAGAAAATACAGAAGGGAAATATGGAAGTTATACTCAGGTTGAATTATTAGAATCATTTAACTTAGAGAAGGGACCCCAAAGAGCTGGGACTCAAATGCTAAGGACATGTTGCCTGGCTGGGTTGGTACCTCTGGAGCTTGGAGGAAGTAACTTGCAGAGGTAGGAGCAGGATTTTGAGCAGGGTGGGTTACTTAGCTGGTGATGGTACCTCAGGAACATGGAGGAAAGATCCTACAGAGCTAAAGTTCAGACCTCTGAAGAGGGAGGTCATCTAGCTGGTGCTGGTATCTTAAGATTATAAAGGAGGTTGCCCAAGGAATTGGATTTCAGACTTCTAAGAAAGGTGCCCGCCAATTAATCTAGTATTTTGGAGGAATCCCTCCAAATAGACATGAGTCTATTTCAGGGAATGTAGAATAGACAAGAAGCAATAGCTACTACTAGGGTGAAGAACTCTTGTTGTGGAGATGTGGATAGGGATAAGCAAACAGGAATAAGAAAATTTCTCCTCTTGTCATCCTGGTTTCTAGTTTTTCTACAGTACCCTCTGTTGAAAGAACCTAACAGGGAGTCAGCTGGCAAAGAAGAAATGTGGTTTGCAAAGAAAATGAAATGAGGCTAGGTTTACCAATCTAAAAACTTGGAGGAGGTGACTTGCAGAGTAGGGAATCAAAATACTCAGAAGGTATTATTTGAGTTAGTGCTGGTACTAACCCTGAAGCAGAAGAAAATAAAGAGGAAGAGCAGAAAAGCAGAGTGCATCTGAGTTTAGAAGGGTACATTTGGAGCTGAGAAAAAAATGGTTTGATAACCTAAAACACTGACTTAAATGTGCAGAGCCTATTAGGAGGTATCCCTTCATTGGGGGCTGGTCTTATCAAGATTCTCAGAAGGAGCTGCTGTTAGCAACAAAAACTTGCATTATTTGTCTGAAATGCTTCTAAACAATTTAACATCTTAATTTTTCTTCTTAAAATAACTAATGAATTTTAATTTACTTATTCATTCAACATTTTCTGGGTATCTTCTATGACTCCTATGCTGTACCTGTTTCTATTTGTTAGGCCACAGATGGGACACACATTACAAATGAAAAATGGTTTAGGTGTAAATCAGGTTCATTAGTGAAATTTATAGGCAGAGGGACAATAAAACATGTAGTCTCCATAAGTCTCACCACCATCAAACAGAATGGGTGTGATGTGGCTGGATGTACATACACTCAACCCTACATTTTCTGGAGAAATTGGGAGGAGGCAAAAAGGATCATTAGACTCATGGCTTAATTATGGTGAATCAGTCTGACTCCAGTCTGCAGTAACAAAAACTGCACCAGTTATTTGAACAGAGAAATTTAATATAAAGAATTGCTAATTCAGTAGAAACTCATTTACTAGATAATCTATAGACTAACAGGGAACTCTAGGGTGTCATTGAGTTAACAACTGCAGGATGAGGTGCTAAAGGGGAAGAAGGGAAGTGGTTTCAGTCATTAAAATTTAGAAGGGTTCCATAGAGTTGAGACTCAAACTACAGAAGAACAACCCCATGAGCCTAAAACCCAAACGTCTGAAGAAGAGGTATCATACTTCTGGTATTGTTTTTCATGGTGGAGGAGTAGGGCCATGATGAACCTGATTTTGCAAGTATGCAAAAATCTACAAACCAGATTCAGCTACTTCTACAGGAATGAATCCCCACTGTCCAGATGAAGGATCACTGCTAGAACGATGGAGGAATAAGAAGCAAAACAGAAGAGAGCAAGGCTCTTCTTCCTGATGTAACCTAGCAGAATCCCTCTAGTGTCCTCTATTGGCAGAGCCCAAGAGCCTTCACCATTGAGGTGGAATGGAGAAATGTTCTTTGTGGAATCTGAGCATTAACCTCACAAAGTCTAGCATAAAATAGTGGGTTTAGAGACATGAAAGAATAGTTTGATAAGCAGCACAAATAGGAAGAGGAAGATCTTGGGCTATGTGTTTGGAGGGAGGGGCTTGCAAAAGATAGAAACCTTTTCATTTCAACTGTAAATCAGTGACTTGAGGAGCTTGTCCGCCAGCTATATTTCAACTGGTCCCTGAACAGTCGATCCTGATGAGCCAGCTGGTCTGGAGGATACCTGTGGAGCACTATTCAGTAGTAGATGGAGGAGTCCATCTCTTTAATTTTGTAAATTTCAAAAAATAAAATAAATAAATAAATAAATAAATAAATAAATAAATAAATAAAAAGGTAGGAGTGGGATGGTAAGGGGCACCTGGGTGGCTCAGTGGGTTAAAGCCTCTGCCTTTGGCTCAGGTCATGATCCCGGGGTCCTGGGATCGAGCCCCGAATTGGGTTCTCTGCTCAGCAGGGAGCCTGCTTCCCCTTCTCTCTCTCTGCCTGCCTCTGCCTACTTGTGATCATTGTCTGTCAAATAAATAAATAAAATTAAAAAAAAAAAAAAAGAGTGGGATGGTAAGAAATGCACTCTCAAATGCCCGTGGGTGTTTAATCATATCTACTACTTTAAAAAAACCTTTGAGTCCAATTTCCTTGTTTCTTAAAGTCCCCTTTTCTTTAGCAACTGGTAGAAGATCTCTTGATTAAAGTAGTCCATTGGAAAGATTAATCTAACAGTGACATGCTGGATGAGAAGGAGGAGGGAGAATCTAGAGACAGGAAGGGAAATTAGACAATTAAGCCTATGATCTGTCCTATGATTGTGACAGGAGAACTAGAAATACAGAAACATAAACATCATGCAAGAGGGAAAAGAAAAGCAAGTAAGATTACAGCAAATGAAACATCACATTGTTTTATAGCCGTTGTTAATATGTCCATCTCCTTTGCTAGATTCTGAGCAATGTGCTTACAAGGACATTTTCTCATTTATCATTGTTAAGGGAGGAGGAGGAGGAAGGCAGACTCTAATAGGACTTTAATATTGTCTAAAAACCAAGAAAGCAAGACTTTTCTGAAAGCAGTTTAGTGAGAAGAACACCACTGGTGGAGACATGGAGGAGACCTGTGAGTGGTGTTGACAGCAGCTGGACAGTAACTTGAGTGACATTGGCAGGCTCCAACTGTGGCAACTGGCAAAGTCATGAGGTCCAGTGTCATCAGCAGCTGTCATGCAATAATAGCTGAGTCCATGAGGCTGTGAAGTAGACAGAGAGGAGCACACATTTCTGCAGAATGCTTATAGTGGCTGCCAAGAAGAAGGTATCTAAACACTCCATAATCGTGTTATTGGAAGGGACCACCTCGGGAATAGTGAGATTACAGTGATGATGCCGCTCATACTGTAGCATCTAAACTTTACAAAGTTCCTTCTGTGAGTCAGGAACCTTGCTAACTATTATATATACATTATTATTTTCTTAAGCCTTATAGACCAACTACAAAGTAGGTACTATTGTCAATATGCCCACTCCACAAATTATGGAACATAGGCTTCACAAATTAAAGTGCTGGTAAAGATCACATGGTTACAAATGGAAGACCCAGATTTGTTGTCTCAAAAGACTGTGATATGAACTATGTTTTGTAAAGAAGCTCAGGACTGATAATGCCTTTCATTAATCAATTACTCCTGTCATTACTCATTGTTACTTCCCAGGCTTAGATGGGCTGGAAGCTGGAGATTCTATCTAATGGCTTGTAAAAATGAGGGACCAGCCTTAAAAAAAAACCAAAAAACCCACATTCTTAAATATATTTGGAACTGTAGTGAAAAATAATGTTTATGATTTGTTTATAATTTGGTAACAGAGGTATTTTAGAACCCAAGAAATTATTAGACAAAATGGAAATAAGGTATCTTTGTTTGGTTTTATATGCAGATATGTGTTACATATAAGTTATGAAGTGCAAATTTGTAAAGAATAACACTTGTATCTTACAAAGAAAAAGAATTGGACATAAGTTAGAAAATAGCTTTGGCGTCTTTCTTTTGACCCACATAATCATTTGACCCTGGGGTGGCACCAAGCCATCAAAAATAAACTGATTTTCTCTGGTGTCTGATTGTAAACCATAGGTCTTCATTATGAATATGGTGTTGAATATATCATTTCTTATTTTCATCTGTCAAAGAGAAAAAACAAAATAAGAATTAAAGAGGTCCTTAATGGATAGGCTTAACATTGATGGTGTTTTTAGTGTTTCAGATTTTTTGTGTATAACATTATACATCCTGCAAAGGTGTTGTCATAAGACCCTGAAGAATAAGATTAGGTAGAACTGGGAAAAATTCCTAGTGGTGATAGGAAACTTATCATTGAATGTAAATAAATGGCACTTAAATGTGAGAACCAACAAACCACTTTAATCATCACCTAACGAAGATGAGAACACCTTTTTTTTAACTGGAAATCACAACCTCTCCCCAAAGTGCAACTCAGTCAACTTAAGAATTAAAGAAACACCTCCCATATAGTTTTGGAAACTTGTTCTGGGATGGTAGACAGAAGAAAGAGAAATGAGACTAATTGGTGTTCTCTACTACTTTTCTTTCTTTCTTTTCTTTTCTTTCTTTCTTTCTTTTTTTTTTTTTTTTTTTAGTCCCAACACTTGTTCCCTACAAGAGACTATGTGACCTTGGACAAATTATTCACTGTTGGTTTTAATTTTCTCCTCACAAAAGCTAAGACAGCTGGATTGTTCTTCATTCCTATTACTTCTACTATCCTCATGATATCCCCTCTTCATTTCCTAATCTGCAAAGCTGAAATTGGCTTAAAATAAAGTAGTAGAGAAATAAAAGAGAGAAAATAGAGTAATATGGCAGCTTTTGTGTTCAGGAAAATATTTGTTATTATTTGTTAAGCATAGTTTGTTTAAAATATGAAATATTTTACATAAAATATAAATACAAAAATATTTGCTTCTAATTTGTTTTTTAAAATGTCATATAGCTCCTCTTTATCTGCTCCTTTTTAATATTATAATACCTCTTTGAGGATAGTAAGTTTACTTACTTAAAAGTCTCATTCTAGTTATTCTATTAATTCTGTTTCTGCAGGTGTAAATTCAAGTTGTCTGTTTTATTGCCCCATCCTTCATGACATTGGTGCTTCTGGATTTTTGTGATTTGTGATTTCTGATCATGAACTTAATTAAGTGTGTAACTAATATTTCCCAGTAGATTGTCCACTCCCAACTTAAATTTGCTATATATTTTTGGTAGATGCATGTTATCTGGTTAAGAAGCCCTTGTATAGTCTTAGATTGCTAAAATTTTATCATGAATTGGTTTAGTCCATCCATTGTGTTTTTAGCATCACTGACACTATTTTCACTTTTAAGAAATTCTCTTAGGTTATTTATCATTATTTCCCTGTTGTTTTTTTTCCCCCCTTTTCCTAGCCTTTACTATACTTTCATTACTTTATTATAATTTTAATTTTTTCATATATTTCTTCAATCATTTTAAAACTCAGGACTCAGGGAAATACTTTACAACTTTCTCTGGCTGTTTTCAGGGCCCCTTTACATGGCTTCATCTGCCTTCAAGGTTATGAGTTATTTGCAGGACAGTTGGTTCTTTTCTTTTTTCTTTTCTTTTCTTTTCTTTCTCTCTTTCTTTGTAAGATTTTATTTATTTATTTATTTAGTTAGTTAGTTAGTTATTTTGACAGGGGGGCGGCGGGGGACAGCACATGCAAGCAGGGTGTACGGGCAGAGGGAGAGAGGGAATCTCAAGCAGACTCCCTGCTGAGCCAGAGTCCAATGCAGGGTCATCTCACCATACCAAGATCATGACCTGAGCTGAAATCAAGAGTTGGATACTTATCCATCTGAGCCATCTGGGTTCCCCAGGACACTTCCAACTACTCTCCTTGTGTTGGTTTAACGGTATTTTCCTATTCCCATCTAAGGACAGGTAACTCATTCCCCACTGCTCTGGTGCTGTGTCATGTCTGATACCCCTATGCCCTGTCATGGTGTCCTCTACTTAGGTATTGTTTTGAGAATATTCTTTAGTTTTGTGGCCAGGCTATTTTCCTGTCTTTTATTTTGTCCCTTCCTTTTCCTTTCCCTTTTATTTCTTTTAAGATTGGCTGTGATTTATTTATTTATTTATTTTTAAATTTCCCTGTTGCTGGAAAGCATAAGATAGTAACGTCATAAAATTTTTCTCTGTGTTCTTTACACAATAGTTTAATTCATTTTTCTTAGAATAAGTTAAAACATGAATCTTTTGGTATGAAAAAACATAATTTGAGCTTCTTACATGTTTTTCAAATTGTTATCCAGCAAGTGTACCAGTTGATACTGATACTAGTAGTTTATGAGAATATCTGTTTCTCCAGATATATGCTGTATCTTGAAGGTTGAATAAAAGTTAAGCAAATGAAGAAGGGAAGAAATTATTTCTGACAGAAATATTCAAAATATGTATTTGGGGAGTTATAAGATGTTCACTACTACATGGAAGATCATGGAATGACAAATTGTAAAGATTAAATATCCTTGCTCTGTTGCCTTCACATCCAGGTAAACTAAGTTCATTAACATCTTAGACCTGATTTTTGCCTTCTGTGAAATAATAGTCATCTACTTTTTAGTTTTCCAATGAGTATTAAATAAAATAATGTGAGTATGTACCTAGTAGGTGACCATTCAATAGCAAGTTATATCTCATACATCCATGCCTAGAACAATAGGTCCATAATAACAAAGAGTTGAGGGGGAGGATGGAAAATAATTCTGATTCCACAGTATGAAGAATTCTTTAGATCAGAGAAAGAAAAGCTTTAGATTTATCTACTGGGCTATGTTGGATAAGAGAAGACTTTTTGCTTTTGCAAGGTTAAACCAGCCATGCATTTCTGGGATAAATCTCATTGGAATATATTATTATATTTATATATTGCTAGATTTTATTTGCTAATATTTTGTTGATGACTATTAATCTATTGTAACTCTCTGACCTTAATTGTGGATTTATCTATGTCTCCTTGCAGTTTTATCAGTTTCCCCCTGCCTCCAGGAATTTTGGAGCTCTGTATTAAATGCATAATGTTAGGATTCTTTTGTGTTCTTGACGAACTGCCATTTGTCATTATGGAATAATTTTATCCTCATTATCAGATTTTTCTCTGAAATCTACTTTGTTTTATATTAATATAGCAATTTTATCTTTTAAACTAATGTTTTAAAACTAATGGTATAATATTTCTTATGCTTTTATTTTTTATCTATTTATGACTTTATATTTAAAGCAAATTTCATATAGGTGCCAATTGGTGGGTCTTCCTTTTTATTCATTCTAACAGTTTCTATTACTGAATTGGGGTGAGTAGTTTATTTCCATTTAATCTGGATATTGATATAGTCAGGTTTAAGTTTATTTTCTTGCTATTTGCTTTCCTTGTCCCAGCTATTGTTTATTCCTCTTTTCTTCCTTTTCTGTCTTCTTTTAGATTACAGAGTATTTTTTATGATTGCATTTTTTTCTCTTTTGGTGGTCTTTGGTTATTGCATTATAATTTACAGTAAACATCTTTAACTAATCAGAGTAACTTCAAGTTCTTCATATATAGTATACGATCCTCATAATTATGCACTTCCATTTTTCTCCTGGTCTTGTGCTTTTGCCATGCAGTTCTTTTTACACATGTTCTAAACCTCACACAATATTGTTTTTATTTTATAAGCAGTGCATTATCTTTTAAGGAGATTTAAATAAGAGAACAGTTCACTTTTAAACTTTTAGCCTTATTATTTCCCTTTGAGAATGGGGGGCTAGAAACTATGGACTGTCTCCCTAGAAAGAGTATACATAGGCACAAAATATATCTTAAATATTGCTGATAATTCCAGGGGATTTTCTGAAACCTGAAGCCCATTCATAGACCACTGCTTTACAAAAAAGAGCATCATATAAGCAGTAGGGGTTCAAAAATATTGGAACTTAATATGATTTCATTTGTCATAATATTTGTGAGGCTTGTGGAAATTCCCATTATAATATATTCATACAATATTACATTATACAGCCATTAAGTAATAACTTTGAGGAGAATATATCAAGTTAGAAATTGATAATAAAATATTATGTGACAAAAAGAAGATAAAAAATTTTATACATACTGTGATCATAATTGTATATATAAACATATATATATTTATAATGTTTTTGGATGCAGGTAACAGAATACCTGAATAAAAATGGTGTAAACTAATTGCTTCTTTTTCCTTAATTCAGTAAATATGTACTTTATTAGAGGTGTACTCTTTCAATGTTGACTCAACACTGCCAGTGCTGTGTCAGTTTTTCTGGCCCATCACTTCCTGATCATAATATGGCTGAACATTTCTCACCTCAAATCTTCACACATCTCTATTTTAACAGGAAATAAAATACTTCCCAGAAGACATAACTTCACTTCTTTAATCAGACTACTCCTCAGTCCTCATTGGACAGAACTGGGTCACACACTCTTCCCGCAAAGAAGTCTGGGAAAACAAACCTTTGGTATTTTCAGCCTCTGTTGTGGGAAGTGGTTTTCCAGCAAGAAAATCAGTTTGGGAGACAACTGAGAGTCTCTGGCACAATTAGCAAGAGAAAATATTCTAGAGATAAATTCATCAAGGCAATAATACATAGCAGGTTATGAGTGATTTGGAACATTTGTGCTACATATTCCAAATTTTCAGAACTATGATCATAACACTTTCATGAATAATTTATTTAATTGAACAATAATTGTCTTGGATTGAGCTAGACATAATACTCTAGAACAATTCAAATTCTTCTTTTTTCTTTCTTAAGATAATGAGGTCACACTGGTTGTCTCCATTCCAATTATTAACACTTGTGAACTGACTAAAACATTGATTTCATACATTAGAACATTCAAAAGAGCTAGCCATCAACTCCCCATATTTTCTTTTCCCTTTCTTAGTTTCATTATTGATGTCTGTTTTATGATGTGGGTATGAAATCATTAGTGTAAATAAATGTTTCCCTTTGAGTGGAATTATTATTTTACTTATGCTTTTCATATATTTCTAGGAACACTCAATTATATATTAATGTATTAATTTTAAATCCCTACTTTAGTGTTGTTAAATTAAAATAAATAAATAAATGTTAGTGCCATTATGTTAAACTGAAAAAAGGTATATATATTATTATGTAATTCAAAAAAGTGAATCCTTATAAATTTATCTGATGAAAAAGGTGCATGGAAAGTTCTCATTCTGAAATCATTTATAGATTTTCTTTCCCTCTTCATATGTCTTAGAGTCATTTTGGTAAATCTTAATGAAGGGAACAGAGAAATATAGGTGCTCTCCTTAAGCTATTCACTTTTTTAAAAAAAATTTAAATTCAGGGGCACCTGGGTGGCTCAGATGGTTAAGCATCTGCCTTTGGCTCAGGTCATGATCTCCAGGTCCTGGGATCAAGCCCAGCATTGGGCTTCTAGCTCAGCAGGGAGCTTGCTTCTCCCTCTCCCTCTGCCTCTCTCCCCTGCTCATGTTCTTTCTCTATATCTTCCTGTCTCAAATGAATAAATAAAATCTCTAAAAATAAAAAATAAAAAAATTTAAATTCAATCAATTAACATATAGTGTATTATTAGTTTGAGGGGTAGTTCAGTGATTCATCAGTTGTGTATAACACCCAGTGCTTATTACATCACATGCCCTCCCTAATGACCATCAACCTATTAAACCATCTCCCCTGTTACCCCAAATAAACCCTTAGTTTGTTTCCTAGGGTGAAGAGTCTCTTATGGTTTGTCTGCCTCTCTGATTTCATCTTGTTTTATTTTTCCCTCCCTTCCTCTATGCTCCCCTGTTTTGTTTCTTAAGTTCCATGTACGAGTGAAATCATATGATTATCATCTTTCTCTGATTGACTTAATTTACCTAGCATAATACCCTCTAGTTCCATCCACATCATTGCAAATGGCAAGATTTCATTTATTTTGATGGCTGGGTAGTATTGCATTATATATTAATACAAAGATACAGATATATAGATATCTCACATCTTCTCCATCCATTCATTTGTGGATGGACATCTGGACTCTTTGCCTAGTTTGGGTATTGTGGACATTGCTGCTATAAACACTGGGTGAAGGTGCCCCTTCAGAGCACTACATTTGTATCTTTGAGATACATACCCAGTAGTGCAAATGCTGGGTCATAAAGTAGCTCTATTTTCAACTTTTTGAGGAACTTTCATAGTGTTTTCCAGAGTAGCGGTACTAGTTTGCATTCCCACCAACACTGTAAGAGTGTTCCCCATTCTCCACATCTTCCCCAGCATTTGTTGTTTCCTGACTTATTAGTTTTAGCCATTCTGACTGGTGTGAGGGGTGTCTCATTGTGGTTTTGATTTGCATTTCCCTGATGCCAGTGATGTGAACATTTTTCCATGTGTCTGTTGGCCATTTGTACCTTTTCTTTAGAGTGTCTGTTCATGTCTTCTGCCCATTCCTTGACTGGATTATTTGCTCTTTGGGTGTTGAGTCTGATAAGTTTCTTATAGATCTTGGATAGTTGTCTCTTATCTGATAGGACATTTGCAAATATCTTCCCTCATTCTGTTGGTTGTCTTACGGTTTTGTCGACTGTTTCCTTTGTTGTGCAAAAACTTTTATGTCGATGAAGTCCTAATAGTTCATTTTTGCTTTCGTTTCCATTGTGTTTGGAGATGGCCAGAAGTTGTTGCAGCCGAGGTCAAGGAGATTGCTGCCTGTGATTTCCTCTAGAATTGTGATGGATTCCTCTCTCACATTTAGGTCTTTCATCCATTTTGAGTCTGTTTTTGTGTATGGTGTAAGGGAATGGTCCAGTTTTATTCTTCTGCATAGTGCTGTCCTGTTTTCCCAACACCATTTTTTGAAGAGACTGTCTTTTTTCCATTGGAAATTCTTTCCTGAATTGTCAAAGATTAGTTGGCCATAAAGTTGAGGGTCCATTTCTGCATTCTGTATTCTGTTCCACTGATCTATGTGTCTGTTTTTGTGCCAGTACCACACTGTTGATGATTATGGCTTTGTAACAGAGCTTGATGTCTGGATTCTGATGCCACCAGCTTTGGTGTTCTTTTTCAACATTCCTTTGACTTTTTCAAATCTTTTTTTGGTTCCATACAAATTTTAGGATTTTTTTTTCTAGCTCAGTGAAAAAAGTTGATGGTATTTTGATAAGGATTGCATTGAATGTATAGATTACTCTAGGCAGCATAGACATTAAAAATATCTGTTGAACATGAAGAAAATTTTCCATTTATTTGTCTTTCTCAATTTCTTTCCTGAGTGCTCTATAGTTTTCTGAGTATAGCTCCTTTGCCTCTTTGGTTAGGTTCATTCCTGGGTATCTTATGGGTTTGGATGCAATTGTAAATGGGATTGACTCTTTAATTTCTCTTTCTTCTGTTTCATTGTTGATGTATAGAAATGTGACTGATTTTTGTTCATTGATTTTGTATCCTGTCATTTTGCTGAATTTCTCCATGAGTTCTAGCAATTTTGAAGTGGAGTCTTTTGGGTTTTCCACATAGAGTATCATGTAATCTGTGAAAAGTGAGAGATTGAACTCTTCTTTGCCAAGTAGGATGCCTTTTATTTCTTTATTTATGTTGAAACCCAGAGCCAGAAGCTTAACCAACTGAACCACCCAGGTGCTTCCATTAGGTAATTTAATAGTAATAGGAGTAGCAACACTACTACTACTACTATTAGTACTATTATTACTATTACCTGACATTTACTAAATACTATATATCAGGCCCTTTCATAAGCAATTTATTCATTTTATTGCTTTTAAAAATGCAATAATGCAAATGTATTATTTTCTCATGTTATTGATGACAAAACTAAAACTCAGGTAGATATCCATTTAGTCAAAATACTGATTTGGTACCATGGCCAGTTCTACCTGGTGATTACAGGGAAAACATCAAAGGTGTGCTAAATCCTGAAAAAAGAATACAAGTTCACCAGGAAAAGAATCAAGGGGTGGGAGGTTGGGTGAGCCTGGTGGTGGGTATTATGGAGGGCATGTATTTCATGGAGCACTGGATGTGGTGCATAAACAATGAATTCTGGAACACTGAAAAGAAATTTAAAAAATAAATAAAAATTTTAAAAAAGAGGCAAGGCAGTGGAGAGGCAATAGGAACATTCAGTATAAAAAGGCAGGAGGAATGAAAAGGAGAGGAACTATGATATTTCAGTCAATCTCAAGTTTAGGGTGAAGATAGAGAGCAAAAATGAGTATGGTGGGACAGATAGATGGCCAACGAAGGAAAAAAAATGTTACTTGCAATACTAAGTTTGAATGGGATAAAAGGAAGGGATTAGATGTAGGAGATACGTAGAAGATAAGCGTCATAAGACCCTTATCCCGCAGATAAGGGTCTTATTCCCTTTGAGAGAAAGGGAGAAGTCTGAGGAATTCCAGGTTTCTGGCTTGGGTTTATGTGTGGATCATTCAAAAGTGTGAGTGGGTTCTATGGGATGATGAAAACTTCAGGTTTAGATATGATGATTTTGAGTTGTCCATCAAATATCCAGGTGGTATGCTCAGCAGATTTATATCCGATCTAGAGCTCAGTAGAGAAAGTTGCATAATAGAAACAGAGAAATATTATTATGTGTATCTCTTAGTCAAAGCCATGGAAATAGATGAGAGCAACTTGAGGGAATGCAGGATAAGAAGAGAAAAGAATGTAGTGAATGAGAAGAAGATGGCAAAGGAAAAGAGCCAGCAAAATAGAATGAGAAGAAAAGATTAAAAAATACAAAAGAAATAAAAAAAGAAGAAGCAAGAGAAAATGGTGTTTATGAAGGCAAGAGAACATTTCTCTTCCCTTGGCCATATCACAACGAAATTGTCCTTCAGTATGAAAATATGCAATCATGCTTCCAATTATGGAATGAATAAATCATGGGAATGAAAGTCACAGCATAGGGAATACAATCAATGATATTGTAATAATGATGCATCAGGAGAGATGGTAGCTACACTTCGGGTGAACATAGCATAATGCATAGAGAAGTTGGGTCACTATGTTGTATACCTGCAAATAATGTAACATTGTCAATATACTCAAAAAATTAACCCCCCCCCCCAAAAAAAACCTCACCCAAAGAACAACAACAAAAAGAAAATATACAACCATGTGAAAACAGAATAACATCTTGGTAGTAACAATTAAAATTTAAAAACAAATAAAAAACCCTGTGTTCTTATTTTACCTAAAAATAACTTCTTTTAATTTAAAACGTGTTATTCTAGATTCACTGATGAAATCTACAATCACCTGAATGTGACTATTCTCTTAGATAAGCTATGGACATTAGATAAACAATTAAATGGGTGGTTTTTAATTTTAATTTTTTATTTCATAATGAAGTGTTCCCGAAATATGAACAGTAGTATAATCAGATTCTACCATGCGCAGCACACAGTCTTGTCATAGATAGTGTTCAAAAATGTTTTTTGAAGAATTAATAAATGAAAAAAACAGGGGTCAGTTAGTCCAAATCCTTTAAGGATATTATTGGTCATAACTGACTTTTAATTTTAGAACATCAATTTTAAATGATAACTCTATTTAGCCTTGGAAAAATAAAATGAATGCTTAAAGAATGAAGCATATTTAAAGCAACATGGCCCCAATCCCTATCTTAGAATGATGTAAATCAAGTACACTATTTAAGAACATGTAAATCTCACAATTCCTTTTGATGTTAGAACACCTGGGAACAATAACAAGGTATTAGATATTTTCGTGTGTGACCAGAAAATCAGGTGCATTTTAAATTTAGATATATGACAAGGAAGTGTTATATATCTGTGGCTGGATTAATTTTTGCTCTTTCACAACTGACCTGGTGCTATAGTTATTTTAAGCTCTAGAAATAAAGGAGTGTTACAGTTGCCAAATACTAGGTGCCATCTAGTGGCTATTGAGAGTTAAGACAAATGTTCAGAAGAACTCCAAAGTATTCTGTTTATTTCCACTTTTTTTCTCATGGTGAGTTACATTTATTACTTTCTGAATGATATAATACATTTCAACCAGGTTTCAAACCCTTTAAGTTTTTATTCCTACAAGTGAATCTTGTAGGAATCTGGTTAGAATGTTGACTGGTTTAACTTTGTGTCAAGAGGTTTTCTTACTTGATTTAGTGTAAGATATATTACCCTCTTAGCACATTCTAATTAAAATAAGTGTTAGAGTTTATATTGTTTTCTAAAATTTTCAAGTTTATATTTTCCTTTTCCCTCACAAACTGAAGTTGAGTATACATTGGGGATGTCCTACGAAGCTAGACTAAGGGTCAAACAAAAGTATTTGAGTGATATTAATAATTCTCATATTTAGTCATCTTGACTGTAAAAAATCAATAGCTTTGGATTTATACAGAAAATAGGTGCAAAATATGAAATTCCTTAAAATTTTATAATTCCAAATTTAACACTAAAAAAAATGCAGACAAAATGTAGTTCTGGTGAATGTTAAGAATTCTGTTTCTAAGAACTTGTTGGAAATGAAAGATTAATAAATTATAGTATATACAAGGTTATGTCCTTGATAAACATAATGTACTTGTACTACTTGATATTGATGCTTATTCTGATCATAACTATTATCTATAAAGATATAGTAAATGAGATTATAGCTCATTTTACCAGACAAAAGTGAAAATTGAGGAAAATTAACATCATCATCATCTTGACATCCAGCATTTATATATATTTACTATACGGTTTTGATCTAGCACATTCATTTTATCTTGGCAATAGTTATCACTCATTTTTACTGAGCAGTCATTTCCAACTTGGGAAATTCTACATTAAGCACATGATAAAGCAAAGATTTATTAAGGTTCTCTGATCTGGCCTGGAAGGACATCATTTTTGTGTAGCAATCCTGGTGAGCTAATGGGAAATGAAGTACTTAGAACTTATGAAATGTCATTTGTTTAGTAGAAATTATAAATAATATGTATGTGCAAAGGTCACACTCAACAAGCAAATATTTATTGAATATCTACTATAAGCAAAAAGCCAGAAATATATTAGTGAACAATATAGACAATGTTATCACTTTCAAGGGGATAATAATTAGGAGTAATATTTAGAAAAGATATTTGATAGATAAGAAATAAACAACAAAAATTCAGATAGTAAAATAAAAACTCAAGATGGGATGGAGAACAGGAGACTAGATGCAAAATAGAAAAATAATTAAGGGTGTCCTTAATAATTTATTTGATAATTTGAAAAGGTTGGATTCTATTTATCTAGGCACTTCTGTAAGCAGAGATTTATATTCAGCAGTAGTTTGGTGTAATATCCTTTTGGATCATAACTCATGCCATTATAATGCATTAACAGCTTTCTCTGAGTTTTAAAAATCAAATACTAATGAATACAGTCACCCATCACTATAACTGTGCCTCACTATCTAAAGCTTTGAAGAGATTTGTGTAACTAGGATGTTGAAATGTTTAACTCAGTAAGACGTAACATTAAATTATTTTACTTTTTCCACCAGTCACTGCCCCAACCAGAACTAAGTTGAATCTTATTTTCCCTATGGGTAGCACATCTCCTAAGAATATCAGAGCAGATTTCCATAGCTTTCCAGTCATTTACAGTTATTAAAATCTCAGTCACTCTTACTCCAGTTTATCTCCTCCCAGGCAGAACCTGAGTCAGGGAAAGGGGAAGACAATTGTTTTGCTACTTTATTTACCCTTTATCCTGCCTCTGATTCTACCTTCTTAAATTTAGAGTCAGGGAGAAGGGATTATGGAGAAAGGACAAAAATATTTTTCCTTAACTGGGTGTATGGTTAGAGTACTCTGCTGGGTGATGCTCCTTCCTGGGGCATCACTGATTAACACTGTATGGGAAGTGACCAATGCTGGTCCTCTTCTAGGGAATGTGCTTTAGCCTGGCAGCTGCTCCAACCTAGCCTTGTCCAACTCTCTCCTACTTCTGGAAGAAAACTCTAGTTCCAGAAGCCCACCTCTCAGCTTCTAGTTGCTGGGCCCTAACAATATAATTCAAATTCAAGTACTGTTGGTTGTGTCCATTTAATCACTAGGACACTGATGCATCCTTGCCATGCCAAATAGTGGGAGCAGCAGTTTTGATGGTTTGGAAGATGCAGAACATGACAGATGCTAAATTTAGAGAGTGCAATGTCTGACTTGAATACTAGTAATTCCAAAATTAAAGGGAGAATGGTGGTAGGCAGGTAATGTGGTGGAGATTAGTTAAGTGTGACCCATGAAATCATTGCCCACCTATGATCAAAGCGATCTTTGACTCTCCAGTATATTAGTCTTTTTAATGCCCATTATAGCCCAGAAAATACAAGAGGGAGTAAGTAGTGTCATTTTAATTTTTTAAGTTGAAGACCCATCAATTGTTTTCCAGGTTCAAGATACAAGATAAGATATCTAGGGGGTAAGAGATAGGAAAATGTTTAGTCAAAAAGGGAGACTGTTGAACTAAGTTAAACAACCAGTTAAAGTGTATCACTAACATTAGTGGCTCATTATTTAAAAATG
This sequence comes from Lontra canadensis, assembly GCF_010015895.1. NCBI lineage: Eukaryota > Metazoa > Chordata > Mammalia > Carnivora > Mustelidae > Lontra > Lontra canadensis. The sequence continues at coordinate 28,449,288 of NW_022630996.1, forward strand.
CAACTGGTTATATAGATGTTGCTTTAGGTAACATTACAAACCATTTAAAATCATTTCTACAATACCTAATATTTTTGTTTCAAAAACATAATTTCCTTATTAAAGAGATGATGAATGAATAAAATTGCTCTTTGACACTATATGCGTTTTCTTTTTTTGTGTGTCTTATTGTAATTGCAAAACATGAATGTTAAAAATATGCCTAGAAACTTTTGGGTTCTAGAGAAAGCCAATTTATAAATATAAGGGTTTATTATTATTATACAGTGGGTGTTAGACAATAAAAAGCCTACATGATTCAGTTATATTTGCAGGGCACTTTTATTAATTTATTTTTAGCTCAATTGTCTTTATAATAACATAAAATGCCATTGTGGGAATAATGCATTACTGAATCAGACCCCACAAAAATCTGTGTGAATAATGTATCTAGCACTCTAGATCACACCTGATTAATACCAGTATAAATTTAATATAGTTTTATTGCTGTGAGAAATGTTGGCTCTACTTATTTATCATCATGTTTGTCTTCTTTTTATGGTGGGACCAAAGGAAGAGAGGATTGTGTGCATGATTATGGAGATTTTTCTGATCAAATACTTAAATTTCCATTCTCATCATTGCTATACTATCTGAACATGTGAGGAAACACATTGGTCCCTTTTTTCTGAGATGTCTTGTCTCATTTGGGAATAAAGAAATGAGGAGCTCACTTAAATGATATTTACAAATATGCTTTGAAATATTATTCACTTTGTCTCTTTGTTGTACATCTTTCTGAAGTGGATTATACACATTCCAATATTCTTAAAATTAGATAAATATAATAACATTTGCTTGAAACAAAACAATATGAAGCAAGATTACTAGAGGTAGTTATTAGAAGAAGAAAATATGTTCTAGGAAGTAAAAAAGTGGTACAATAAAATTGTTTAAAACAAAAGCAACATGAAGAGTGGAAAAAGCTCCTAGGAAAGAAAGGTAAATGCCATGGAGCATAGGAATGGTAGTGAAAGAAAGGCAGGGGGTATTGAAGAAACACTTCAGTCTTTTAAAAGTTTCCATGCTATTGCCCTCTACCTTCCTCTTTATTTAGGGACCAGATAGGAAGTACCATATTTTAAGGCTATCATTAGGAAGGTTTAAGTACATTGGTTCTTCCCTTTTAAAAATTAAATTACAGCATCTGCTTAAGCACAATAGAATGGCTTCTTATGTTTATCTCCTGTATATACTTAAAGTTAAATAAATGACAAAATTAAAGAAATGATTTGTCTAAGTGTTAGACAAAAAGGAAAAATAAAGTTGGGGAAGAGATGAAAAACAAATGAAAGCTTTTAACACAATTTTGAAAGATGGATATCAGAAGGAGGATTGGTAATTAACTAAAGGTGGAATTCAGGAAGGTACAAGGTAAAGCAAAAAAGAGAAGGCCCCAAGAACCCCTGAAAAACATGGTGATGAGAAGCATGAGCTGTGACATGGAAATGAGATGGTGGTCTTATTCAGAACAACCAGGGGTATGGGGTTCCTAATTCTTCCTGTGAAGCTTGCTGTGATCCCCACCTTATCCATAAAGGTCACACTCCTTCTAATATGGTGAATGAAAGCAGACCCAGGACAAGGCACATAATTAAGAAAGACATTTCAGAAAACCACAAAGATTTTTCTGAATAAAGGAATAAAGAGAAGGTCCAAAGAGTGATGAACACAAGACAGGTCACACTAACTAAAAGTCAAAATGTGGTTTAAATTCTCTCAAAAATAATTCTGTAAATTAGAAAACAATTGAAGCAATATTTTCAAATCTCTGTGGGCATATAGTTTATTATTTGATAAAAATAACCAACCAAATTATCAATACCCAGTAAAACTATCAATTATGAGAGTAGAATAAAGATATTTTTCAGTGTGCATGGGAAAAAATATATATTCCCAATGTATCTTCTCTTAGGAACCTAATAAAGGGCAAGTATCAGCAAAATACAGAAATAAACTAAGAATAGGCAAAACCTAGGATTTAGGTAGTTAGTGATCCAACATAGAGAACTGGTAAAGGAAAATACAAGGATGATAGTTTTATTTCAGGCCTAGACAGAATCAGTCCAAACTTGACAGGGATGAAGATATAATGGGAACACATTTCCTGAGAAAGGAAATGGACCTAAGATGAACTCAAACATTTGACAAAAATATCTTTAGGTATTTGATAGATATATTGAAAGAAAAAAATTAGTTAAAAAATTAGTGAAAACTATATCACTCATCATTAAAATCAATAAATACCTAGATAAATAAGTAAATGAAAAATTTAAACATTCTTTGTGAAAAAGGTAGTGTAGTTCATTACTTTGGTCAGCTCATCATGGAAAAGAGTTGCAAAGTCTTAACAATGTAAACACTGACTATTGTTTAACCAATAAACTGAGAGCAAGAAGGGAGCAGAAGTGAGGGAGGGAGGTGTACAGTAGTTTATTTTATTTTATTATTATTATTTGTGTGTGTGTGTGAGAGAGAAAGAGGGAGGGGCAGAGGAGATGGAGAGAGAGAATCTTCAGCAGGCTCCATGCTGGGTGTGGAGCCCAACACAGGGCTCGATCTCATGACCCTGAGATCATGACCTGAGCCAAAATCAAGAGTTAGATGTTTAAATGACTGAGCTACCCAGGTACTCCAGTGTATAGTAGTTTAAAAGAGTTAACTAATTAACTCTTAATTAACTAATTAACTAGTCATAAACTGGGAAATTAAATTAAATTATACTGTATAGTATTGATAAATTAAGCATGTCTATATAAATACATTATTTAGGAATATTTAAGTTAATACCTGAAGAAGCAGCTAAAAAAGCTGAAAGATCCTGTCTTCAAGATGGTCTGGTGGTGGGGCATCTGGGTGGCTCAGTCAATTAAGCATCTTCTTCAGCTCAGGTCATGACCTCAGGGTCCTAGGATTGAGCCCCACATTCAGCTCTTGCTCAGCAGAGAGGCTTTTTCTCTCTCTCCCTCTGTGCAAATAAATAAGTAAAAATCTAAGAAAAAAAAAAAAAAGAAAGGAAAAGATAAAATAGTAGATCTGGTGGTGGTGGTGAAGTATTGTGTAGAAAACAGACATATTTGTAAATATAAGCAATTTAGTCACTGGTGAATTGTTAACTCTGTGTATGCACCACTTTGGTTAAAATACTTCATGCAACTCCAATTACTGATTTGAGCATCTCTGTTTGGAAGTTATTTCAACCAAGACCCCAATGGAATGTTATTTGTTTATGTTAAAGATTTCTAGTTTAAGTATTATACATACCCACATTAACCACATAAGCAAATACCCAGAATGGCAAAGTATTGGGCATTATATTTAATAATATCATTGGGATTCTCTTCCTACATCTGGGAAGGTTCCATAAAGTAGAGCTAGTCTATTTTTAGATAAATAACTTTGCCTGAAAATGCAATCACTTTAGAAGATTTCTCAATTGCCTTCTGGTATTTTTATCTATGCCTGTCATTACTGAAGAAAACAAAGAAGTTAGTGTGAAAGAAAGGAGGTGATATTTAAAGATATGTTACTCTCCAGACTTCCTAAAATTTCTCGAAGTCTACAGTCTTGAAGATCTTATATTCTTCTCACCTATTCAGTGTTTTTTGAGCATATATGGACAAAGGCCTCTGCTAGAAGCGAGGCTTAATATATGCTTTATGGTCAGTCAAGAAATACATTTCAAATATCACATTAGTTCGAAGAAAATCTCATTTAAATATTAAGACACTATAAATAATGTTTGAAATGATAGACTGAAGATGATCCTTTTGTTTCAGAGAGGCTTATGGACTAATTTTTGTTAAAATAATTTAACAAAGAAACTATTAGTCTGAGGTAGCACTAACGCCATGGCAACTGACTAAGCAAACCAAACTAAAAAAAAAAAATTAAATAAATGCATCAAGTTTATGAAATCAAAACCTAAGAATAATCAATTGTAAACAGCCAACTAGGTTTCAAGCTACAGCCAATCAAATAATTTCCTTGCTTTGCTTCCACCTTTTCTCTACAAAAGACTTTACCCAAGCTCCTGTCGATGAAGGGCTCCTAACTTTGGTGCTGTGACATTTCGAATCAATTTTTGTTCAAATAAATTTTTAAAATGTTTAATATGCCTCAGTTTATGTTTTAACAGTTCCAATGAATTTGTTGAGTCAATTTTAATTTTGAAATTTAAATAGTTAGTAGTTTGGAAAATAGATCTTTGAATAAATCAAGCAGAGAGAGTCAATTATCATATGGTTTCACTTACTTGTGGAGCATGAGGAATAATACGGAAGACATTGGGCGATGGAGAGGAGAAGTGAGTTGGGGGAGATCGGAGGGGGAGACGAACTGAGAGACTGTGGACTCTGAGAAACAAAGTGAGGGTTTTGGGGGTGGTGAGGAGGGTGAGCCTGGTGGTGGGTATTATGGAGGGCATGTATTGCATGGAACACTGGGTGTGGTGCATAAACAATGAATCTTGGAACACTGAAAAAACTAAATTAAATTAAAAAATAGTAAAAGAAAATAGTTCTTTGAAACTTTGAAAAAGTAGTTACATAAGCCATATCAATCTATGCAAAAAGGAACACTAGCTCAAAAACTGTGTTCAATAGCTAACATTACTGTTCTATTACAATTCAGAAGACAGCCTGATGTCATATTTTTGCATCACTATTCCAGTAATAGATCTACTTGCTCCTAAAAATTTTATTTTCTTTGCTCATGAAACAGTATTTTTTTTCTTTTTGCAGATAAAGCAAATAGCTAATCTGTGGGAAAACAATCCAGAATTTTGTGTAAGAGAAGATAAGGCACAGGTTGATTCAGAAAGATCCAGAAGGGTTATTCCCAGAACAACCTTGGAGGTAATTTATTGAACTGTCTTATTGACTGGATGCATTACTTTGCAGCAGCAAAACATAGGAGTAAATAATCCACGAATGATCAAAGAAATGTAGTAAGGCTTAAAATTTCTGTCATCTTGATAGTTGACTCAAAACTTTGCCTTCAGAAATGTGTTTTACTTGGTTATTGAGTAGCTTCTCTTAAGTAGGTTAAAATTTTTAATTTAATGTTATTTCTTTTTAAATGAAAGCCTACACCGAGTAAATATAGGTTATCACTTTCTGAGGGATCGTGTTAATTTCATAATTACATAGTCTTGTATGACTGTACTTCAAAAGATGTCAGATTAATTTATTTTTTATATTTCTGGTCATTTAGAATTTCCATTGCTTATATGAAAGATGTTAATAGCTATAGCAAACTTCCAATCGAATGGCAATAAATTCTTCCAGTAGTTGTACCTCAAACCTTGAAATATCTTTGTCCTCGTGACTGGAATCTCTTGTTGCAAGAGAATACACTAGTAGTTCCAACATGCCTGCTTTATTAAAACCCATATGTTCTTGAACATCATCTAAGTATTCTAAGAATCTCATTGGTGGAAGGGGTCTTGGAGGCCCCCTAATGCAATTTCTATCAGACAGAAATCTCCTCGATCCAAGACTGAAGTCCATGGAAGAGAAATGGGACAGCTCACCTATGATGGAATTCCCCTCATAGGAAGAGGGTATTTGTTCATCCATTCCTCAATTCTTTTATTCATTCATCCATTTATTTAAGTGTTCAGTCTTATATTGTCCAAGTCTAATACCTCTTTAGAATTTTAGATTTAAGAGTAGTTAAAAATAATTATTCACAGGTGCTCTTGTTCCCAAACCATCTTACATGATGGAATTATGGGATGTACATTTTAAGGTTGAATATGAATTAAAAATAAGAGGCTTAATTTTCCCTGTTAAAATTAAGGGAAGATATGCCCCCTGCCCATTTCTTAGAACATTTTTATAAACTTGTAAATTCTTCCTCTGCACCTTCCAGATGTATGTAAATATGAAAAAGTCTCTGCCAGTTATACAGTCCAGGAATGTCTTCCTCAAGGACCTGGAAGCCATCCATTTGGAATCTAAACACCAAGCGCAATAGTGGACCATCTCCCCATTTCTGTGGAAGGTTGGAGTCCAGCTCCAAGTTGCAAAACTAAATGCCTGTCCTAAAGATGTGAGGAATTTTTTTCCTTTATATAAACCCAATTACCAGGTGCATTTTGGATAAACTGTGTGTGACAAATGGTGCTGTCAAATTCTCTTATTGAGGATTAATTATTATGTATATTGAAAACATGTTTGTAGTAAGTTGTATCTCCATGGCTATATAAAAATAGCCAGATTTCTTTCTGTCTTTGCATCTCTTAATGGATTTCCTGTGATGTGCATCATATTCTGGTTTTATGCTTGTCTGAAAATAAAATTGTTTTCTTTCTCTTCTACCATTTTAGAGAGGTTTTCTGAATTGGTAAGATTTTGCTTCTAATTATATTATTTCTCCCCAATAATATTCAAATGTTTCCCAAATAGAACTGTGCATATGAATTATATAAGGGACTTAAAAACAAATTCCTTCCACAGATCTGCTGAGTTAGAATTTCTCAGGGCACAAAAATTTGTGTTTAAAAAATAAATTTTGGGGGCTCCTGGGTGGCTCAGTGGGTTAAGCCTCTGCCTTTGGCTCAGGTCATGATCTCAGGGTCCTGGGATCCACTCCTGCATCTGGCTCTCTGCTCAGCAGGGAGCCTGCTTCCCCCTCTCTCTCTGCCTGCCTCTCTGCCTGCTTGTGATCTCTGTCAAATAAATAAATAAAATCTTTAGAAAAAAATAAATTCTTCCTGGTAATTTTGATGGATGCATCTTGGAATGTTGGACTAATTTGATTATTTGTATTTACTTATATAAATACTAAGTTCAAGCATATGAGACATTTTGTGTAGAACAAGAAGGATAACTTCTCTGAGAGCAGGGGCTCTGCCTTTATTGAATTTTGATTCCTATACACAATCAGGTGGTAATGGCGCTTGGTATATAGTGGCGACACAATAAATCTTGCTTTGTTTGTTGGTATTTTAACAATGCCAAGAAGAAAAAATTCTACCATCTCCCTCATAAATTCATTCTAATTTATCTCGCTTTTATCCATCCTTAGATTACTTATCCTAGATTCCCAATGTTCCCCTTAAAGTCCCATCATCCTTTGTTAGTGTACCTTTTAGCATACCACATAATAAACTTATTAAGTTTCCAAAACTTAAACTCTACCTTGAATTATTATTCTTCAGGTCCGTCTACTTCATTCTTATTTAATTCCACAAGAATCCAAAAAAAAGCAAAATTAAACTTACGAATCCCTTTTCTTTTTTCTGGTAGTTGTGAAAGTGATAGTGCTATAAAATATTTTCAGTTATATGACATCTTTCATTAAAAAAGTTCACTTATTTATTAATGTAATATCATGATCTGCGAGATTCATAGATACTATACTCACTTTATGGCTGGGTAAATTTATTTTGCACAGTAAACTGTGCTGGGAATATAAATAAGAAAGAAACAGTATTTTTCTTTAAATATTTAAACTAATTAAAACATTTGAACTGCCAAATAACTGTCAATATTCAAGTTTATTTCTATGTTTTACTCCATCACCCTAACATAAGCCTTATTATGACAAGCTTTTCCAAATTAAATGTATATGTTTATGCCTGGGTTTATTATTAGCAATATCTGTTTATAATTCTGCCCCAATTCTTTATTAAACAATGGACAACTGAATGTTATAAAAGGGATATAAGTGTCACAACCATTTATTGATTGCAAATAAACTACATTATGTAATTTTAGCCGGTTTCTCTAAAAGATTTCCTGGGTTGAACTCATCAGAATTACTCATTGTTTAAGGTAGCACCTCAGTGTTATTAGTTCTTGGACTCTATTTTATAAATATAGATATAAATATAAAAATAAAAAATATATAAAAATACATTTAAAACTTGGATTCATTTGGAGTAAATGATAATTATCCAATATTTTGCTGATATGTGTGTGCATGTATGTATGTTTTATAAATTGCACTTTTTTATGCAACTTCCAAAAGAATCTTCAAATACACTATTACCAAGTTGAATATTATCTAATTAACCAACAAGCTTTGACAGACTGGGAGGTTATCAGGAGATAATCACAGCCCTCAGGTGCTGTGAGGCACTGGGTGCAGCTAAGTGCCTCTAATTCCCTAAAGGTGTGATTAGCTCAGGATGACAATGCTCCCTTAAATTGTTTTATTGCTTTTATAAAAAAGTCTTTGTTGTGGAAAAATGTTTATTTTTATGCAGGAGGAGTATGGAGTTGACAGTTTACACTCTTGAGTGAATAGCAGTTCTGACTTGTGGTACACGCCTTGACAAATCTGCTCATTTAAAATGCTTCCCAGCCAGTCTGGATATTCTGACTACCTCAGTAATTCTGTAATAAAGCCCAACTTCCATAAAGGACAGTTGTAAAATTGTGTTTTCAAAGTAATCCTACGGGACTTCTCAAATTAGAAAGGGACCCATTTTGTAGAATAACTGCATGTGAAAAATTAACCAATCATTTCTGCAGAAAACCAGAAAAATATTTGGGGTGCTCAGATGATGGTCTCAAACTCCAAGATCAAAGAGATCAGCTGATTTGGGAAATACAAATGAATAGAGGTGAAACTGTGAGACAGACATCAGAAAGCTTTACTTCCCTTTGATGCCTCTCTATTTTCTCCCCAGAAATCCAACCCCAGTGGCTTTCCAGTTCAAGTAGAATAAAATTCAAACTTTTCATTATGACCTGGACATGAGCTAGTCCCAATGACTTACTTCTCAGTCCCAATCTCTTACCTCCATCATTATTGATGTTCTAACTGTTGCAGTTTTCTTTCACTTTAAAAGGCCAAGATTGTCTCAGGGAATTTGCACTGGCTTTTCTCTGTGAAATGGAATAGTCTTTCTATAGGTCTTCAACTGGCTGCCTCTTCTAACCATTCCAGTCTTAACTAAAACATCACTATCTCAGAGAGGCCAACTCCCTAAAATGATCATCTCCCATTATCCTATTTCAGCTTTTTCACTGCACATATTAAATATTAAAATATTAATTTGATTGTCTGTATTCACCAATGAATATATAAGTTCATGAGACCAGAAACTTTCTCTTACTCACACTAATAAATAGATATAGGGATATAGGGATGTATGTTTAATATATATCACCTATGTGATAGGATGTGATAAACCTATGTGATAAACCAGGCAAATCAGATCAGATCATAAAGAAATGATTACACACTCACTATTTATTTATGTAAACAGTGCTTCACATTCCACTCTGCAAACTCTTAATGAGTTTATTTACATTTTGCTTTCCCATTTTTATTAGTAGTGTAGATTACTAAATAAACTATTTAAGAGTATTAAATAAATAGATTAAACTGCTATGGTATACCAGAAATAAATATAAAAATCTCCAGATTTTAAAGCCAACTTTGGAATCTAAAAGTCAATATTACAGGGAAAGTTTAGGTATCAAGAGGCCTGATATCTGAAAACTAAACATGATGTGAATAAGATAAATGAGAACTGAAAGAAGGATGTATTTGGAAAAATAAATATGAACTCAATCTTAAGTAGGGAACTAGGCATTTAATTTTGGAATATAGAGAAATATATATAATGGATGATATAAACAAAAAGGCTAGGCAAACTACATAGGAGCCCTTCTATTTGTATAAATTCCTTGTCCCTTAAAAAGTTCTATGCCTTATTTGTGCACACTAAAATGTGACAAATAAAATATTTACTAATAAAGTCTGTATTATAATAAAGTCTTTGAATTATAATGAAATTAGTTAATGTTTATTGAATGCTTACTGTGTGCCAGGTGGTGGTGGTTTAGGGTTTTGTGGGCTACTTAAATTATGTAGCAACGGACAGTGACAGGGCAACTACAAGGAGAGGGCCAAGAATCTGGTTCCAAAGTATTCCTGTTAATAAAATTATGTGAAACCAAGCCTGATTTGTAAACAAAATGTAACAAAGCAGATTTTCAGTCAATGCAGAATATAATGTCTTTGGACATGATCCTATCTATTAGTCCAACGTCACCAAAAATTAATCATTACATTTTTCCTGATGCAGGGGCCCTAAAATGGCTTTCTTAAAAACTGTTTTCATAATTTCTTAGATCCTATTAATATTCTGTTTGATCCACAAAATTGCCTTGACTCCTTCCAACTTTTTCAGTTACTCTTATTAGGCAAGAAAGGTCAAGCACATGACAATAGCTTGCATGCCTACCAAATTGCATCACACAAATAACCTTCCTATGGAAACCAAATTAAAGTAAATTATAGAAGGAGGAGTTGGCCTCATAAAATTGAATGAGAAAGGCATATCTCGTGCTATTCAACCCCCAAACCTAAAAACCTTGCTCTAGTCATGAGAAAACATCAGACAAACGCAAATTGAGAGGCATTCTATAAATACTAGACAAGTACTCCTCAAAAGGAGACTAAGGAGGTATGAGACTAAATACAATGTGATATTATACCTGAGCTAGATCCTGCAACAGGAAAAGATATGAGTGGAAAACTGGAGAAATCGGAATAAAGTATGTAGTTTAGCTAATAGTTTTATATCAGTGGCAATTTCTTAGTTTTGATAAATAAAAGATGGTTACAAAAATGTCAGAAATAGGGGAGATGATTCTGCATTGGCTCTCTTGTATGCTGGGATCAGGTTTATTGCCTAGCTTACCCTGGAGGGATGCAGGCACCGTTAAAATGTTCACTACATGTTTCATTATATGATCCTAACAACCTATTTGTTCAGGACGTAAGTATGTGCACAATTGCATATGACTCAGTAAATAAAAGTCTCTCTGAGAAACAAAGTTAGAGAATGCTTTTTATTTGCTCTTCATCTATGCATTTCATTTAAATGGCAATGTTTCGATTATTTTTCCTTGTTCTTAAGGATCTAAAAATAACACTACTCCTGGATCCTCCATAAAGTGGCTATTAAATGAGATTTGCTCATTTCTATGACTTACATGTTGGTAATACTGAAATATGGGCCTGTCTTTTCTCTTCCTTCAACATCTCCCCACCTAAACTGCATATGTCTGCTGAATTTACCTTACCTCCCCTCTCTCCCCTATGTCACTTCATATCTATGTTCTTTCTGTAAGAAATCATTTGATAATTATACATTTCACCAAAAGTAAACTAAGAATTCAATTTTTACCTCTGATTTTGATTTCATTTTTCTTATATTTATTTTCTTCTATAATACCTAAGAATATATAAAAATACCACTAATCACTTAAGGACTAAAATTGATCAAATAAAAATATAATGCTTAACATTTATCTACAGGTAATAATGGTTCAGTTTCCAAATTCCATCAAGTTCTCATTTCTGAAATTCTGTTGCTGAGAGATTCTTTCCTGCAGTATTGTTAAGTGACCCTGTTTGCTTCATGATCAGTCACAATTTTCATCTCTTCTGAAAATGGCATAAAATAATGTGCAAATTCTCTAATGCATTTGCAAGAAAAATATTTTCTTTTAATGACTCCTAATGAACCCCGGTTTTATGCAGGGTGTGAAAAGTTGCCAAGATGTGTAAAACAATTAGGATGACAAAAAGCATGAGTTTTAAAAGCCATTTCGCTTGTGCAATGTGTGTGAAAATCCACAATAAGTCCTAAGGGAAAAATTAATTTTAATAAGCTTTTCTTCTTGCCTGAAGACTGTGTAAATCTAAGGCACGAAGAACTGTGTATTAATGGATAAGGAATAATATGAGAGTTTTATCTCATAGAATAAATCTATTTCAATATCAACCTGTTACTTTACACTTGAACTGTAAGGATTTTTGGTTATTTACTAGAGTAACAATATATTATGTCTCCTATAAGTGCAATACTAGGTAAAAATTTAGGTAAAATCTTAAATAATTTTTTTCACGTGAATGCATTTACTATTATGGATCATTGTTTATGCCATAACCTAATCATTGAAACTCCTATCTTCATAGATTAAAAGATGGTCACATTGATTTTAAACCTTTAAGTATAAACAAAGTATCCCAGGAAGACTTAATGATCTAACTCCAGATAATCTTATTAATTACAAACTTGAAAATAAAAGCTACAATACATGACCTTCTCATGGACCAATTATTTCTGAAGCCAAACACCGTATCTAAGAGGAAGTTTTTATATGATCTCAAGAGTTAAAAATCAAGGATGTAGTCCATTATCCAAAGTGCAAGTCTTCATGAAAACTTCCAGAATATTTGATTTTACTGAGCGCTTCATTTCTGATAGCTTTCTTCTTCATCTTTGCTTCTACATTTAACTTTCAAAAGGACCAAATGATGGAAGCAATTTTCACAAGGAGCCACCGAATGTGAAACAACTGAGGCAAAATAGAGGGGAGAGTTTGGATAATATCACAGATATTACTGGTATCTGCATGAGAGTGTGAGAATAAATTTATGGTTAAGAATTTACACATTAGAATCATTCATTTGCACTCTAATCCTAATTTGTCACTTGTTAAAACTGAGACTTTGGCCAATAAATTTATCCTCAGTTTCCTCAACAATAAATGTGGAATAATTATAAATAGTCCTTATTATATTAGGTCATTTTGTGATTACATAAAATACCTGGAACTTAGTTAAAACTGTATCTTCACACACACTTAACACAGTGGCTATGAAATGGTTAAGTCTTAAGATTTTTGAGAGAACGGAGGATGGGGATTTTAATGCTTCTATATAAGAAGAAAACATCATAGCATTCATAAAATGAGAAAATCTTATGTTGGATTTCAAATAGAATGTTCTCTTCTTCCAAAAGCCATGGCATAGAGCTCTTGCCAGTCTTACAGAGTTTCAGAATGAATGTAGAATAGGATTACTCTTGGAGCTGGTGGGGGCAGTGCCTGGAAAGGGCCATAGAGCGCTCCTAATGGTCTGCTTCTTAATCTTGATGATGATTATATAAATGTGTTCACATTGTGAAATACATTAAGCTGTGCACTTATAATTGGTGTACTTTTCTGCATTTATGCTATACTTAGGTAAAGTTTACAGTTTGTACCCTCCAACTATCCTCCTTGTATACTTTATTTGCCCATTCTTACCTCAATTTATTTACTATTTATTTTTCCCACTGAAAAGTAAATTATCTTGTCTGTGTTGTCTGTTTTGTTTCTAATCAAATTCTGTGTCCAAACAATTAGATAGCATGGCAAGACCTAAACTGAAAAAACAAATATTGAGTCAAGTGGTTTTCAGGCTCTTTAATACAGCTGAACCTCTTATTTCATCACTGATCACCAAGCACCAAATTCCATGTTGTTCTTCTGTTTTAATATGGAAAATTTTGTGGATGTAGCCTGTTAAAGCATGGACCTAGGGAACAGGATCATGGGAGAGATCATGGAGAGCTGGGGTTAAACATGGGGTGTGTCAAGATAACAAGAGCATAATAGGGCCGATTTACACAAAAGAGGATGGACATATAAGAAAATGAACATCCTCACTAAGCTGAATGTCATGAATTTCTTTACTCTGGCTTGCATTCTTCTTGAGAAATTATTTTACTGGGAAACTTCCTTACTGCATAACATTAATGTTTAAATATTATATAGTATTCAAAATAAATTTATTGGAGCATAAATTAAAATTAGAATATTTTACTAATAAATTTAAAAAGATAAAGAATGTTACCATCAATGTAATTATTTGTTATATTCTATAGTGATGGGGTATAGGACATGCTACCCCAAAATATGGCACTTCTGTATATTGAATAAACTAAGCTGAAGGAGTTTAAGAATATGGCAGATGCAGAAAAGTTACTCTGACCTACTCATATTGTCCTCTTCCCTGAAATAGGCCATAAAATCCTCCTGAGAGGTGCCCTTGTATATACAAAGAAAAGGAGCATCCTTTTCTCCAAAGACAGAGGGACACTAAGAAGAATCTTAATGAAAGAACTTGTTAAATTTCCCCCAGTTTACTACAATTACCTCATACTCTTACCTATCATATTCCCGTCTAACTCCACTCCCCATAAAAGCCAGCAGAAAAATGCATGTCTGTGTTTTTGGGGCTTCAATTCCTTATGAAAGTTCCTGTATCATGTAATGATATCTATGTGCTTTTTTCCTCTTAATCTGTCTTTGTAAGTTTAATTTTTACACCTGACCGGGAACACTCGTAGGGTTAAGGAAAACTTTTTCCTCCCTGCAACAGCTAAAATTTAGCATGTATCAAGCACCTCCTAAAAGCCAGAAACTGTGTTGTTTCATTTCAGCTTCACTGCAAAACTGTAAGATAGATATATCATCTCTGAGAAGATGAAAATAAGACCCATGTGGGATTAATGAGCAGTCCCACCCAGTCTTGAGCTGCCTAAATGTAATTTTATCTTTCCTTACAATACTGTTCTAAAAAAGCAATAATATACACCAATTCAAAAACCATATTCTAGATCTTCAGTGTGGCCTGGGGCCAAAATTTTTTCTTGAACTCAGGAAAATACAAGAGCACAAATTAAAAGTGAAGAATTTGCAGATATGTAAAAGATTAAAATCACGCTATTTCTTTGTACCTTCTTATGCTAGTAACTTTGAAAATGTCAATGAAATAGATGATTTTGTAGAAACTATACATTGCATAAGTACATATATTTTCACTTCATATATCCCAGATCTGGAGCTGAATTAGCAGACAACCTGGAAATGCCAAAGGATGCAGACAAAAATAGCCCCAGTAAAGCTTGCTCTCTCTAGCCAATGACCAGGGAAGGGGCAGCCTGGCAAGATATAAGATAGAGGTATAAAAACAATGTTTGAGACCATGCCTGTATGTCATATGTTAAAGAATGAAAGAGAGTACTGGGGATCCGAAGCTTCTGAACTCTCTCCTCTCCCAGCTGCTGCACAAGGGAACCATATTTTAGGAGACTGTGCTAGTACTTGGGAACATTTAAACAACAACAACAACAACAAATCAGCACTTAGGAGTCAGGAGTATGTGGCAATTTTTCCCAACAGTGACTTTATCTGGATCCTCCGCTTTTCCTATTAAAAACAATCTAATGATATACCTTGTTTGCTGCTTAAAAGACACAGTCTGGGAGAATATAGCTGTAGAGTAGTGGTTCTCAAGAAGTAATGATACTGCCTTCCCAAGAGAAATCTGGTGACATCTGGTGACAATTTTTGGTCATCATAAATTGATGAGGGGAGTATTAGTAGTGGTATCTTTCAGAGAGAGGTCAGAGATACTACTAAACATCTTACAGTATACAGAGAAATCCTTCCCAAACGTAATTATCTGCTAATGTTGAAAAACCCAGCTCAGAGGGAGAAATTGCAATATTGTTGAAGGCTCCATGTGTCTATATGATTTCTATATTTACATGTATACAAATACTCTCTGTGAATCAATATCTCCGGTTTTCATGCTTCAACACACACACACACACACACACACACACACACACACACACACACAAGCATACACACGTACCCACACACGCACACACACCTCAGTCTCTTAACATGTGGCCACAGGCAAAGAAAAGTCCTTTAAAATGAGGTTTTTCGTCTGACCTTGCTGTTGTTCACATTATAAAGAAATACTTGACTTTAATAGAGATTGGAGAAGTTCACAAATGTATAAACAATAATAGCCTTGAGCAGCGGGAATCCAGATATTTTTATTTTTTATATTCTTTCCTGAACTGTCCCAATTAGAAATTATACTGATTAATCAGTCACCTTTTTGCCATATTATTATTCTTTAAACCATGATTTTTATGGCCATATATTATTCCATTACCAAGGTCCTCATCATTTATTTAAAAGATGTCATATTTTGGTTATTTATGTTGTTTTCATTCTATCCCCACCTCCCTAGGCATAGTGATGCCCTTATATCTTAATGTGTCCCTCCTAATATTTCTTGAAAACAGAGTCTTAGATGTTGAATTTGTGGGTCAATGATTATGAAAAAATTGAAAGTCTCTTGTTGCTTATTACCAATTTACTTTGTATAAAGTCTGTACTAATTAAAACTGCCACTGAAATATATGAAAATGGCAGTTTTCTATACTAGTAGATATTATTATTATAAATAATCCTGAGCTGGTGAGATAGATAAAGGAGTAGAAAATGATAAAAAAGATAAGATATTAGGATTTTGCTTTCATCTCAGGTTGCATTTATTGGAGGTCGGCACTATTTTGAAATAAAGCAGACAATGGTTAGGCTCAGAGTTTACCAGCTCAAACTTGTTAGGAGTCAGGCAGACAATTTCTGTGTTGAGGAGGCCTTGGACAGCATGAGGGCGCCTGGCGCCTCTGGAGGGAGGAAAGGTGAAATTGAGAATGGAAATTTACTGAAGTCAAACTACTTTTTCTTAATTCTGTTTAGAATTTTCTCAACCACAGAACTTTTGGAAAGTAGGAAATTTTAGATAACTTGATCTACTTTATGTTACAAAGAAAATGAAATCCAGGAAATTTCAGGGATTATGAAAATTCACAGTTAGGTAATGGTAGAATTAAAATTGCGCTCTAGGCTGGCTGACTCACAGCACTGAATATTTTTTAACTGGACAATGGTTCGATCTGGCGTTTGCTCTTAATTATGAAAATATGCAGTCACCCACAAACCCAGAACATAAAAGGAATCAGAGAAGCCCTAAATGTAATCGAGTCATTTACTTCAATAGGTAATTTCTAGTAGTCATTTACTTGGTTTCCTCAAAAATATACTTGCATGAATTTATTCTTTTGACCTGGTTGAAGAGCCAAGATAGAAATTAAAGACAATGATAAGAAGTGATTCCATAAATGGGTTAAAGCCAATGCCCATACTGTTTAAAATAAAGGCAATATACATTCCTAATTCATCAGATACACAGATTCATTATACAAGATCAAGTTAAAGGGCATCATTCCTTTGAGCAATATCAACTTTAGCCAAGAGACAATTTATTCGGAAAGAAACATATAGATATATGCTCTCCTATAATATAATACAGCTGAATAATGCAGTTATGAGCACTGGTCCACCAGCACAGTTGAAAATCCATGTATAACATTTGACTCACCAAAACTGAACTACTAATAGCTTACTACTGACCAGAAGTCTTACCAATAACCTGAACAGTCAATTGACACATATTCTGTATATGTGTTATACACCATATTCTTATAGTGAAGCAAGCTAGAGAAAAGAAAAATGTTATTAAGAAAATCATAAGGGAATATACACTTACAGTACTGTACTGTATTTATTGAAAACATCCACATATAAGTGGACATATCGAGTTTAAACCCATGTTGTTCAGGGCTCACCTATACATACCATATATAATAGATACAATCAATGCATACACACATTCACATGCATTTTTTTTCTCTTCTTGGAGACAGAAATAATATAAGAAATAAATACCTGAACAAGATAGAGACAGAACCTAACAGCAAAACAGAGAATTTTTTTTGGCCAAGTCTTAGCAACTATTACTTTATCCTGTGGAAGGAAAAAGCTCAAGGGTGTTGCAGAGACCTCCAAAGTTGTAGGTCAAAGGAACCAACAAGGGAAATGTTAAATTGCTTTGCTCTCACCTGCCCTAAATTACTATTCACCACACCCCACAAGAGAAAACAGTTATTAATAAGATTTTTCCATTATTTTCAAAATAGCTTAAATATATATTGGACTATGTTTGTCAAGTTAGATAAGGTTATTTTTGGAGGTGTATTAGACAGAAAATGCTTTAACTCCTTCAGTAAAAATTTAACAATCATAGAACAGTCAGAAGTGTTTCAGATTATAAAATGTTCTAAGGAGGACACCTAAATGGAAACAGATTAATAATTCAAGAAATAGCTTAGTTTAATTTTTGACTGTAGCACTTAGCCTTTTAGTGTTTAAATAATGGAAATATTATTGTCCATTAAACAAATCCTCATTAACTTTAAAAATTCTTATCTGACTTTATTGTAGTTATATATGAAGATTATTTAGGCAATCAGATAGCTACAAATTCAGTTAAGCCAATTGATGGATATCTAGACTCAACATTATATGTTAATTTGAGATGATAAACCTTGATAAATGAAGAATAACCTTCCAGGTTGTACAGATTTTTGTGGACATAACTTAAGGATGACTCTCAATTTGTTGTCAAGCTGGGACAGGGCTGTTCCGCCATAGATGATAATCAGGGACGGACAGTTTGGTGATGACACTGCCTAGAGAGAGTAAATTTGGGTTCAGACATATTTAGTATTAGGTAGCAGGAAGATAAACATCAACAGGGGAGATAAACTGTGGAAACTTACCTACAGTGAGTTAGGGTTATAGAAAATTTTGTCACCTAAATCATAAAGGCTTTTAAAAATAACTAGATAATTGTAAGAACTGCAGGGCTGGGCAGGATAGGGAAAATGATGAAATTTGCAAATGTGGAAGATAAGAGAATTTTAGATAATCATGAGTAGACATGGTTGTATATACTGTTCCTGAATTAATTTTGAAAAAAAAATCAAATAAGTTGATCAATAATATCAAATCATGAATTGTAGAGATTATATTTGCTAATAAAACTATTTGAGTACTTCTTTTTCTTCTGTAGGAGGATGCAAATTAACAATGAAAGGGCCATTATTCAGGAGATATAAAAGGCAAACTTAAAAGACCAAACTATCAACTGCATCTCTGAAAAATAAAAATATGGCCAGGATGGCAAGAGCAGTCATTTATCATGTCAGCTCAATTCTAATAGTTATATCCATGAGTTAGAATGTTAAGGTCACCATTTGATATAGAAGAAATTGGAAACCACCAGTGAGAGCAAATGTTCAAGAGGTCAGTGCACATTAGATTTAAAGGTCTTTAACAACCGTGTGCAGATCTCACGTACAAGGTGATGTAATATCATCCCTCAAGAGGTTACATTAATAAAGAGAGTCAACCTCAAGTTGAGAAGCAAAACTTCATAGTGTTATTTCAGAAACTGTAATGCTAGTTCATCTGTAAGAGATTGTGTTATTAGCTATATATATATATTTTTGCAACTATTTCTGCTGCTTATTTCTGTTAAAGATTTTTAAGAGGATGTGAGCTTTTTCTTTCTGGCTCAGATAATCTCTTGCATGATATTGAGTCTGACGTCACAGGTTTTCAAAATGGTGCTATTTCAGAAATGGGTACCTGTTCTGAATAGGTTGTCTCAGAGGAAAACCTCTTTCTATTAAACAAGTGGTTTAGATTGGAAACTCAACAAATTTGGGTATATACCCTGATATTTTGTAGAGTCTCAATGGCTTTAATGAGTTTTTACCTTAAGAATATTAGATTATGTAATATCCTATGCACTTTTAAAGTTGGTCATTCATAACAGAAGGAGTTTTAATACAATTTCCCCCCCACAAATGTTGAATGAATACTTACCAGGTCTAAGGCTCAGACTAGAAACTTCAGAAATACACCAAAGTAATGAGAAAAAAAATCACTTTTCTCATGATGATCACCATCTGCAGAGGTAAGAAAATAAAACAACACAGAAATACATGCAGGGTAAAATTGGGATGTATGACTTTCTGGCAAGGTTTATATGTTTTACTACTTGTAGTGATTTTGGAGGGATCTTCATTAATCCTTTAATTGAAATTACAAAATAAGACACTTAAGCAAACATAAATATCTATGTCTCACACTAAGAGATATGTGGAAAATTTAAAATAGTGGAGAATTGGAAAACTGTTTATATTTGGCTCCAAAATAATGTATGCTTATGTATAAACAGTCCTCTCATACCCACTCTAGGAATGGATGAAACTCCAAACAAGATTTCACAGTCACATCATAATACCCAACCCATAAGACACTGGATAAGTTCCTCTGCTGTCTCAACTTGCCCAGTTGCTCCTCATTCCATGATAAAGATAGCAACAACTTTGATATCCATAGTATTGAATGTAACAGTATATAATAAACTTCATGATTTAAAAGTTCTGAGAGGTTTGAGCCATAGCTTAACTGTAGTAGTGAAAGAAAACAAATGCCAGGGAGTAGTGTTAATACACTCATAATTAAATTACAATAATATAAAAATGAAAATAAAACTGTGGCAGACATGGTGATACAAACAATATTTTTGCAGATAATTTATTCATTCCAATCCCAGGAACAATATAACATATTGAACTGCCACAATTTGGCCAACCATATTTTTAATGCTTGGGAATACTTTGCTTCAGATAGAATGACATGTAACTTTGATTTAGCATAAACAAAAATATTGTTCAAATCATGTTCACTATTTTATATATATGATTAAAAAAAAAAAACTTACCCAGGGTAGAACTTTAGGGTTATTATACAACAGGCAAACAAACCAATTTAGAAAAACCTTAATGTTTTCATTAGAAAAAATGGTATATGCCTACTTTAACAAAGGAAGAAATCTAGTGAAACCCCCGAATAACAGACTAATTACAAGAATATTGTTTTAGTTTCATTTAATAGGGAAGCAATCTCATAAGTATGGATGGATTGATTCTATAGTGACGGACTTGTTAATTTGGGGCTAGAAGATGAATTGAGGGTTTCTTTGGGGGAATATCTGTAAATGATAGAAATCAAGATCTCAATGAGATTTTAAAAAATAAGAAAAGTGAAGGAAATTTAAAATAGCATATTTTAATATTTTTATGAGATAGATTTCAAATTTTAATACTATTCAATTAAAGAAGTGGTGAAAAATGAACAGCATGGGATTCAACAGGGAAAAATACCAAAAAATTAAAATATACAAAACATGTTGTAGGAATAAAGGTAAAAATTGTATGGTAATGCACAAAGATCCAGACAATACTTGTCAACCATATTCAACCACTAGTCAATAATTTAACCAGCTCAGATAAAAAGGGAAAATGAAAGAAGGAGCAAAGTTATTTAAATGAAACTTTCTATTTATTACTTCCAAATTGATTGGGAGTTCATTCATTCATGCACTGTGCCAGATGATGGGACTGTGATAGTGGGTGAGACCTACATGGCACATCTCTTCATGGAGATGATAGTCTACAGAGAGAAACAGTCTATACATGAGTAGTTGAATGAATATTTACATAATTAAAAATACTGATGGGTACTATGAAGATAAAAAAAGTAGGTGTTAGGATGAAGAATAACAAATCGTTGCCTATTTTAATAGAGTCATAAGGGAAGACCTCCTGAGGAGGTGATATTTAAGCTAATAGCACACAAAAAGGAGCTAGAAATGTAAAGATCCATAAAAAAGGGAACATTCCAGGTAGAGGGAAGATCGATGGTTAAAGCCCTGAAACAGAAATTAGATTGGTCCCTAGAAGCAGGAAGAGTTAAGTAAAAGAGAAAGTAGGATTTTTTTTTTAATCAGAAGTAATTTATAAGAAAAAAACACATGAGTCTTTTGGTAGGTAACTAGTTATTAATACAGATAAAAGTAACCCAAAGTTGTCTAGTCTGTCCTTTTCTACTTAGTCCAGATCTCATTTCTCCTATATTGAGTAGAAGAGTCATCTTCTATGCCAAGGAAGTGGATTAGGCAAAGGAATTCTTTCAAGAGGGTATTTGTATATTTGGTTTTCTGTGTGTTCTACCATATTGATATCATTTAGTATTTCCAAAATTTATATTTTGGGGAGCTATTGAAAGACCAGAAGGCTCTTTTACACAGCTTCTTTAGATTATGTAAAATGTCAAAAATTGTTATTAGTTGTATAATTCCCAGAGATGATTCACTAGTTTGGATAGCTATATCATATTAAACTTTCAAGGAAGTAGCCCAAGGTCCAGGAATCATATATTTTATTTTTATTAAAATTTTTACTTGACCATAGTTTAAGTTGTCTTATTTTTCTTAAGTACTGAGGCCTATGGGACTGTATTGATTTCTCAAGATGTTCTACTTCAAGCTGATTTCAGAAATAGAGTAATATGTTACATTTTTAGAAACTAGGTGAATGTGCAGAATTGGGCCACAGCAGAGTAAAATAAATGACTTATCAAAGTAAAAGCAAAATAAATAGAGAAAATGTGTGTGTGAGAGAGAGACCCCATTAAATTAAGATCAGTGCTTCTCTCTGTTATTTTCTTTGTCCCAACAATCTCCTCTGTAGTAATAGTATAGTAGTATAGTATAATATAGTAGTTGCCTTTTCTTTATTATATATTTTTTGAATATATATATATTTTTTTCAGGTGTTTCTTTTTTGATTTTATATATATGTATACATATGTATACATATGATTTATATGTATAAAATCAAAAAAGAAATACCTGAAGGGCAAAGACTTTAATTTCTATGTGGAGACTGAAATATTTTTACCTTAGAGTCTTACTATAGAGTTGTCTTTGGGGTAGATGGTGTAGGATTGCCATATAGATAAATCCCTCCTCCTTTAAAACAGTTGGTTACAAGACATCAGAAAAGAAACCTTTTTATTTTTTATTATTTTTTATTTTTTTAAATATTTTTTTAATTTATTTGACAGAGAGAGATCACAAGTAGGCGGAGAGGCAGGCAGGGGGTTGGGGGGAAGCAGGCTCCCTGCTGAGCAGAGAGCTGATGTGGGGCTTGATCCCAGGACCCTGGAATCATGGCCTGAGCCGAAGGCAGAGGATTTAATCCATTAAGCCACCCAGGCGCCCCCCCCCTTTAAAAATATTTTATTTATTTAAGAAAAGAAACCTTTTTAGAGAGAGCTTCATCAAGCCTGTATTTTATAGATTTCTATTCTTTAGCCAAAATTTTAGTATATACTTAATAAAATTCTTAATAAAATGCCACCAAATAAATAAATCTTAAATAAATGCCACCAAAATTTCTGGGCACTATGTTTCAAAGGAAAACCTTCAGAATCCCAGAGAAGGTTTATGAGATGGTTATGGGTAGTTAAGACTTGCAAGTGTCTCCTAGAGCTATTAAGGAGTGTGCCTGTGCTCCTCAGCAGTGGGACACAGAGCATGCAGCCATGGCTGCTGACTGCACAGGTTTCGAAGAGAAAGTGGAGCATGTGGACATTTAGGCGCTGACTCCAGCTAAATTGGTTAATGACTAGTATCATCTAAATGAGGTAGCAAGCTGAAAGACTCATAATCTCTCCCCGTGCGCAGATTTTAATTAAATAATTATAATGTCCTTGTTGTAATTATTTATCAGTAACTGTGCTCTAGAGTATTGCCTCTTTTGCCTTCATCTGTTCTGTCAGCTCAGCTGAACAATGAAACATTCACTTGGCAAAGATGAGGGGTAAATGAATGATTCTTATTCACCACAAAATTGCACTTGAAGAATTGTCAGCGAGGCAAGATTCTAGATTCTTCGTTTATAATTTTGCATTTTTACTGTAGAGGAAGCTCAGTTTCCTGATCTGGGATATGATATGGTTGAGCTTGATAGAGACTCAGTTTTTCTTCTAACATTCAGACATTGAAGTCACGGAGAGGTTTCAAGACTATGACCAGTAGGCATGTTTTCTCAGTATCTAGAACTTAACATTACACATTATAACACATACATCCCTCAAAGAACAGCATTTTAAAATGTTACTTCCTATTTTGGGGCTGTGGAATCTATAGTCGATAACATAATGTATGCCTCAAATAGTGCAAAACCCCAAAATAACTAAGGAACAAGTTTATATTAATAATACCCATAACAGGGGCGCCTGGGTAGCTCAGTGAGTTAAAGCCTCTGCCTTCAGCTCAGGTCATGATCCCAGGATCCTGGGATCGCCCCGCATCAGGCTCTCTGCTCAGCCTGCCTCCCCCCCGCCCCGCCCCCACCCCGCCTGCCTACTTGTGATCTCTGTCTGTCAAATAAATAAATAAAATCTTTTAAAAAAAAAAATTTTAAAAAAATTAATACCCATAACAGCAGTGAGTCAAGAGACTCAGTAAGCAGTAAAGCTGATTCAGGAGTCAAAATAGGGCCACAGAGGAAAACAGAGATAGATTTAGACCATGTAAAAGGAAGCAAGTTCTTTATAGCAGACTTCCCCTAAGAAAACTTGCCTTTATAAAGCATCACTTTTCTCCATTTCTCCCCGGAGTTCAGAACGAAAACAAGGGTTTTAATTGTCAAATGTGACATTAAATTTTAGTAAAAGGAAGCACATTGTGAGTGTGAGCAGGGTTTGTAAAGCACTAGAATGCAACACTGGTCTTTATGTGTCTCCCTTTCCTGTAATTTTTCCATTTTGCACCTCTCCTATTCCAAAAGGATCTTCCCTAACTAGTATTAGTGAAATGTAGCTTCACATTCCACACACTCAAGAGATTTTGCATTTAATGTGGAAATCTTAAAAATTAAATGCCTCAGCAACCAAAAGAATCTTTGGGAATAATGATTTTTTAAAAAACTGAGTAGGTTTTTTATTTGTCCAAGGAAGTTCTTTAAGTTTGAATCAGAAACATAGTCACCATATTTGACTACAGATATTCAGACAAGTCTGACTTTGAAGGTTATGGGCAATAAGGAAAACACAAGGATGAAATTTTATTTCCATCCATCTTATGGATGTGTGTCTGTATGAGGCCGAACACAGGAAAGATATAGCTCCTTTAATCTCTCCTAATACTACATTGTACTTTTTTGTGTGTAGAGTCTTATTTATCTCCTGCTAGAATAATTCCTGGTTTTCCTTATTTTTACAACTATTACGTATGATATCTCAACATTTTCATTTTCTAATTGTTCCTGATAAAAACAAAAACTCCAAAGGTTTGTATATAGATTTTGCATATACAATTAATTCTCATTACTCACAGTAGTTATGTTCCATAAAATCATGGGCGCCGGGGCGCCTGGGTGGCTCAGTGGGTTGGGGCCTCTGCGTTCGGCTCAGGTCATGATCCCAGGGTCCTGGGATGGAGCCCCGCATCGGGCTCTCTGCTCGGCGGGGAGCCTGCTTCCTCCTCTCTCTCTGCCTGCCTCTCTGCCTCCTTGTGATCTCTGTCAAATAAATAAATCTTTAAAAAAAAAAAATCATGGGTGCCTGGGTGGCTCAGTTGGTTAAGCAACTGCCTTTGGCTCAGGTCATGATCCTGGTCTGGGATCGAGTCCCACATGAGGCTCCTGGCTCCA
Organism: Lontra canadensis; assembly: GCF_010015895.1. Taxonomy (NCBI): domain Eukaryota; kingdom Metazoa; phylum Chordata; class Mammalia; order Carnivora; family Mustelidae; genus Lontra; species Lontra canadensis. The sequence goes on from NW_022630996.1 coordinate 28,474,411, forward strand.
TGGGGAATCTGCTTTTCCCTTTGATCTTCTCCCCTCTCATGCTCTCTCTCACTGTCTCTCTCTCAAATAAATAAATACAATCTTTAAAAAAAAAAAAATCACCATGAACACCGAATTAGTGAATACTGAACCGTGGCTCCCCTGGGAAATACAGAGTTAGATTTCTGTGAGCCTCTGGTCACATTTTCATCAATGGAATAACACATAGCCTTGTTTTATTTACATTTCTGCTTAAAGAAATGTTATTTAATATATACTGTTGATTCATTAACATTGAATTCACAGTAAGCAGCATTGTAACTCATGACTGAATGTTTAACACATGTATCTTCTCTGTAAGGCAGATCACAGCCTTCTTGAGCATAGGAGCACAAGACAACACTTTAGGGGGGAGCTCACTGAGGCTCATTTTAAACAGCAAAATCACCAACAAAACCACAAAAATGTGTAAAAATTGTGGCATAAAAATGGACTGTCATTTATAGTGTGAGAGCTGAAACAAGAAGGTAGAATTTCACCTTATTCGACTTCAGCTGGAAACATATATGTTGGGCGACTCAAATTTTTCACCTCTTTGTGCTTGTTCACAAATGGTCATGAAGGTTTTATGAGTATTGATTTTGGTGTCACAAATCAATTTTAACAAGTAGAAGAATTCATGAATACAGAATTCATAAATAATGAGGATCAACTATAGTGACTTTGTCATATTCTCTTACTTATAACAATTAAAACTTTTGAATATGTAATAGTGAATACAATTGTGAATGATAATAGCATTTTCTTCTCTTTCCAATCTTTATCAGTTTTATTTCTTTATCTCGACTTACTCTGCTAGATAATAACTCTGATACAATATTAAATATAGGTGGTGAGAGCAGACATCCTCTACTCAGGTAGGAACTCAGAGGGAAAACTTAATATTTTATAAGTCTGGTGTTCATTATAAGGTTTATGAGAGGTCTCTTCATCAGATTAGGAAAGTTCCCTTCTATTCTTAGTTAACTTAGAGTTTTATTATGAATGAGTGTTCAAAATTAGCAAATGTTTTTTCTGCAAATGTTGAAATAATTATATATATGTAACTGTAGACACATATATATGTATGTGTGAATGTGTGTGTATATATGTGTGTGTTTGTGTGTACTTCCATCCTGGGAGTAAACCAATTTGGTTGTCACATATAACTTCTTTTTATATGGCTCTGGATTTTGTTTGCATATTTCTTCAGAATTTTTGTATCTGTGTTCATGAAAGAGATTAGCCTATAATGATTTGTCCTTGCAGTGCTTTAGTCAAGTTTTCATATCAAAGTTATTTAGCTTATAACATGAGTTGGAAAGTGTTTCTTTTTTTATGTTCTGAAAGAGGTTTCTGTAAATTTGTTATTACTTCTTAAATGTTAGTAATATTGTTGCCTGAAAACTCCTAGCCCAAGGCTTTCTTTTGAGAAAGGATTTTATTTACATATTTGTAAATGAAAACTGTGTCAGTTTTCATAAGAGATATTATTTCAGAAGTTCTTAATTTGCAAAAAGTCTCAGATTTATCAGTATTCAAATGATCATTTCAGATGTATCCTACAAATTTTGGGAGATATTTATACTACATTACAAAATATTTTCTAACTTTCACTGTGATTTCTTCTTTTATCCAGTGGTTATCCAGAAATAATTACTTAATATCAAAATATTTGGATTTATTTCTACTTGCTTTTTTTAAAAATTGATGTTCAGTTTTATTTCACTGTGTGATTTCAGTCTTTGTTTGAAAATTGATATGTTTTAGAAAAAGGTAAATTTTTTTTTTAAAGATTTTATTTATTTATTTGACAGAGATCACAAGTAGACAGAGAGGCAGGCAGAGAGAGAGAGGGAAGCAGGCTCCCTGCTGAGCAGAGAGCCCGATGCGGGACTTGATCCCAGGACCCTGAGATCATGACCTGAGCCAAAGGCAGCGGCTTAACCCACTGAGCCACCCAGGCGCCCAAGAAAAAGGTAAATTTTGTAAAATAACTCATATGTACTCAAAAATATTTTGCAGTTGTGTTCAGTGTTCTCTTAATGTTCATTATAATGAAGTTTGTTTATTGTTTTTAATGTTTTTAATCTACATATTCTTTCAGTTATTGAGGAAGGTCTTAGAATTTCTCCTAACCTGACTGTAGATTTGACTGTTTTTCATTTATGTTCTTATTTATTTTTATTTTTTAAAATATTTTATTTATTTATTTGACAGAGATCACAAGTAGGCAGAGAGGCAGGCAGAGAGAGGAGGGGAAGCAGGCTCCCCGCTGAGCAGAGAGCCCCACGTGGGGTTCAATCCCAGGACCCTGAGATCATGACCCGAGCTGAAGTCAGAGACTTACCCGACTGAGCCTCCCAGGCTCCCCATTAGATATTTTAAGTTATTATTAGGTGCATACAAATTCAGAATTGTTATCCTTTCCTAGTAGAAGACAACACTAGGATATATCCCTTTTTATTTTTAGTAACTCTTCTTACTTTAAAATCTACTCTTCCTAATATCAATATAGCTATACCAACTTCCTTAGGTTTGGTGTTCTTAGAACACAGCTTTTCCACCCCATTACTTTAAACTTCATGTATTCTTATGTTTAGGGTATGTCTCTTTCAAGTAGTATACTTCTGCATTTTTTCAAACAAAATGATAATCTTTATTTTCTAATTAGAATACTTATTTCAATTTTTTAATGCATTAGGTTGAGTCATATGCAATTGACAGCTTTACAGATAGAAAACCTGCAGTTCTATGTGACTAACTCTAATTAATGTACTTGGGTTTAAATCTACCATCTTACTTTTGTTTTCTACTTTTTAAAAAAGATTTTATTTATTTATTTGAGAGACAGAAAAAGAGAGAGAGAGAGCATGAATGAGGGAAGGGGCAAAGGGAGAGAGAGAATCTGAAACAGACTCCTCTGTGAGTAGAGCCCAGAGAAGGGCTTCATCTCATGACCCTTCCATGACCTGAGATCATGACCTGAGCCAAAATCAAGAGTTGGTCATTTAACCAACTGAGCCACCCAGGAACCCCTTTGTTTTCTATTTTTATAAATTGTTTTATGATCTTTAATTTCTCGAATCCTATCTTCTTTTGGTTACTCTATTTTAATTATTTTATTTTTTACCTTTCTCCTTTATGAATGTGTTACCTAATACAGTCTTTTACTTTTCTTTTCATGGCTAACCCAGAAATTACAAATGCACCCTCAACTTTCAAATGTCTAATATAAATTAATACTTTTTCCACTTGTGAGATGACGTGACGTCTTAGAAAACTCTGACTTTATTTACCCACTTCCTCACCATCTTTTGTGCTGTTGCTCAGTAGTTTACGTATTTTTTGAACAGTTAATAAACTTCTATTTTGGATAGTTTTAAAATTTATATAAATGTTGCAATAATATTAATAGAGTTCCCATATATTCAACTGTCTATTTCCCCTTTTGTTACCATCTTATATTCTTATGCTACTTTGTGATAGCTAATTAACAAATATTGATACACTATTGTTAAATAATGCCAATACTTTATTCAGATTCTTTTAGTTTTTATTCAATGTTCTCTTTGTGTTCCAGGGTCCCACCAGGTTCCACAACACATTTACTTGTTGTATCTCCTTAGGCTCCTCTAAACTGTGACGGCTTCTCAGACTTCCCTTATTTTTGATGACCTTGAGGATTTTGAATACAGGTCAGGTATTTTGCATAATGTCCTTCAGTTTGGATTTGTCTGATGTTTCTCTCAAGGGTAGACAGAGGTTGTAAGTTTTGGGGAGGAAGATTACAGAGATAAAATGCCATCCTCATTCTATATCAAGGGTCTGACCTATCAGTGACAATGTCAACCTCATGTTTGCCATATTTCTACAATGTAAATTTACTCTTCCCCTGGCCCCCCAACTCTGTACTTTTTAGAATTAAGTTATTATGCACAGTCAACTCTTTATGAGTAGGGAGTCATGCATTATCTCCTTGACAGTTGGAGCATCTAGATAAATTATTTATAATTCTTCCATTTATCTATTTATCTATCGTTCTTCCATTTACTTATTTACTCAACTATTTATTTACATACATACATAAGTATGGACTCATTGGCATTTATTTTATATTTCAAATTATAACTCAGTATTTCTTATTTTTATTGCTCAAGTTGTTCCAGCTTTGGCCATTGGGAACTCTTCTGTTTGGTTCTTGTGTTCCTTTGACATATCCCCATTATTTTTTTAACTAATATTTTTTTCCCTTACTTTCTGGCACTACAAAATGATCCAGGCTCTTGCATATTCCCTGTCCCAATCTAGAAACAGTCATTTCTTCAAGGACTCCTACTTGCTTTTATTGGAAAGTGGTATTAAGAATCAAGACCTAGATTTTTTTTTTTTTTAAGATTTATTTACTTATTTGACAGACGGAGATCACAAGTAGGCCAAGAGGCAGGCAGAGAGAGAGGAAGGGAAGCAGGCTCCCCACTGAGCAGAGAGCCTGATGCGGGACTCGATACCAGGACCTGAGCTGAAGTCAGAGACCCCAACCCACCTAGCCACCCAGACACCCCAAGACCTATATCTTAAGTATGCCTGTTGCTACTGGATTTTGTTCCTCTCAGCAGGCAATTCTAGGAAATCTATGTGTTGTACTAACCTGTGTGTGTGTGTGTGTGTGTGTGTATAATTATTTCTATATCTAATCTTCTGTAACTATATTAAGGTAAACATGAGTTTGTACTGGAGTCTCTGACTCTCATCCAGTACCATATGGTTCATTCTAGCCGCCTCTCCTTACTTATCTATACTCTCTCACTCTAGTAGTAAGAACCTTGTTTCCACTATCCATTATGTATTTGCTTATTTTATTTGCTCAATCCCAGTATACATGTATAGTGGTATGAGTGTTGTTAACCTGTATCCCCATGGGAAACAACTATATTAATTACAGTACAGTGTAATTATAGTTCTTTTAGTCCTTAGTCTCATAGTGTCTACTCATTTCCTAAGTTAGGTAAATTTCCCCCCCCACTCCTTTCTACAAAGTCGTCATACATCTGTAACACAGATTCTTTTGTCACAGTCTGCATTCCATTCCAAAGTCCACAATATCCTGATTTTTAAAACTGCATTCATTAAAGTCTTGTTCTTTGTGTTGAAAGGTCCTATGAGTTTTGATAAATGCATAGTCCCCAATATTTTAATTATACATGTATTTAGAATCCCACAAGATATTAATATTATTTTGTATATTCACTATACATTGTCACTTAACCACATACTTATACTCTCCCTTGTTCTTCATTCTTTATTGAATTTACTTGTTTCCATCTGTAAATTTTAATTTTCTGCCCACCCCTGCTCAACCCTTTTAGTATTTCCTTTAGTGCTGGTTTGCAGGTACTAATTCCTTGGGTTTTTCTCCTGTCATGTCTCTATCGTCTCTATCTCAATTTCACGTTTGAAGGCTATTTTTGAAGAGTCTGCAATGAGGTTAACCCTTCAGTGGTCTCAGTTAAATTCCTGGAGTAATTACCCTCTTTCTTCTTAGGATCTGTATGTCAGTTTTTGTCTCTCTATAACTTTAAGTCTTCTGAAAGCTTTGCTCAGCTTCTTAGCTATTTGGGAATTGGCATAAAGCCTTGAAGGAAAAAGAAAAGTCAAATGTCAGACTCATCTCTGTGCCCCTCAAAACCTTTGTTGCTGCTTTGTGAACTTTCCAATGACTTCAAACAGATTTAAAAAATTATCTAGTTTTTCTAACTGTTTTCAGTAAAAAGAGTTATAACTAGTTTGCCATACAAAAATTCTGGAATAGCAATTTGAATTTCTCATGTGTGGAAATTTCTGTTTCATACTAAGCAGGGTTTGAATAGTTTTGGGAATTCTACAACATAATCTTCGTATTTACCTGTGTGATGTCATTCCAATCAGTTCAACTATAAAGTACTATATTGCTTATTAATTCAATACATATTGTTTGATATTATTGCATCATGAATATATTTTGTGAGATGAGATATGGTAGACTATTTGGAGACTATATCTTTTTTCCAAGGTAAACAGGTATCAAAATTTAATCCATATTTTGCTTAATCTTCTGGTGTATCTTGTTGTTGTTTTCATTATATGTGGTTTGAGAATCTTTTCAAAGGGTTGACCCTGAGAACTTCAGGCTCAGGAAAAAGGAATACATTGTTTTTATCTCTTTTTATTTTCAAGGTCATATAGATCCCTACTGTGTTGAAGTTCAAAAGATATTATAATTACGGTATCTGTAGTGAAGTCAAGTTAGCTAATGTTAACATACATAGTCACCCATTTTTCCCTTTATATGGCTACTACTTCACTATGATTATAACTTGATTTTGTAGGACACTGCCTAGAATGTGGGCTAGACAGAACAAACACATGATTAAGATTAATAGCCATAGTACAGACAATACTTTGTTGATGTTAAAGAGATTTTTGGTAAAAAGGTAAATATTTCTTTTTCTGTTGCTTTTAATTTACTTAATTTATTTATTTAAGAGAAGAAAGGGTTGTATATAATGGGTAGTTTTGCATTTCAGATTATTGAACCTTTTATTCTTTTTTGAGATTTTATTTATTTATTTGACAGAGAGAGACACACAGCAAGAGAGGGAACACAAGCAGGGGGAGTGGGAGAGGAAGAGGCAGGCTTCCCGTGGAGCAGGGAGCCTGATGTGGGGCTTGATCCCAGCACCCTGTGGTCATGACCTGAGCCAAAGGCAGACACTTACCAACTGAGCCACCCAGATGCCCTATTGAACCTTTTAAAGTAATTTTGCTTTGTTCTAAATTAGCACACCTAAAATTAAATCATCTGATTTTGAACTATATTCAGCATTTACTAGAATGACTGAAAAAAATTGTCTGTATTCCAAGAAACAGTATTGTAGATTAATCTTTGCTATTGTGCAGTGGCCTGTTGATCCTGGTCTAAATGTTAAAATATTCTATAAATATAAAAAGCTAATTTGTTAAATATAGCACAAATTTAATAAAAATGGAGTTTGAAATCTAGTTAGGGGCTGAGGATGTAACATAATTTTGTTTAAAAAAATAATGCCTATATCATAAGAAGACTCCAAGTATCAGTTATCAATGTATTTCTAATTGCAAGAAAATTTCCTATTCAAACAACACTTTTAGTAGAATATTATAAATATATGTTGCAGCACCATCTAGCAAATTCCTAGTGTATCTACCATATCACAAATATTTTGTTCTTTTTCTAGTAGTGAACATATATTTCTGAATATCTGCAGAGTCATGGAAAATTACAGCTTTTAAGAAGCAGGAAAAAAGAGAAAAACCTCAAAAATAAATCATAAGCAATATATTCCATATTTACATTTTTAAATGCTGTTTATTTTATATATATATGTATGTATACATATATATATGTATGTATACATATATACATATACATATATATGTATACATACATATATATATGTATGTATACATATATATACACACACACATATATGTGTATATATATATATATATATATACATACATATATATATCTGTGCCTTAGGATAAAATTTATGTGCTTTTCTTTTTAAACAAAACTCCTAGGATATAATTTTAACATATGCCATTATTTGATATTCTCAGTTGTTTATTTCTTTGGTCTATAGACAAAATAAAATTAAACACTTGTCTATAATATCTGGGCAACATGATAAAAAAGGGAAAAATATCACTATTCCTGATGACACTGCAGACAGATTAATAAATGGAAGAAAGTATTGATAGTACTGGGAAAACATGAAGTTAGAGATAAATCAACTTACTACTTTTATGACCGTTGGCATATTATATAACATCCCTTTATCTTAGTTTCCTGAACTTGAACACACCAATGATAGTAACAACAACAATAATAGAGCTATTGACAAATGCTTTGTACAGAATATAATACAATAGATTATTTTTCATAATCTATCCCACAGTAAATTTGTTTCTGACTATTTGACAGGTTAATCTACCAAGGAAGCAAGGTGAAAAGTATCATTTATCAAATGCCTAATTTGTCTTGACCGGCCTGGGTCATTTTGCAAAAACGCAGACAAAAATTCAATATATTTTGCATACCAATGCTCAGCATAACCAGTGGCAAAATAGTCATTCCTGTCAGTTCAGTTAATTGAAAGTTTTTATTTAGAAAAAGCAACTACTTGATTAACTAAATTTTTCTATCTTTTCAAATGGTCTGAATCTAAAATTTTATCTAGATGAACAAGTCATTTTCAAAGAAAAAAAGCTGATTCCAAGAGAACATTTTGAAAATGATAAGAACTCAATGAACTTGTTTTAGTTGACTGATTTTTAAAAGCATAACTAACCTTACTAAGTGAAAATATTTTTCTATTCAACAAATGTACAAACAGGTTTTTATGTCTAGAGACTGTTCTTATTGTTTGGATTGATAGCTGATTCAAAGCTTAGGTTCCAAGCTGGGTCACAAGAATCATAATGTCAGCCTGTCAACTATCACATTTCTCAAACACAGCATCTGGTTACTTTGAACAGGGACTGGCCTGCTGGAACCTGACAGTTAAGTCACTGCCAGAAGTCTTATAATAGCTGAAGGAACTGCACACAGTAACCTTTTCATTTAGCACTCACAAAGATTCTGTCCAGAAACCCAAAGCCTGGAGACACCAAAAGAGATTTAGCTCAAGTCAAAGTTAAAGTTCTGCTTCTATTTTATTTTAATCTTCTTTTCTTTTTTAAAAATTAAGGGATATTTGCAACCAAGTGGACCATTTATTAACGAAGAACCCTAAAAGCATAAGTCCAATGATTAAAGGTTCAGTGTCAACTACTATACCTCAAGCATTAACATCTAAATAACGCCATTTTGATGACATGGGAATGAAAGTATACCCTTTTATCACTGGACTATATAAAAGTGACAGAAATTAGCAGTAACAGCTTTTCAGAGAAGGTTGGCCTCTTGGGTATAACTAAGCAACCTCTGAGAAACGGAGAGTGGTATTTCAACACTTGAGTACCATGCTTTACTAGGTTATTTCAGACATTACAAGTAATGTATTGTTTAGTTGTACCCATGTACACCATTAAATGCATCACAGTGTGGCATGGATTCAGCAAGTTTTAGTCATAACATGCCAGCTGGAGAATAGTAAGGGGGGAAAAATCCGTTTTCAATTTCTGCTTAATGTTCTGGTGAAAATAATGTAAGTCACTTCTTCTGTGAATGTATTTACTTTCCAAACACATGGTTTCTTTTCGATATATATCTACTAAAATAGGTTTTTCAGTTACGTGGCATTTGCTCTCTCCCTCTTCCTTACTTAGGTTTTTCATTCCCTTCTTACTCTTCATTGGTGCATATAAGTTTCAACATGTTTCTTTTACTTCTAGAGTTAATTAACCTTAACACAAGACTGACATTTGCAAGTTTTACGGAGCAATGAAAGTGTCTTTGTAGGCAAGAAGTACACAAACGCCATGGTTGTATTTCACAATTGTTTTCCTGAACATCTTATGGCTTTCAAAGCCTCACTTATGGCTTTCAAAGCCTTTCACAATAACTATGGAAGACTATGGAAAAATGTGTAATTTTCATTTTTGTCATAAAAATAATTTTCATTTGTTTTGTGCTCCAAACATTAAAATCTACCCAGAGGATTCCTCCTTGTCTACTGAGCATGTCTACTAAGTACTGCTCCATATTTAACTCACTGTTAGATCACACCATGGCTTGAGAATTCTTCTAATCTCTTTTCCATTTATAACTGTACTGCTTGACCTTTTTTCAGCAAGGTGTCTTGTATATAAAATGTCAGTGAGAGGATTACAGACATGGGACAAAGATATAGTTTAATTAAAAAAGGTCCTATGGGATTGAAAAAGGTTACTGGCCTAGATCACAAATATTTAATGCCAGATGACTATTTATGAGACTGAAATTTTTAAAAAAAAAAGAAAAGAAAAAAAAAGATGTAATGACACTTGTAATAGCCAACTATTAAATTTTCAATAATTAGATTATACTTCTGATAAAAAGTTTTGCTTTGTACTTATAGTAAATCTATGGACTATGCCAGTTATAAAATGAAAATTAATTCAAGTTCTCTTTAAGTGAGACAATATAACAAAGGCCTACAGATCTGGTTATTTTTAATGTCAAAACTCAAATATTTAAGAAATTCACTTCAGTGTTCAGAAACCATGTAGAGATTGATTAAACCAGATCCATGCATGCAACAGGTTCCTTTCTCACTCGTTTATCCTTCCATCCAAAGTTGTGTAATAGTACATACATACATATCAAAATATTAAACAACTGAGTTATTGAACCACTAACTTGACAAGGATGTCTGTTCTTCAGAAGGGATAACCAAACAATCAAAAAAGACTACTACCACCAAAAGCTAGCTCACTGGGGGCACTGGATGGCTCAGTCAGTTAAGTGCCTGACTTGATTTCAGCTCAGGTCATGATTTCAGGATCATAAGATCGTGCCTCATGATGGGTTCCATGCTGATCAGGGGGTCTGCTTGAGATTCTCTCTCTCTCTGCCCATCCCCTGACTTGTGCTTTCTCTATCTCTCTCTCAAAATAAAAAAGGAAAATCTTAAAAAAATAAAGAAATAAAAGCTAGCTGATTAAAATGTCAGAATACTCTCTCACTCTCTTTCTCTCGCACACACACCCACACACACGCGTGTGCGTGCACACACCTACACACACACACACACACACACACCCTTGTGAAGCTGAAGCCCATATAGGAGGTCAACAACCAGTAATGTAGCAAGGAGGATCCTTCTTTGAATTCAGAATTTGGTATCTAAATTTATATCCCTTAACAACTCTCTTTGTACACAGGGATTTTGGAGGATGCCAGAGAGAGTTACCAGCAGTCACTGAAACTTTAAAATTAACAGTCTCATAATGTTTTGTTATAAAAAGTGGAAACTTCTCATGCTGCTTCTCTAAACCTCAAAACCTTCCTGGCACCAAACATCTCACCTGAGCTTTAAGAATGTCCTGGACTATAGTCTTTTAACTTGAAATAAAGATCAAGATTCCTAAAATCATGAATTAGGAATCTCATTCCAGTGTGCAACCACTCAAGGCAATCATCACACTCACTTTAATCTAACATTTCTTCATGCAGAGGAGCATTTTCAATTATTCTATTGGAGAAACTCATATACTTTGTACACTTATATAAAAGGCAACTTTTGGTGTTTTTACATGACTCCAAATTCAAAATTTCAAAAACTCAGGAACTCCATAATTAGTAATGTAATGTATTTGTATTTGGATGTTTCAGGTATTTTAATGCTTTAACCATAGTAGCACCAATAATAGCAGATACAGGAAAGAATAAAAAACAGTTTCAACAAATCTGATCCATTCAATATCTGAATGAAATACATCCAGGAGAAATTTTCAAGGTTAACACAATAAAAGCATGTATTTACTTGCTCATTCATTTGTTCTACAAATAAACATTTAAGTGGCAGACTACTATGTATCTGGCATTGTGCCAAGTGCTAGGGATTAAATTGTGAAACCAAAACATATATATATTCCCTGTTCTCATGGAGCTAAGAGTCTATTCAGGGTGAGGCAGTGACAGAGATTTGTCAAATAATCATATTAATGAAAGTATAATCACAAACTCAGATAAGTCATATAAATATAAAAAGTCTTATAAAATAAAAATTAAATATAAATATAAATAAAAATATATAAATATAAATAAAATATAAATAAAAAATAAAATAAAAAGTACTCTCTGAAATCTTGTAATGAAGAAAGTTAATCTACATAGTGGGGTGAGGAGTGGTGGGGAATCAAGAACATTACACAGAGCCATTGATCAGGGAGGTCCAAGGATGAGACCACATTTAGCTGAGAACCACAGAAACTCCTAAGAATTCAGGAGAAGCAAACTTTGCAGAGACATTCTTACAACTTAAGAATCACAAGTCTTCAACAGAAAAATAACCCATTCCTCTGAAGAATCAAACTGTGATGAAGAGTTAGCAGGGGCAACACAAGAAACTTTGCTCCCCCCAAATCTGGATATGATCACATCTGAAAAATACCTTACAGCAACATCTAGACTGCTGTTTTAACAAAAAAAATAGGCACCTTAGCATAGTCACATTGACACATAAAATTAATCATCACAATGAAAAAAATTAAGAGATGTGAAAGATAAAATGAGAAAATGCTACCTATGTCTGAATGGTGTTTTAGAAGGAGAGACAGAGACTAAGAATGAGTCAATATCCACATAAATAATGCCTGAAAGTTTGTCACAATTAAAAGAAAAACACGAGATTTTACATTAAAGTGACACACAAATTCAGAGCAAGAAAATAAAATTAAATCAACAAGTAGCCATGTTGTTGTGAAATTGAAGAACATAAAAAATAGAAAGTAATCAAAGGTTTCAGAAGAAAAGACAGATCACCTAATAAGGAAAGGTAATCAGAATGAGACTAGACTACTTATTAGCATCAAAAGCTACACAAGGTAATAGAAAGATATCTTCAAAAAACTCAGGAGAAATGAGTGAACAAACTGACTTTTATACCCAGCTAAATGATTGGTTAAGAAAAGGTAAAACAAAGGATTTTTTTTCCCCCAAGACAAAGCCCAAGAGCTTTTTCAATCTGTGAACTTTGCTGAAATAAATTTTAAATTATGGATTTCGGTACAAAAAAAATATTCTGAAGAAAGAACTATAATGCAAGGCAATTCTCCCCCCCCCAGAATTTTAAATATTTTGGTAAAACTAAGCTTCAATTGCAAAAGAAAAATGAACAGAAAGAAACAAAAATACCTTGTTATTAAGAAAAAGTCAGAACTTAAAATACTAGACAACTAACATAAAAGAATGAAGGATGTGGTAGAAGTTAAACTGTTCTAATCTATTTGAGAGGTCCAAAATATTCTTTAATGCTTGATTTTGTGTCAGGAGAGGATACTAAAAATAAAAGGACAACTTCTATATGTAGTGAAAATGGAAGACATTTCTAAACTAGTAAAGGAATTAAAAGAGAATTCAAAAACTTGAGCAGAAGCCCTGCATCGGGCTCTCTGCTCAGCATGGAGCCTGCTTCCTCCTCTCTCTCTGCCTGCTGCTCTGCCTACTTGTGATCTCTGTCTGTCAAATAAATAAATAAAATCTTTAAACAAACAAACAAACAAAAAACTTGAGCAGAAAAGCTAAGTGAAAAAAGCATATAAAATAGAAAAACAAAATAAGGTGATGGAAGTAAGTCCATATATATCATAATAATCACAAAAATCTGATTGGATTTGTTTAATCTAGCTTTGCCTCATGAAAATATCTCAGCATCAAAATAGAAAGGCAGAAAGAAAAAGATAGTAAAAGATATACTGAAAAATACTGAACAAAGAAAGCTAGTGTTGTTAAATTTATTTCAAATAAAATAAATGTTAAGCTAGACTCCAGCCCCTTGAATTATCTTGAGTAGCCATATTTTTATTCATTTGAAGAGAACTAGTAACTGTACTTACTGTCAACTTCTGATTACTCTGAGAGGTTCTCAAAAAACTTTAAGAACTGTTTCTTGGGGGATGTCATTCTGTTTCTAAATTTTTTTTTATACCAAAATATACCCAGGCAGAGAATTGCTCTGAGACAGAATGACATATTTGGTTGTCTTCTCAGCCATTTAAAACCTCCTTTTTCGGCTTGTAGGACTTGGTCCTGACTGTCTGGTTTAGAAAACTGAAATAATTTTAAAAATTTATAATTAAAAACAAAAATTATACCACATCCAGCTTCTTGTATACTATGAGAGACTTCTATGTGTCCGAGATATTTGCATTAATGTCTGGTTGATAGGCTTAGCGACTGAGCAATGTGGGACCTCTGACTGTACTTCATGTTACCTACCACCAGATAGCACATTGCCTAAATGCAAAGAACAAGTGTCTCAGACCTATCAAATAAGTAGCCATAAGAAGGCAAGTGGCTTAATAGACAGAAAGGTGATGATAGATAAATGATGATAGATAGATAGATAGATAGATAGATAGAGATATTTTACCTGTCAGTTGAATAAATATGAGTGGAAATGTTAGTTATCCACTTAGAGTTAAAATCAGCTATAATAATAATAAAAATTCAGTCTAATTAAAAGAGATTAGACTGGTGAATGTAGGCCTTAGACTCTTTGCTCTTCTACAAGTGTAATTTTTGGATGAGTCATTTGACCACTCTAAACTTACATGTCCTATACGATGAAGAATTAGGTGATTTCTAAGATATTTTCCAGTGCTAAAATTCCATCCTATCATTTGTGGCAGTATATGAGAGAAAATACAATTAAACTGCCTCAGGCATCTTGTGAAATTTATACTTTCTTTTAGAATTCAAATTTTATTTATTGTTTTATAAAAACGATTATGATTTTTAGAAACTCCAGAATTTGGCAACCACAGACTAGGTTAGTCTCATCCACGGTTGAATTTGTAAGCTCTTATTTTATCTCTTATTGCCAAAGACCTCTATAAGTCTGCCTGAAGATGAGCTCTGGTGAGCAGTTTGGCAGGTGCTTAGTGTTAAATCAAAGTCCTACCCTAATTCTTATGGGCCCTTGGAATGCCCTGAGGCTGTCCCTACTCTCAAAGGTTGCACCCTGACCTGTGTTTCTAGGGCTAGGATTTTATACAGTTATCTAGGCTCTGCATTGTGCTTGCCTCTGTTATTTCTAGCACTTCTACTTTTACTCCAAGTCCTGACCTGGACAAGTCACTTGATTTCACTGAATCTCTGTCTCCTCACCTGTAAATCAGAAATAACAGAAATTGCTTTTCATAGTTATATGAGAATTAAAAGAGATAATATATGTAAAGCACCTAATACACAGGCAAAGGTGGACATATACTTTATAAATTTAAATTTCTTAAATTTTGGAGAAAATAATATTCAGAGATAACACAAAACTTGGATGACACAATCCCAGACAAGCCTGATTAGGAGTTCAGAAGGTGAATACCTAGCAATGCCAGTAGGACTACTCAACTAACTCTCAGAGGAACTCAGAAATGAAAGGGACAAGAAAAATCTGTTGGTGTAATCTTTCAAAATAGAATGAAGTAAGGCTTAAAAAGAAAACTAGGGAGTAAAATATTCAGCAGAACATTTGAAAAAGACAAAGGGGCATAGGGGATCCTGGAAGGCTCAATCAGTTAAGCAGCTGCCTGTGGCTCAGGTCATATCTCAGGGTCCTGGGATCAAGCCTTACATTGGGCTCCCTGCTCAGTGGGGAGCCTGCTTGTCCCTCTTCCCACACCCCCACCCTGCTCATGCTCTCTCACTTTCTCTCTCAAATAAATAAATAAGTAAAAAATCTTAAAAAAAAAAAAAAAGACAAAGACAAAGTAAATTAGATGAAGATCAATATTAGTTATCAGTGTGATGAAGCTGACTGGTAGATTGTTACCTTAGACCCTATTAGCAGAAGTATATATTCTATAAGGGAGGTCTAGTCCTATTCCTTGGCTCAGGTCACATCTCAAGAAAAGTATTTTATTTGGTTCCAAGTGCAAACACTATCAAAAGATTACTGGTTGTCATATCTTGGGACACAGATTCCCATAATCTGAATGAATGGGAGGTAGGGGATTCAAAGGAAATAGGCTAATTGTGGGTGTGAGAAAGTCCACTTGGTGGTCATGGTTTACTATTTGAAGGTCCCAGACAAGATGAATAGTCAAGACTGTAAAGTGCATTAAGATTGTCAGATAAAATATAGGACACCTAGTCAAATTTGAATTTCTGAACTAAAAATTACTTGTTTATTCAAAGTTCAAATTTAACTGGAAATCCTGTATTTTCCTCTGCTAACTCTGGTAAACCTATGGATATGACATAAGAAAATGGGTATTCAACAGACAGAAACACAATGACAAGGATTGCAGGGGTTAAAAATCACATTAATTAGTGTAATACTGTAGCAAAAATAACAATCTGTCAGTATTTAGCTGATATCAATGTATTTTATTATTGACTACTGTCAGAATTTATAAAATTAAAAATCATTGACATTTAATATACTTTAAGTACTAAAACTTTTGAACGTGAGAAAAAGTTGCTTGGTTCACCCACTCTTCAGCTTCCTGTACCTAGGGTCTCTTCCAGCTGGGTTACAGAGCACAATTGTTGAGCTCCAGCTACTTCCCACCCTCTTGAACTCCCTTGAATAGAAAGAGCCCTTGGGCCCATTGTGTAGGGACAGCCTTCACTCTCTGTCACCTACTCAGCTGCCTTTCTGACAGCCTGTCCAGCTGGAACCTTACCACTTCCCTTTCCTAGAGAAGATTAGGGGGACCTCAGAGGTTTACACCTGGCAATTGCCAGTTGAGTGGTAAAGAGGGAATGAGGTGCTTTGAGATTAAGATGCCAGTGTTGGAATAAATGTAGGGAGGCAGGGCAGGGATTGAGAGATTGTACCAAACCACAAAAAGTGAATGAAACTGATAACGGATGTCTGAAGTGAAGATTTATGACCGCATAAGTGAGCATTACAATATTATAAATGTATGGACTCAGACCATCCCTCTGGCATGGATATCAGAGTACCAAAAACAGACAGACATTTGGGATCCAAAACTTTGAGAGTAAAGTATAAGACACCAGCAATAGCAACCAAGCTCTAATGGTGAGAAATTACACAACTAAAGATAAGTGTGAGTACACAGATACCTACACATATCAATTACAGGCATAATAGGCAAGATTCTTCAGATAAATAGTACCAATCTCTACGTAAAGAGATTTGCTATAAGGAATTGGCTGTCAGTGATTATACAGGCTGGGAAGTCCAAAATTTGTAATCACGGCTAGCAGGTTTGAGACACAGGGGAACCAATGGTGTGAATACAGTCTGAAGGCTGGCAGCCTGGAGACTAAGGATAATCAGTGGTACAGTTCCAGCCCAAAGGTCAGCAGGAAGAGACCCAGGAGAGTTGATGGTGCAGGTAAAGACAAGAGGCAATCTTCTGGAGAATTCCCTCTTGTATAGAAAAACTAGTCTTCTAGTGGGCCTTCAACTGATTGAATGAGGCCCAGCCACATTCAAGAGGGCAATGTGTTTACTTAAAGCAATTTAAATGTTAATCCCATCCAAATACCTCTTCCAAGTTGACACATCAACCATCACAGTAGGTGCATGCCACATTTTGTTTATCCACTCATCTGTGGGACTGACATTTGTGTTACTTTCACCTTTTGGCTACTGTGAATAATACTACTATGAACATGGGTGTACAAATACCTGTTTGGGTTCCTGCTTTCAATTATTTTGGATATAAACACAGAAGTGGATTTGCTGGATTATATGGTAAATCTGTTTAATTTTTTGAGGAACTGACCTACTGTTTTCCATAGCAACTATACCAATTTACATTCCCACCAGCAGGATACAAGGTTTCCAATTTCTCCACATCTTCATCAGTGCTTGTTATTTTATGCACCCCCCCCTTTTTGATAATAGCCATTCTGATAACCATCTTTCACAAGACTATCTTACTATGGTTTTAATTCTCATTTTCCTAATGTTAGTGATGTTTAACATCTTTCTTTGTGCTTATTATCCATTTGTATATCTTCTTCGGAGAAAAGTCTCTTCAAGCTCTTTGTCCATGTTAAAACTTTTTTTTTGGGTCCATGCATGTTAAAACATTTTTTGTTTTTCAGCTTTAGTTCCTTATATATTCTGAATATTAATCCCTTATCAGATATATGATTTAAAATGTTTTCTCCTATTTTGTGTATGGACTTCTTGTTCTCTTGTTAGTGTTCTTTGAAGCCCAAAAAGTTTTTACTTTTGATGAAGTCCACATCTTACCTAGTTTTTCTTTTGTCACCCATGCTTTGGTATTTTACCCAAAAATGTCTGAAAGCTTCCCCCTTATGCTTTCCCCTTCTTCTCAGAGTTTTGTATTTTGGAGCCTTATGTTTATCTTTGATCCATTTTGAGTTAATTTTTGTATATGGTAAAGTTAAAGGTTCAACGTCATTCTTTTGTATGTGGATAGGATATCCAGTTTTCCCAGCACCATTTTTTTGAAAAAAGACTCTTCTTCCCCAGGGTTGGGTTTTAGGAAGAAAAGTCCTAAAGGTTAAGTTGAACAAATTTGCAATGGATAAAATATCCCACTTTTCTATTATATTGAAAACTAACTTACTGTTAATCACTTTCCTCAGTCAAAAACAATCACATATATAGTTTAAATTAGTGCCAATTTTATACTGAATATTATATTCCCATCTTGTTCTAAAATAACCATAGGTAACATTATGTATGTTTATACACAATGTTACCTATGGTTATTTTAGAACAACACTAAATTAGTGTTGCTATTTTGTACTCAAGTGAGTACTCCTGTTCCTTTTGTGACTTTTCAGATGGGCATATTTTTTTAGCTTATTTTTTTCCATTAATCTTTTTTTCTACCAAATTCATTCTTTTACTCTCTCAAGGTCAGTTAGAATAGCTTTCTCATTTAACTGGCATATACTGAAATTCCTACCTTTAGATTATCTACAAAAATGAAATAATGGGTTATACTTCCTCTCAAGAGCAGTAAGGAAGATGCTAAAGATCATTACCTTAAGAGACAGATAATTCCAATAAATGATGGATGTACAAAAGCTCTCTAATGCTGATGGTATCTAGTTCTGGCAAAAGCTTATTAAAGCCACTGGTCAAAAGTTAAACTTGCCCCAGATGGAAGAACTGGGGAGGTGTGGAGTCCTTAAGATTAATTAAATTTATTCCCTAAATATTTGTATCTCAATCTCACTTTAGGTTATGGAATTTACCTAGTCTTCCTCATCTCCCAGCTAGTCGTATTACCAGCTTTTACTGCTCAGACACTGGAATGATTGTGTTTGCTCCTATAACTTTATTCTCACTGAACAAAATGATTTACCATATTGTTAAAAACAGAGTCCCATCATGGTTAAGAAAATAAATGATATTACAGGTGTTTTGCTTTTACTATGCTTATTGGTGCTAGTGTATTTGAAATGAAAGTAAAAAAAAAACAACAAAAAACCAGAGACCTAAAATTGTGCACACTATTTCAGGTGCTTAGTTTTTTAAAAACACATGCACTAAGTTTTCATGACCTGAGCCAATCTTCAGAAATCTTCAAAGTGCATTTAAGTACAACCCACCTGTGTTTACGATTTCAGAGTATCATATGTTAAACAGTTAATAAAGTGTACATTTAGCCAAGAAGTCTGTGGGGCAAATTTGTGTGTGAATCTAACTCTGCAATTAAATGAGAAGTTCAGTAGTTAGAAATGGGGCTAAGTTCATCTATTCTAGTTTTAAAAAAATCTATGTAATACAGAGAGCAACTTAAAATTATACATTGAAATATATTTTGGGAGTAGGAATGACAATATTTACAAAATTTCTATTACAAAGAGAAATCAGCAAATAAGAAATCATATGTGAATGTATTTAGAAATCAGCATTACTATATGCCAAGCAAATGTGTAGAAACCTCAAAACTTTTCTTTTAAATTTGATTTTAAAACAACAAAAAAAGCCAAAATATTACTCTAAAATTTTAAGCAACATGAAAACTCAATGTGCACATATTTAAGACTCTGAAATGTGCTGCAGCTCTTCTGGGATCATGAAACAGTAGCAAATAAATCAGATATATAGCTACATTAATTCAGGTTGTAGTGATTAACAGATAAAGTACATGAATATTAGGCTATAAAATTATTGGCACAAACATTAAAATATTTCAATGGTCAGATTGGGGTATAGGCTAATATGATATGAAATTGGTAGTAATGAGTTCAGAATTAGCTTTATCATGAGAAAGCTATATGTACTAGAAAGGAAATATAATGTAATAAAATAGTGGCACAGGGACTCCCTGACATAATAAATCACTTGAAGTGAAATCTGATAGGCATAGTGAGCATTTATTATAAAAGGCTTGTATACAGAGGAAAAGAGGAAAGCATACTCCAATGGTTTGCTAAATCAATAATAATTGAATAACATGGGAAAACAAAACGGAAATGAATGCAATCTTGCATTTGATTCCAGTGTACCTAAGTTTGTTATTTACACTGAAATGTTGAAATACTCACACATTTTAAGTGTATATTAACAATTGAAGTAGAGATAAGAGCAATGAATAGGGATTTTAAAAAGCAGAGAAATTAGCATGAATTCTTAATATCTGGCTATCCCAGTAAGATAGGTATTGTTAAAAGCAATGAACCTAAGGGCAGCTGGGTGGCTCAGTTGGTTAAGCATCCAACTCTTGGTTTTGGCTCAGGCCATGATCTTAGGATGGTGAGATCTAGCCCTGCTTTGGGCTCTGTGCTGGGCATGGAGCCTGCTTAAGATTGTCTCTGCCCTTCCCTACCACCTTGACTCTTACTCCAAAACTAAACAAATAAACAAACTCTCCTCTTTGTCAGGTTTTTTTTTTTTTTTTTTTTTTTTTTTTGCTTCCGTCACTTCTTTCTCTTAAATCTTAACTTCTGCATGCAGTGCCATTTGGAAACTGATTCTCATGTTTTGGTTAATCTCTCTTAACTGGCTCTTTGACCTGAACTAATATTACAGTTAAAAACCAAACAGAAAGTAGGCCATTTGCTTTTAGATCCTGACACTGTACAATGTGGAATAGTCTTAAGGTAACAGCAATTGAAAAACATCTGTGAAAGACAAGTAACATTTACTGTTTAGCTCCATTTTTTTTGGTTACCCATCCCAATGTGGACTGGCAGCTTGGCAGTGTTACGTAAGAACTTACCTACATTAAACCTTAGTTAGCAGTCTGAAGTCAGCATGCAGATGCTTCTGATTTGGTTCAAAAACCTAAATAAGAATAAGAAAGGAAAATAGAATAAATCCTCAAGATTCCAAATTTCTTTTTTTCCTCTTTCATCCCAGAATCAGTCTAGTTCACAGCCTAAAGATCACAACTGAAAACATCTTGGGTTTCTAGTATAAGGTATGAAAGAAAAACACAAAGTAACTTCCCTTGTTATACTAAGTTCATAAAAGCCAAATAAAATTAGACAACAATACAGGATAATCATGGACAATACTGTCACTGTGTAATTTTGCACAAATTTTGTCCCGTGAAGTACATCCTGAATTTCTTTCTGTGACAATAATTTTTTTAAAGCAATGATTTTCAAAGTTCAAGAAAAATCTTAACATCATGTAGATCTGCTTAAAATATTTCTTTATCTTTCTTTCCTGGTTTCATTGATTTTTATCAACAAGTCAATTTCAACAGACTTATTTTTTACAGAAATACCTTAGTAGCTTGTTTTTATAACCCAACTAGTCAGTTTTCATGTACACATACATTGTAAAGAACTAACCTTTGCCTCTATGTCAAAATCTATGACAAATGAATATAAAGACTTATTTATTCTTCAAATAGGAAATTTTATCTATATTCAATAAGGCAAACTGATTATCAAAACAATAAATGTGATGCTCTTATAATTTCAACTATTCATATTTTAAAACATGGAAACATTTAGACCTTTATTTTAAAAGCCGACTGAGACAGGTGCATGCATAATTTTTAAAGGAATATTAATTTAAAACACTTCTTTCATTTGTTGTAGAAATTGAAACTTAATACTTGTAATGAAAAACACTACTCAATAATGCCAGATGAAATTTTAGCATAAATTATAATATTTTTTATTTTGCTATTATGTCCTGGTGCTATCATCATGAATCATACATTTTTTTTTAAATTTTTTATTTTTTCAGCATAACAGTATTCATTATTTTTTGCACCATACCCAGTGCTCCATGCATTCTTGAAGTGCAATTTGTCTTTAAGGAGGAATATAAATGCTCTGAAAAATTACAATGCATGTGTTATGATGAATTCTGTCCTCTAGAGGGCAGTGCAGTACAAACGCAGAGGACACAATGCAAAAATTAAAAAAAAACAAACCCCAAACCTTAAATGTTAACCAGTATCATTTTATTCTAGTGGTAAGGACAACACAGCAACATTCTTACCATAAGCTATAATGCCAAAACTTCTGGCTGTGAGATAGAAAGTATTGCCAGTTATCCAATTATTTTGACCATGTGTCAATCCAATTTCTTTAATGGAGATTGCTTTTAAAAAATAAATTTATTGACTAAATTGATCTTCTGTTGGTTGGATACAGGTCAGTAGATTTTATTTAAGAAGTCAGTTGACAGAAATGGTTCTGGGTGGCAAGACTTTGCTTCAGGTTGTATGAGCTCCTTAAAAAAAAATTCTTCCTCTATATTCCCCCACACAATAGAAGGTACACACTTGATTTTATGAACTTATTTTTTTCCTACTTATGGATCTCCAAAATCCTTTTCAAAACTAAAAGTTAAACCTACTTACGGCAAATTATAAAAGCAATTATAGTTTTTACATCCTCAAGGACTGTTCTTGCAAAACTCCTAAAGCCTTTGTACTCCTGTTGGGTACTATTTAACAAATACTGAGTAATATTAAACTTTAAACTCTGGCCAACCAAGGTAAGGACATTAACCAAGCTCTAATATCATGCTAAAGAATTAAAATACTTGCCAGATGCCTTATACACACTATCCTTTTTAATCCTTAAAACAGTCCCGTGATTTGGTACTAGTACTTCCCCATTTTATAGGTGAGGGAAATGAGTCATAAAATTAAGCAACATGGTTGGTGTTTCATAGTTATTTGGCAGGAGAATTAGAAAGGAAATCCTGATCTTTCTAATGCCAAGCAGCTTTTTGTTTGTTTGTTTAGTTGACACACAATGTTACATTAGTTTCAATGATTCAACTTCTCTATATATTACACTATGTTTACCACAAGTGCAGCATACAATGCTATTACATTATATAATATACAATATACAATATACAATAATAATCCCTGTGCTGTGCCTTTTATTCCAGTACTTACTCATTCCATAATTGGAAACCTGTACCTCCCACACTCTTTCATCCATTTTGCCTATCGCCACCCTCTTCCCTCTGGCAACCATCTAGTTTGTTCCCCGTATTCATGACTGATTCTCCATTTCATTTGTTTATTCATTTGTTTTGCTTTTTAGATTCCACATATGAGTGAAATCATATGGTATCTCTCTTTCCCAGCTTGACTTATTTCACTTAGAATAATACCATCTAGGTTTATCCATGTTATCACAAATGGCAAGATCTTATCCTTTTTTTGGATGGTTATATGATAGTCCATTGTGTGTGTGTGTGTGTGTGTGTGTGTGTGTGTGTATTATCCATTCATCTATTCATGGATACTTAGAATGCTCCAAATCTTGGCTATTGTAAATACATGGGGCTCCTTGCTCAGTGGGGAGCCTGCTTCTCCCTCTGCCTGCCAATCCCCCTGCTTGTGCTTGCTTTCTCTCTGACAAATAAATAAATAAAATCTTAAAAACAAAACAAAATAAACAAACAAAAAACAGTGGTTCTCAAAGTACCATCCCAGATCACAGCATCGTGGGAACTCATTAGAAAGACAGTTTCTCAGGCCCCATCTCAACACCAGGAAGAAAAGGACTCTAACCCACAAGAAAATCTTAGCAATGGAGAAGGCATCAACTTAGATCTGCATAACAAACCTTACTTTTGTTTATATAAATTTCCAGGTTACCCATAACTGGGCTTCCTAACCCTCCCCCAACTACTCCTCTTCCCCCAAAGTTTTTCTTTTTTGTTTTTAGCTGAAGATTGTATTTAAGATGATGTACCACCGAAAATTACCTATTTTTCCCTGAGTATCTCCCATGTGTACATGAGTTACACATGCTCATTTTTCTATTGTCAAACTATCTTTCACTACAGGGGTCTAAGCCAAGAACTCAGAATGGTAAAGGGGAAATTATTTTCCCTCTCCATACACTAGAATTGTCAAAGACTGAGGGTAGAATAGTGGGTGCCAGAACCTGGGGGCGGGGAGAAGGGGGACTGTTATTCGATAGGTATAAAGTTTCAGTAATGCAAGATGATTATATTGTAGAGATCTGTTCATTGTACCTATAGGTAACAATACCGTATTGTACACTTAAAATTTTGATAAATGGGCAGATCTCATGTTAAGTATTCTTATGCAATACATACATATATATATATAATCAAAATTCATGCAGTTTGTACCTTGCTTGAATTTTGATTCAAACTAGCTAACTGTGAGAAGATAATTTTGAGATAACCAGGAAAGATTGAAAGAGACTGAATATTAAATAACAAGAAATTATTACTGTGATAATGATTTTATTCTATTTTTTAAAAATCTTTATCTGTTAAAGATTCATAGTGAAGTACTTATAAATGAAATGACAGTATGGTGGGGTCTGGTTTAAAATACTCTGTTCAAATAATAAATAAAGATGAAATAAGGATGTTGATCATTTTTGAGGCTGAGTGAGAGGTATGTGACTTTTATCATTATCTATTTTTGAATATGTTCAAAAATTTCCATAATTGAAGATTAAAACAAATTAATAAACTAAGGACCCCCTCTTTGCCAGAACTTTGTAAATCTAGTAATCTTGTAAATATTGCAGACTTACTGAAGAACTATAAGTATGAAATTCATCAACAAAGTATTTTCAGTATATCATAATATATCATTCTTAATGTCTGTGAATTCAAGTAATATGAAGGTGCAGATAATTCAAAAAAACTAGACTTACCTTTGTTCACAAGGCAATGGAAATGAGCAAAATACATGGAGATGGCTTTAGTAATAGTTCATTTCAAGCCACATGATTTGAGAATCTTGAGAAAGACTGTTAGGTTCAAAGTTAGAAGGCATTATTGCCATAAGCAGTCTACTTCTTCTCTGAAGAAGAAAAAGAAAAGGAAGAAGAGGAGGAGGAAAAAAGAAAAAAAGCTGGCATCACAAAGTTACCTGTTCATGTCTCAAGCTGTTTACCTGACAGTTTGCAGTGCTCGTCAGAAAAGCATATGGACATTCCCACCATGGCCTGAGGGTCAGGCTATCCACCTGGTGTTAGTGACCCCTGGTTATTTGTCTTCTGTAGCTAATTTTTTAGCTCACATTAACTTGGGACTTGGACAGTCTGGGTATCCAGCCTCAGTGTCTCAGCCATCTAGCCTCTTATGGAGACATCCCTTCCATGTCCTAGGCCAAACTCTGGTGTGTTCTTGCCAATTCAGAGCTGATAGCACAAAAGGTTGATTTGCATGTTACTCATAAATTACTTAGCCAGGACATTTAATATGTTTACAGATCTGCTTCAGTATTTTCCTTACATCAGCCTGACTTGAAAGAGCTGAAACTAATTCTAACCACGCAAAATTTGTTTTTATAATTGTTACTGTTTCTGTTTGCTTGACAGTTGCTTTCTTGGTGGGATGAACACTAATGGGTATTGTCCAAGATACTGTTACTTTAAATCTAATTCTATGCTTTACTAAGTCTTATTAAAATAAATATCCATGTGCACTGCTTTTATGAATTTGACTACCATAGATATGTCATAGCCATGGAATCATGTAGTATTTAACCTTCTGTTGCTGATTCATTTTACTTAACATAATGTCCTTCAAGATCATCCATGCTGTAGCAAAGAGCAAGACTTATTTCTGTTTTAAGGCTGAATAATGTTACTTTCCATGTATACACCACATTCTTTTTCCATTCCTTTGTTGATGGATGCATGGTTTGTTTCCATAAATGGCTACCGTGACTATGCTGTGGTAAACATGGGAATGCAGACATCTCTTAGAGATGGGAGTAAAGGAAGTTGTTCAATGAGAATGAATTTTCAATTGTGGTAGATGAACAACTTCCAGAGATCTCTGTACAATATAGTAACTATAGTTACCAATATAATATTAAATACTTCAAAATTAATTAAGGGGGTAGATCTCATGTTAAGTATTCCTACCATTTAAAAAAGAAATATAAGCAAAACAGTCTTTGGAACATGTTGGATTACGTTTATTAATTTGATTATATTGATAGCATGGGTCTTTGTATATGTCCAAACTCATCAAAGTCTGCATGTTAAATGTGTGCAGTTTTTTTTTTTTTAAGATTTTATTTATTTATTTGACGGAGAGAGATCACAAGTAGGCAGAGAGGCAGGCAGAGAGAGAGGAGGAAGCAGGCTCCCTGCTGAGCAGAGAGCCCAATGCGGGGCTCGATCCCAGGACCCTGAGATCATGACCTGAGCCGAAGGCAGAGGCTTAACCCACTGAGCCACCCAGGTGCCCAATGTGCAGTTTTTTTATACATCAACATACCTCAATAAAGCTGTTTTTAGAAATGGCTGCTCTAAAAAATAAAATAAAATAAAATAAAATAAAATAAAATAAAATAAAATAAAAATAAAATAATTCATGGGCTTATTTCTTTGCCAATGGTACCACACAGAGTACCTCATATATGCCAAACTTGGTACTAGGTGAATGGAAATAAAAAGATCATTAAGACATGACCTCTCCCTTGAGAAGTTTACAGTTCATCTTGGGATCAGGTTGATAGTGGGACATGGTAGAACACAGCCATGTTAATGTTGGGGAAGAAAAATTTTACTCTCCCCTTCAATGTTCTCACTGGTCAAAGAAATCAATTGGTATGAAACAGATTAACAGGGAAAAGGAAATTTAATTACATGTGCATGGAGGTCCAATAGTAAAATTGAGACCCAAGAAATGACCAAGGCATGCTGTTTTTACACATATTAGAGAAAGAAAATAAATCTGTGAAAAACTGACAAAATAAATACATGTTTTGGAGCTTCAATTAGTAAAGAATTCTAAACAGAATTTGGACTGACATAGTAAATCAGTGAAAGTCACAAGATTTGTTTATATAGGTTTTTATATTTTAATTTGGTTCTATATTGTTATTTGGCTCTTTATATAGGCTTCTTTGGCCTTGAATTCCCTATCTCAGATGATAAGGATGACTCTTTACCTCCTGGTACTGGGTGGGTACTTTTCACATGTGAGGTTTGTTTCCTGCTTTCTGCAGACAAAGGAGGGTCAAAGTGTCCATTTTGCATTGGCTATTTCTTAAGTAATCTTAATTCAAAATAATCAATATGCCAAAGTGGCATATTTTTGGGGCTGCTTGCCCTGAGCCCCAGCATAAACAAATAACTGTAGTGGAATACAATAAATATGTCCAGGAATAGTGCAGATAATAAACAAACCAACAAACAACACTTAGAAATATCGGTGTATTACAAGTGCCCTATGACCTTTGGCAAATGAGGTAAAGAGAACAAATGTCCCAAAGTTTCAGAACGCATACATTATTCCCATAAATATATGTGAATAAAAAGTTATAGCTGCAATGTATAATATGGTAACCACTGGCCATGTGTGGCTATTTACACTTAAATTAATTAAAATTACAGTAAATAAAAAAGATCAGTTTCTTATGGGCACTAGCTATATTTGAAGTGCTTAATAGCTATATGTGTTTACTGGTTACTGTATTGAATAGCACAGGACATCACCATCATTGCACAAAGTTCTGTAGGACAGCACTAATTTATAGTGTGAAGATTGTTAATAGTCCCTCTTAGACTCTAACGTGGATAGAATTACCTGAGTATCTTGTTTAAATGTTAATTTTGATTAAGAAGGTCTGGAGTGGGACCTGAGATTCTGCATTGCTAATGGGCTCCTGGATGACACTGATGATCTGTAGACCATTTGGGTAGCAAGGGTCTATACTATTAAATTAACCCTAACAAAAATATAATGTGTCAAAGGGACTTTGTCAAACCTCCTTTGCTCTGAAGCAGTATTTCTTTAATGGAGACAAAAAAAGATGATTACTATGCACTTAATAGAAAGAATTTTTCATCTAAAATATTGGAGGTTGTATTCTACAACTCAGTTATACACATAATAAGGTCTACATGTCCCTACATTTTAAAAAAACCTCAGTTCTGAAACATAAAGTGTAACAAAAATTTCTGTGCTTTAACTATGCACAATCCATATCCTTCCCCCTCTGATTTTTGGCATTCATTAATCTATAAAAAGATCAAATAGTCTCAAATAATTTTAAATTAAATTAAATTGAAATTTATTTATCCATTAGAAAATTTGAATACATTTAACTACTACTCTAATAATGCCACCTGCAGTCTTCTCTTTTGATTACTTCATTTCTTTTTTTCCTTCAGATACATATATTTTTATTTAAATTCAATTAATTAATATATAATGTATCATTAGTTTCAGAGGTAGAGGTCAGTGAATCATCTGTCTTATATAATACCCAGTGCTCATTATGTCACATGCCCTCCTTAATGTCCATCACCCAGTTACCCCATTTCCTCACTCCCCTCTCCTCCAGCAACCCTGTTTCTTTTCTATGATTAAAAATCTGTTATGGGTTGTCTCCCTCTCTGACTTTGTCTTCTTTAATTTTTTCTTCTCTTCCTCTATGATCCTCTGTTTTGTTTCTTAAGTTCCACATTGAATGAAATCATATGATAATTATCTTTCTCTGATTGATTTATTTCACTTAGCATAATATCCTCTAGTTCTATCCCTGTCAGTGCATGGCAAGATTTCATTTTTTTCACGGTTAAGTAATATATATATTACTTAACCATTACCTGAGTATCTTGTTTAAATGTTAATTTTGATTAAGAAGGTCTGGAGTATTATATATATATTATATATTACATATATATATTATATATATAATATATATATGTAATATATAATATATATATATAACCTCAACTCTTCTTTTTTTTTTTTTTAAGATTTAAATTTATTTGACAGACAGAGATCACAACTAGGCAGAGAGAGAGGAGAAAGCAGGCTCTCCACGGAGCAGGGAGCCCGATGCGGGGCTCGATCCCAGGACCCTGGGACCATGACCTGAGCCAAAGGCAGAGGCTTTAACCCACTAAGCCACCCAGGCGCCCCTCAACTCTTCTTTATCCATTCATGAGTCAATAGGTATCTGGGCTCTTTCCATAGTTTGGCTGTTGTGAACATTGCTGCTATAAACCCTGGGATGTAGGTGGGATATAGGTGCCGCTTCAGATCACCACATTTTTATCTTTGGGGTAAATACCCAGTAGTTCAACTGGGTCTTGGGTAGTTCTACTTTCAAATATTTGAGGAAACTCCATCCATACTATTTTCCAGAGTGGCTGTACCAGGTTGCATTCCCACCAACAGTCTAAGAGAGTTCCCCTTTCTCTACATCCTCACCAGCATTTGTTGTTTCTTGACTTGTTAATTTTAGCCATTCTGGCTGGTGTGAGGTGGTATCTCATTGTGGTTTTGAATTGTATTTCCCCGATGCCCATTGATGACTGAGCATTTTTCATGTGTCTGTTGGCTACGTTTATGTGTCCATTTTTTTTTTTTAAGATTTTTATTTATTTATTTGACAGAGATCACAAGTAGGCATAGAGGGCAGAGAGAGAGAGTGGGGAGGCAGGCTCCCCACTGAGCAGAGAGTTTGATGCAGGGCTTGATCCCAGGACCCTGGAATCATGACCTGAGCTGAAGGCAGAGGCTTTAACCCACTGAGCCACCCAGGTGTCGCTTGTATGTGTTCTTTATAGAAATGTTCATATCTTCTGCCCATTCCTTGACTGGAGTATTTGTTCTTTGGGTGTTGATTTCGATAAGTTCTTTATAGATTTTGGATACTAGCCCTTTATCTGATAAGACATTTGCAAATATCTTTTCCCATTCTGTTGATTGTCTTATAGGGTTTTTGTTTTGTTTTGTTTTGTTGTTTGTTTTTTTGGTGTGTTTGTTTTTGTCTTATAGTTTTGTTGACTCTTTCCTTTGCTGTGCAAAAGCTTTATTATGTTGATGAAGCCCCAATAGTTCATTTTTGCTTTTGTTTCCATTGCCTTTGGAGATGTGTCTAGCCAGAAGTTGCAGCTAAGGTCAAGGAGATTGCTGCCTGTGTTCTCCTCAAGGATTTTGATGGATTCCTGTCTCACATTTACGTCTTTCATCATTTTGGGTCTATTTTTGTGTGTGGTGTAAGGGAATGGCCCAGTTTTATTCTTCTGCATGGTGCTGTCCACTTTTCCCCATACCAATTGTTGAAGAGACTGTCTTTTTTCTGTTGGGTATTCTTTCCTGCTTGGTTGAAGATTAGTTGACCACAGAGTTGAGAGTTCATTGCTGAGTTCTGTATTCTGTTCCATTGATCTATGTGTCTGTTTTTGTGCCAGTACCATATTGTCTTGATGATTACAGCTTTGTAATAGAGCTTGAAGTCCAGAACTGTGACGGTTTTCTTTTTCAACATTCCTCTGGCTATTCAGGATCTTTCCTGGCACACACATTTTAGGATTGTTTGTTCCAGCTCTGTGAAAAATGTTGATGGTATATTGCCAGAGATCACACTGAATATACAGATTGTTCTAGGTAGCATAGACATTTTAACAATATCTGTTCTTCCAACCCATGTTCCTGGAACATTTTTCCATTTCTTTGTGTCTTCCTCAGTTTCTTTCATGAGTGTTCTATAGTTTTCTGAGTACAGATCATTTGGTTCTTCGGTTAAGTCCCTTTCTAGAAATCTTATGGTTTTGGATGCAATTGTAAATTGCATCAACTCCTTAATTTCTATTTTTTCTGTCTCATTGTTAGTGTATAGAAATACAACTGATTTTTGTGCATTGATTTTATATCCTGCCACGTTGCTGAATTCCTGTATGAGCTCTAGCAATTTTGGGTTAGAGTCTTAGAGGTTTTCCACATACAGTATCATGTCATCTGCAAAGCGTGAGAGTTTAACTTCTTCTTTGCCAATTTGGGTGCCTTTAATTTCTCTTTGTTGTCTGATTGATGAGGCTAGGACTTCTAGTACTATGTTGATCAACAGTGGTGATAGTGGACATCCCTGCCATGTTCCTGGTCTTAGGGGAGAAGCTCTCAGTTTTTTCCCACTGAGAATGATATTCTCAAAATCCATGGGCTCTTGGTATATGACTTTTATGATATTGAGGTATGTTCCCTCTGTCCCTACATTGTGAAGAGTTTTAGCCAAGAAAGGATGCTATACTTTATCAAATGCTTTTTCTGCATCTATTGAGAAGATCTATTGTCCTCTATTTTATTAATGAAGTGTATTACATTGACTGGTTTGCAGATGTTGAACCACACTTGCAGCCCAGGAATAAATCCCACTAGTTGTGGTGAATAATCCTTTTAATGTCCTGTTGGATCCTTTGGCTAGTATCTTGGTGAGAATTTTTGCATCCATGTTCATCAGGGATATTGGTTTGTAATTCCCCTTTTTTGGTGGGGTCTTTTTCTGGGTTTGGGATCAAGGTAATGCTGGCCTCATAGAAAGAGTTTGGAAGTTTTCCTTCCATTTCTAGTTTTTGAAACAGCTTCAGAAGAATAGGTGTTAATTCTTCTTTAAATGATTGGTAGAATCGCACTGGGAAGCCATCTGGCCCTGGACTCTTGTTTGTTGGGAGATTTTTGATTACTGCTTCAATTTCCTGGCTGGCTATGTTTCTGTTCAGGTTTTCTATTTCTTCCTGTTTCAGTTTTGGTAGTTTATGTCTCTGGGAATGCATCCATTTCTTCCTGATTTTCAAATTTGTTGGCATATAGTTGCTTGTTATATGTTCTTATAATTGCATTTCTTCAATGTTGGTTGTGATAGCTCCTCTTTCATTCATGATTTTATTTATTTTATTTATTTTATTTATTTGGGACCTTTCTCTTTTCTTTCTGATAAGTCTGGCCAGGGGTTTATCAAGCTTATTAACTTTTTCAAAGAGTAAGCTTCTAGTGTTGTCGATTGTTATACTGTCCTTTTGGTTTCTATTTCATTGATTTCTGCTCTAATTTTTATAAATTCCCTTCTCCTGCTGGGTGTAGGCTTTATGTACTATTCTTTCTCCAGCTCCTTTGGGTGTAAGGTTAGGTTGTCTATCTGAGACCTTTCTTGTTTCTTGAGAAAGCCTTGTATTGCTATATGCTTCCCTCTTAGGACTGCCTTAGCTACTTCCCAAAGGTTTTGAACAGTTGTATTTCATTTTCATTTGTTTCCATGCATTTTAAAATTCTTCTTTTATTTCCTGGTTGACCCATTCATTCTTCAGGAGGATGCCCTTTAGCCTCCATACATTTGAGTACTTTCCAACTTCCTTCTTGTAATTGAGTTCAAGTTTCAAAGCATTGTGGTCTGAAAATATGCAGGGAATGATACCAATCTTTTGGTACCAGCTGAGATCTGATTTGTTAACCAGTATGTGATATATTCTGGAGAAAGTTCCATGTGCATGCGAGAAGAATGTGTATTCCTTTGTTTTAGCATGGAATGCCCTCAATATATCTTTGAAATCCATCTGGTCCAATGGGTCTTTCAAAGCCCTTATTTCTTTGTTGATCTTCTGCTTAGTTGATCTGTCCATTGCAGTGAGTGAGGTGTCAAAGTCCCTTACTATTATTGTATTATTATCAATGTTTCTTTAATTTTGTTATTAATTGGCTTATATAATTGGCTGCTCTCATGTTAGGGGCATAAATATTTACAACTGTTATATCTTTTTGTTGGATAGACTCTTTAATTATGATATAGTGCCCTTCTTCATCGCTTTAATACAGTCTTTGATTTATAATCAAATTTGTCTAATATAAGGATTCCTACCCCAGCTTTCTTTCAATGTCCACTAGCATGATAAATTGTTTTCCACCCCATCACTTTCAATTTGGAGGTGTCTTTGGGTCTAAAATGAGTCTCTTGCAGACACCATATCAACAGGTCATGCTTTTTTTATCCAATCTGATACTCTGTGTCTTTTGATTGGGACATTTAGCTCATTTATATTCAAAGTAACTATTGAAAGATCTGAATTTAGTGCAATTATATTACCTGTAAAGTCATTTTTTCTGTATATTGTCTCTGTTCTTTTCTGGTCTATATTACTTTTGGGATTTCTCTTCACTTAAAGGATCCTCTTCAACATTTCTTACAGGGCTGATTTAGTGATCACAAATTCCTGTAGTTTCTGTTTGTCCTGGAAGCTTTTTTCTCTCCTTCTATTTTGAATGACATCCTTGCCAGATAAAGTCTTTTTGGCTGAACACTGAATATTTCAGGCCAGCTCTTTCTGGCCTTCCAGGTCTCTGTGGATAGATTTGCTGCCAGTCTAATGTTTCTACCCTTGTAGGTTACAGAACTCCCCCCTCAACCCCCCAGTTGCTTCCAGAATTTTCTCTTTGTCTCTCAGATTTGCCAGTTTCACTATTATATGTCGAGGTGTTGACCTATTTCTATTGATTTTGAGGGAGTTTCCATGTGCCTCCTGGACTTGAATGCCGGTTTCCTTCTCCAGGTTAGGGAAGTTCTCCAGTATAATTTGCTCAAATATGCCTTCTGCTTCCCTCTCTCTTTCTTCTTCGGGGATCCTAATTTTTCTAGTATTTTGCTTGATGGTTTCACTTTTCTCTTGAATTCTACCCCCTCATGATCCAGTAGTCATTTATCTCTCTTTTTCTCAGCTTTTTTATTCTTTATCATTTTGTATTCGATATCACTAATTCTCTCTTCTACCTAGTTTATCCTAATAGAGCCTCCATTTTTTATTGCATCTCATTAATAGCCTTTTTAATTTCAGCTTGATTAGATTTTTTTTCTTTTATTTTACCAGAAAGGGATTCTCTAGTGTCTTCTATGCTTTTTCAAGCTGAGCTAGTATCTTTATAATCATTATTCTGAACTCTAGTCCTGACATCTTTCTATGTCTATACTGATTAAGTCCCTGGCAGTCAGTAGTGCTTCTTGTTCTCTGTTTTGAAGTCTTGTCATTCTTACAGAAAGTGGTTAACTTTCTATTGGTAGAATTGAGCTATACTGTTCTTGTATCTCTTGGTGAGTATGTAGGTGTTCAGAATGATTTGATAGCTATCTAGCTGAATTTCTGAGACCAGATGAAACTAAGTTCTACTTCTCCACCATCTTGGACAAGTCAAATTGATTACTTCATTTCAAAGCTTTGCTTTTCTTAGTTTTTTTTTTTTTTTTTTTTTTTTTTTAGTTATTGTAAGTATAGTGGATCTCATAAAAATAATTTAAGCTTAAAATAGGGGATTCATTCTTGTTCCAAAAAATAGGGCCATAATTATTATTAAGGAGAACATGAAAAGTGAAAATAGCTCTAATTCCTTAGTACTAACATAATGTATGCCACTTCTATTCCTGTTCCCATTTACTGTCTCATTAAATTCAACTAGGAAGTAACATTCTAATGTCAATTCAAAGCATCCATTTCCCTAAAACAGATCAGATATAATTTCAGTTACCTATTCAGTATTTCAGTACTGACATATCTCTCTGGAAAATTCTTAATTACGTTTTGATGTTGTGCACTGTTTATCAGTAGGGCTTCTAATCCAATGCAAAAACAAACAAAAAACAACACACCAAAGTAAAAGAAAACAAAATAAACAAAAATGGGATTCTTTTCATTCTTTTTTACTTTAAAAGTATGTAGACTTTTAACTGTTCCATAATTTCTTAGAGACATTCCAGTTTCCTCAAATTGGGCTTTAATGACCTTACATTATTAATTTAAAATATATATACCTAAGGGAATAATATATACCTAAGGGAAAAAAAATTTACTAACCATTGAATCACAGGGAACTTATAAAGTCATATTATATATTTCCCATCTCTACAGAAATTACTCAGATTAAAAAGCTACCACAAGCAGGGGTCTTGTTTCCTACTAATATGTTTAAAAGATGATGCATTTCCAATTGCTAACTGGCTACTTAGAATCTTTCCAGTCCTATAATTTACTGATTTGAATGAATACTATGAAAAGGAAAGAGGGTGTTCACAGGAATAGAGCCCATTATGGCTAGATGTGAGAAGGTTAACATCAAGCTTTTAATGAGAGAAGAAATGCTTGGGGTGGTATGGAGAGCCTTGCTGTTATTTGTTTTTCTTATCCAGTTAAGTTTGAAATCATTCTGCTTTTTGGTTTTCTTTTAGCTGTGTAGATTAGGAGGACCTTGTGGACCAAAATTCCTATGCTTATATTTGCCCACCCAAAACCAGAGCATAAAGAATTCTACTTCATTTGCTTCTCACCTTAATCAATGAACATAGGCCATCTTAGTATGAAAATAAGGATGAACAGCAATAATGCGAAGCAAGGCATAATGGAAAAGAGACCAGAGGTGGTGGGAAGGAAGCAAGCAAGCCAACACCCCGCACCGAAAATTGTGTCTTTACAGGTGAAAAAACTCAGAGTAAATTGATTATTAAATTAGGGTTCCTGAGTAGTCTGCTTGTTGTTCTTAGGAATAGGTAGAAGAGAAGGTTTGAGATTGGTAGAATTCCTCTTCTCTACCTGTGTTTGGTTGTTATTGTTTCAATCTATATTAGTCATTTTATGATGGAGAAATAATTCCCGAAAGATTATAATTTTCAAAATGATTGACTTATTTGTGATATAGGGAGATGCTCTGTCAAATTCACTGACTCACTAAAGGAGATAATGGTTCTTTACAATTAATTGTTATCAGAAACCAGAAGACAATATAAAATCAATTTCTTCAAGTCCTCAATAAGTGCAATAAAATGTTACCCTGCTCCTTCAGTGAATGACCTGGTTTCACAACCAGATAAAACAGAACAAGTATGGATCAGCAATCAGGATTTCCAGTATGATCTAATAATTTTTATATTAAGGGTACCTGTGAGATACAACATTAATAATTCAGGGATTGCAGATATCCTTATTTTTCTCTGAAGAATATGCCATCTAGTATATTTAATAGCTGGTTCTCCTTATGCAAGTGTGTATCTGCACATACTTTGTTTTGAAAGGTTTCTTAAGTTTCGACCAATCCAATAGTAATTTTTCTACTGATCTATCAAGGTGCTACTTCAACATTTCAGGAGTTTAATGATAAAGAAACAGATTACTTAGAGGACAAGGAGAGAGATTCTTCATAGATAAAATGAAGAAGCCAAGATATTTGGCCAGGATCCTGAAGCCAAAACCTAAGATTTGAGAAAGATAAGAAGAGAGGAGTGGGTAAAGCCTTTTTCTTTATTATTAGCCAAGACTTTAACCCAAACTCCCATAAGTAGATAGCTAGGTTAGATGACTTAAGAGATACCTGGCTTACATTGATTGGTATTTGTTTGTTTTTAGTTCATTTACTCTTGTCTAAAAGACCTGGATGATGACTTCTTTTCCTTGGGTGATAATCTGAATCCTGCAAAGTTTTCTCAAAATAGGAAGCTCCTTCCAAATAGGAAGTAGCCCAGTCTAATTTCTAATTTCACCTTACCTTAGCAACCAAGTGTAAAGCAAATGTAATGAACATTCATGTACAAATATTTTTCTGGATATACATTTTAACCTATTAAGATAAATATTTAGAAATGGCAATGCTGTATGATATGGTAAGTACACATTGAACTTCAAAAGATACTGCCAAACTGTTCTCTAAAGTAATTGCATCATTTAATTAACCCCACCAGCAATGTAGAGAGTTCTAACTACTCCACATCTTCAACAGCGCTTGTTATATTAAGTGATATTTGGCAACAGGTGAATGGTTAAACACATTTTGTGTATTACTATAATTACTGCTCAGCAACAAAAGGAAATAAACAAACAACATGGATATACCTAAAAAACATTCTGCTATGTGAAATAACCCAGACACAAAAGGACACACAGTACATAAGTCCATTTTTTTTAAAGTTTTAGAATGATCAGAACTAGGGCACCTGGGGGCTCAGTTGGTTAAGCATCTGACTCTTGATTTCAGCTCAGGTTATGATCTTGGGGTTGTGGGATTGAGCCCTGCATTGGGCTCCCTACTCAGCATGGAGTCTTCTTGTCCTTCTTTCTCTCTTCCTCCCCCACTCATTGTCTGTTTCTCTTAAATAAATAAATAAGATCTTTTAAAAAAAGAGAATAGTCAGAACTAATCTACAGTTAACAAAAGGCATATTACTGATTGCCTGAGGGAGAATGTATGTGGTGGAGCTGGGGGGATGACTGGGAAGGACACAAAAATATTATAGATACAAATGTTCTATATCTTGAGTGAGACAATAGTTGCATAGGTACAGACATGTCAAAACTTATCAAACTGTATATTTAAAATGGGCATATTAATTTATATACAGCGTATCTCAATATAGTTTTTTAAAAACTGAAGAAAATCAATCTAGATCTGAAAGTTAAAGATGAGGAGAAGCCAGAAAAAACAAATGCAAAAACAAAACAAAAATATTTTTTAAAAATTAACAAAACAAAAAAATAAAAAATAATTAAAAAACCTATCTTGTAGCAGAGTGGGCTTCAAGGACTCTTGAACACCCTACTCCTCAAATGTGGAATGGGGAAGGGAAACATAAGTAGTCACTTGAAGCCAAGTCTGTCAAAATCAGTTGACAAGATGGGTGTCTTAGGCTATTGAGGTAGGGAAGGCTCTAAGAAGCGTAGGAAGGAAATCTCCAAAATTAACTTCCTCTGGTTTATACAATTGCTTTGACTGAACCTAGTGGCAGTAACCTCTTCTATTGGCATTGTTTCTTTGTTCTCTTTGGTTTTAAATATTTGAAAAGTTATGTCCCTTGGATCCACACTGCTGTTTGCATTGTTTTGACTGATCTCTTTAACCAGTCTCTCCCATTAGTCCTTGTTTTTGTGTGCAATTTCCCAATTTTTCTTTTGAGATATCATAACAGATCCTTGAAAATCTCTCTGACATTGGTATATTCAAATATCTATTTTCCTAAAGTGCCTAATAAAGCAAATCTAGTAATATACATTTTTATTATGATTTAGGACATAAAAATTAGGGCTTTAGAATGCATTTTTCAGTTATAGTTTTGAAATCATTCTTATGTTTTAGCTAGAAAATATTGAGAAACATTTAGTTGTATATGGTTCAGTAATACATTTTCAGAAATAAACCTTACTGAATGTGGTATAAATATGAAGTTAAACAGATTTATATCTATTGTATCAAGAAACAAATATAAAATATTGACTATGTATTTATATTTCTATCTAAAGAATACTATATCTGTGTCATTTGTGGTCTATTTACTTAAAGCACTTGTGTGTTTATGTATAAATATTATCTTTGCATTTTTAAGTATCTAAATATGGATACATTATCAACATAACTTTTGGATTTGCCCTTATTTTTTCAGTGTGAGTGGAAAATTATTCAAGATTAGAGAAAAACACCATTGATCCTTGTTTTCCTACTTCAGATTCTTAATTTACCTTGCATGATACTCAGGCTTCATAAGTGATGAAGTGAAAGGAAGAATTATTTTAGTTTCAAAAATCACTGGATTCAGAGTTTTAAATCTACGACTATTTAATTATTGAAACTCAGTCTTTATTAATGTTATGTACAAATAAAATTTAAGATTGATACAAAATATTTTTATCAATTCCCACTTTCCTTAAATGACATGTACACATCAAGTGACTGTATTTTATTATTTATCAATTATTTGCTAAATAAGATGATATTGCTTGCATTCTTTATTTCTAGTTCTGTCATTTTCCTTGCAAAGTCAATCCAGTCTAAGACATGAAGAAATAAAAAAAGATAAATGGTGTATATATTTTTCCCCTCTACCCAAATACAACCCAATCCTGATGACTGCTTTATGTTGATTTTGTTGTATATACACATTATTTTATACTCTGAGCTTTATAGGGACATTAAAGAAGAATAAATAAGGAGGATAATATAAAGGCAACATACAACCAGCAATGAAGAAAATTCTGAGTCAACCATGTTTGTGTAAGAGTTCAAAGAAGAAGAAATTTATCACTTAGACATCTCATTCAACTACACTGATTAAGAATATAAGAATTGAGTCAGTGCCTTGGAAGTCAGATTTCCTGAAGTTACTATTATTATTTTGGTTCCCAATTACCTTAAGAAAATCTATCCAGATTGTGTATATTAGATTATTTATAACAGGTCAGCCAGGTAACAGTTTTGAAGTAGTTGTCCTTGCCAACAACATGTATGATCTTGGTAGGCATTCAGTTGGCAAAACAGGACAAATGTAATATCTCAATGTTCTGAAAAACAATCATGTAAGATACTTGTTAGTGAAGTGTATCATGCATGCTGAGTGTTATAGTTGGACTGTAAAGCACATCACCATTTATGAAAAGTGTTCTAATTTCCAGTTCAAAATAGAAGAAAATAAATATAATCACAATATAATTTTTGCATATAATTCAGTATTTAATATGTCTTAAAATTATTAGAATAGATAAGGTTTTTGTTTGTTTTAAGTAGGCTCCACACCCAATGTGGAGCCCAACGTGACTGAGATCAAGACATGAGCTGAGATCAGGAGTCATATATTTAACCAACTTAGCCACCCAGGCACCCCTAGGTAAAGGTTTTTCAAAAGTTTTCTTCTGCCATTTAGCCCATACAATTTAAGTATAAAGGTAATTTTAATCAGTCTTTGCATATTTTTTGATTAGCTCATCCTTCTCTAATTATTACATTAGTTGAAGTTCTCATTAAATCTTCTGCTTCTTATCTCTGCAGGACAGTGTCATAATGATGTGAAGGACACTTAGAGGCCTAAGGAGATAGTGATTTATAATTTATAATTTAATATGACAAACTGATGTTTCACTTATTATGATGAAACCTTTTGGGAAAAGACAACTCACACTTTAAAAATATATGTATTAGTAAGTATAATTTAAAAAATCACAAATGAATACTATTATAACTTGTATATTCCCAAAGTCTTCAGCCTTAGGGAAGGATACTCTTTCTTTAGTACTCAACTAAAACCCCCAACTCTCCTCTGTATGATTGCCAGAAGTCCAGTGCTCTAAGTGCTGTATTTTATCAAGTATTTGTTCACATTTTAACATCATTGACGTAGGATGTATTTTACAGTCAATGAAATCTTCCAATCATTAATCAATGTCAGCCAGGCAACAGTTATATGATTGCTATCATTGTCATCACTCATGTGATTTTGGTAGATATTCCTGATGGCAAAACTGGCCAATGTAATGTCTCAACATTCTGAACATTTGATTGTAAGGACAATTGGAGGAAGCAATATAAGCTATGTTTTTGGTACAAAATCTTTCTCATGAAGCTTGTATCAGGTGATACAAGAGTCCAAGATGTTACATTAAAGATGCAGAGTCCAAGGTGTTACATTAA
Organism: Lontra canadensis; assembly: GCF_010015895.1. Classification (NCBI taxonomy): domain Eukaryota; kingdom Metazoa; phylum Chordata; class Mammalia; order Carnivora; family Mustelidae; genus Lontra; species Lontra canadensis. The sequence continues at coordinate 28,514,706 of NW_022630996.1, forward strand.
AGAAAAAAAAAAAAACCTGCTGTAAAGCCTGTATATCAAATAAGAAAAAATAATCCAGTAACATATTACAATAGATGCCACAAATGATTTGACAGTTTGCCAGGGTAGCTGAATATATAGTCCAAAAATTAGCAGATTTTGATAAAAATAATTTAAAACACTTTTAGGCACCTAATGGACAAATTATTCCTTACTATTTAGTGATCTTCAGAGAGATAAAAGTCTTAGTATAATAATTTAATTACATTACTTGGGAAAATGTCAGTTATTAAAATGTATGTAGACAGAACATCAATCTTGGTCATATAACTAAATTTAGTGTTCAGTGGAAACTGAATTTCAGTAATTATTATCATTTTATAACTAAAACATTGTCAATTGACTTTTCAAAATATTCAGGTCATGTTTGATGCATACAGATACCGTCATTAACATACATAGTATGCTCTCAGCAATGAAATATTTTTAACATTGAAAGATGTGTTTGTTATAAAAAATGTTAAGAATTTTGTATATCTTTTTTTTCATTTATGTAATAAGTGAACAAGTCTATAACTGTGTAACTTTGCCAATTAAGAGAGTATATTATTTTATTCAAAATTATACTTAAAAAATTATTTTTCTCAGTTCTGCATCAACATCAAGTTTCCATATTTATGCATCAGGTATCAATTGAGTCCCTTCTCTGTGCAAGGCACTGAGTTAGAATCTATAATGGATAAAATGTCCTTGCTTATAATAGAGAAAAAAAAGAGGAATTTTAACATATAGAACAGATATTATGCTTGGCTGCTGTAGTTTCTTTTTCTTATTTCCATAGAAATAAGAAGTATAATTTTTAGAACATGAATATTAAATGAGGCATCAATTCACCTTTTAGACTCTCCATTACTTTATCTGTAAAACTGGAAAAAAAAATAACCTACCTTGCAAGGTTGGTGAGATATGAGAATAAATGAGATAATGCATGCGGCTCATAGTAGGTCCTATTGTTACTATTATTGTGTTGACTATTGTTACTTTTAGTGTTCACAGGATATTCTGTGCTTTGAAATGCCAGGATATCAGAACTGCAGTCATTTCTGGAGGAAATGTGTTAAGTCCCTGGAAAATTATTCTGAGATTTCAAGAGGGTGAGCACAAAGTGGATTAATGAATTAAGACATGAACAGACTTCTGAAGTACAGTCTTTAAAACAGAAATTTTCACATGTGCATTGAATTGTGTCACTGTGAAAAATAGCACAGCATCAAAATAAATTCATTGCCCCTGGGTCCATCAGTTTAGTTTAGCGTTAACCAAACCCGGGGAGCTAATTTCTCTGTGCTGAGCCACTGTATTAAACTTTTTAACCAATTTGCATTTTATAATGTGGAGTCTTAAATAAATTTTTCAGATTTCTGACTGATGGATATAGTATGCCCTGAAAATGCAAGAAGTAATTTCTGACTGAGGACTAGCTTTGTTTGATAACATCACTTTTATATAGCAGGAGAAATTAGGTGGGTTAAAAATAATAGCTTCGTCCCTATTTCTTAAGATACAGAATTGAAAGACAACTAGTTATAAGTCAATATCAATGTTTTGGGAGACAACCTTTGGGAACTGTTTTATATAATCATTTCAGCTCTCATATTAGATACCTATTAAGGATGACCCAGGTGTTTGTTGTTTCCTAAAAGTAACACTGCTTACTGGAAATCTATTACTTTTTTTTCACTTTTTAAAAATTTTAGTTCCAGCACAGTTAACATACGGTGTTATATTAATTTCAGGTATACACTATAGCAATTCAACAATTCTGTGCCTTACTCAGTGCTCATCAAGTTGAGTGAACTCCTAATTTCCTTCACCCATTTCACCCATGCCTCCACCGACACAACAAATCTCTATTTCTACAGCATTATTTTTGAAGTACCTAAGTATAAAAGTAGTAGATATATTCAAATGTTAGAGATTTTGAAGACATTGTTCATGAGAGTGCTCTCTTCTGGATGCTACCAGAAAAATGTGCTCATGCTTGCTTATGCGCTCTCTCCCTCTCTCTCTCTATGTTTGTGTGTGTGTGTGTGTGTGTGTGTGTGTGTGTGTGTTTATTTATTTTACAGAAAGAGAGAGCATGTGCAAACTCAGGGGGGAAAGACAGAGGGAAATGGAGAGAGAGAATTTAACTGAGATTCTCCACTGAGAATCCCCACTGAGCCCCACACGATGCTTGGTCCCATAATCCTAAGGTTATGACCTGAGCTGAAATCAAGAATTGGATGCTCATTTGACAGAGCCACCCGGGTACCCTAGAAAAATATATTTTCAAAAAGTTTCATCAGGGGCTTCTGGATGGTATAGTTGGTTAAGCATTTGACTCTTGGTTTTGGCTCAGGTAGTGATCTCATAGCCCTGGGATCAAGCCCTGCGTTGGGCTCTGGACTCAGTGTGAAGCTGACTTGAGTTTCTCTCTCCCTCTCCCTCTGCCCCTCCTACTCATGCTATCTCTCTAAAATAAATATATAATCTTTAAAAAATAAAATGAAATAAAAAGTTTTGTTAAAACCCAAGTTTGTAATACTAAAACTTTTTTGGTCAACTATTTTTGTCCTCCTGAAAACCTTTAACATTCTATTTTTTGTAAATATTTCCTCCATATTTGTGTATTTGCAATACAGAAAAACAACTCTAGTTATCTCTCTTGCTGTCTTGTCTTGTAGTCTCTTTCTCCTTTTATCTGTCATTTTGTATTTTTTTTTAATTTAACTAAGCCCACTTCTCAATGGAATCCATTACATTTTTTAGGACTGCAACAATATCAGTTTTTAAACAAAAGTATTGGTCAATGTTATAGATTTTTGAATTCTTGACTTGACAAAATAAAAATTGAAATTGCAAAACTGATAAACTCTGTATCTGCTAAGTTACTTTTTTAAGTTTTATTTAAATTCAATTTCTTAACATATAGTGTATAATTACTTTCAGAGGTAGAGTTCATTCATTCATCAGTTGCATATAACACCCTGTACTCATTTCATCACATGCCCTCCTTAATGCCTATTATCCTGTTACCCCATTTCCCCATCCCTGTCCCTCCAGCAAACCTTACTTTGTTTCTTATAATAATGAGCCTTTTATGGTTTTTCTCCCTCTCTTATTTCATTTTATTTTATTTTTCCCTCCCTTCCTCTATGATCTCCTGTTTTGTTTCTTCAGTTCCACATATGAGTGAAATTATGATAATTGTTTTTCTCGGACTGACTTATTTTGCTTTTCATTATACTCTCTACTTCCATCCATGTCATTGCAAATGGCAAGATTTCATTTTTTGATGGCTGACTAATGTTCCATTTTATTTACATATATATACACATATATGTATATATACATACATATATTCATATATCCCACATCTTTATCCATTCATTTGTTGATGGACATCTGGCCTCTTTCCATAGTTTGGCTATTGTAGACATTGCTGCTATAAACACTGGGGTGTAGGTGCCCCTTCAGATCACATCACTACATTTGCATACTTTGGGTAAAAACCCAGTAGTGCAATTGCTGGGTCATAGGGTAGCTTTATTCTGAACTTTTTGAAGACTCCCCATACTGCTTTCCAGAGTAGCTGTACTAGCTTACATTCCCATCAACAGTGTAAGAGGGTTCCCCTTTCTCCACACCCTTGCCGACATTTGAGGTGGTGTTTCATTGTGGTTTTGATTTGTATTTCCCTGATGCCAAGTGATGTTGAGAATGTTTTCATATGTTGGCCATTTGTATGCCTTCTTTGGAAATGTCTGTTCATATCTTCTGCTCATTTCCTAACTGGATTATTTGTTCTTTCGGTGTTGAGTTTGATAAGTTCCTTATAGATCTTTGATACTAGTCTTTGAAAAGACATTTGCAAATATCTTCTCCCATTCCGTTGGTTGTCTTAAATTTTGTCAACTATTTCCTTTGCTGTGCAAAAGCTTTTGATGTTGATGAAGTCCAAACAGTTCACTTTCGCTTTTGCTTCCATTGCTTTTGGAGACGTGTCTAGCCAGAAGTTGTTGCAGCTGGGGTAAAAGAGATTGCTGCCTGTGTTCTTCTTTAGGATTTTGACGGATTCCTCTATCACATTTAGGTCTTTCATAATTTTGAGTCTATTTTTGTGTATGGTGTAAGGGAATGGTCCAATTTTATTCTTCTGCCTGGTGCTCTCCACTTTTCTCAACACCAATTGTTAAAGAGACAGTCCTTTTTCCATTGGATACTCTTTCCTGCTTTGTCAAGGATTAGTTCACCATAGAGTTGAGGGTACATTTCTGCATTCATTATTCTGTTCTATTGATCTGTGAGTCTGTTTTTGTGGCCAGTACCATACTGTACTGATGATTACAGTTTTGTAATAGAGCTTGAAGTCTCAAATTATGATGCCACCAGCTTTGGTTTTCTTTTCCAACATTCCTCTGGCTGTTCAGGATCTTTTCTGGTTCCATACAAATTTTAGGATTATTTGTTCCAGCTCTGTAAAAATTGTTGGTATTTTGCTAGGCATTACATTGAATGTCTAGATTGCCCTGGGAAGCACAAACATTTTAGCAATTGCTAGATCTCATACGGCAATTCAGCAAAGTGGCAGGGTATAAAATTAATGCACAGAATTCACTTGCATTCCCATATACTAACAATGAGTCAGAAGAAGGAGAAACTAAGGAATCCCATTTACAATTACACCAAAAACCATAAGATACTTAGGAATAAACCTAACCAAAGAGATAAAGCATCTGTACTCTGAAAACTATAGAACATTTATGAAAGAAATTGAGGGAGAAGAAAGAAATGGGAAAACATTTCATGCTCATGGATTGGCAGAACAAATATTGCTGAGTTACATTTTAAGTTTAAGGCTATAATAGTATATCTTAACATAATTCTTAAAATGTATGTATTACTAAATTAATAAAACATTTTAAGCAAACTTTTGAATATTTTAACTATGGTACCAAATATTTATATATTTATGCCCTCCACTTCCAAGTGGATCTTTTTAACTCTTTCTTTGGGAATATGGGAGAAGGGCTTGTAATTGTGGATGTTTATATTTGGGCTGTTATTAGTAGGGCCTACTTCCTATATGAGTTCAAAAGTAAGTGAAAGGTTAGCATGAATATACCTGATTGGTTTATTGTGATAATAACAGTGCAACTGGCAGAAACAGGGAAGCCAGGAAGGAGAATTGACGGTGGAGAAAAGATGGCAAGGGAATTAAGTGTAATGTCTAATAGGTGACTGGATTCAGCAGTAAAGCTTAAGGAGCAGGAAGGACTGGAAATTGGGACAAACTGCATTAAACAAGGTATCCAGAGTTTAGCTAAGCTACTTTATGGTATTGCTGCCTTTGTATCCATTTTGCTTGGCTAAGTAATCTGCAGAGTCCTTAAGCTGATCCTGGCTCCTCATGCAAGCACATACCATAGATAATAGCCCCAGAGTCACAAGCAAAGGTAAATTCCTCATTGAACTTCTCAATAGCTCTTATGATCAGCAGCCTTCTTTGGTTCCCAGAGCCTGTCCCTTGTGTCTTAGATAAGACCTCTGTGGGAGTTATCAAAGCCCTCCTTTTTTGAATTGACTAATTCTCTTTTAGGCTGCTAATACTAAAGTACTCTATCTGCAGACCCTAATAAAGGCATGTGCCCCAGGTCCTACTCTCTGTCCACACTTTGCCTTAACTTTCTCATGTGGCCCCCTGAGGTGGTCCATGTATTTCCTCCAGAATGTGTAAGTAATGAAGTTCTCTACTTCAGTTTCTCTTATGATCCATTGTTAAACCTTGATTCACTATCTGACACCTTGTGCTCCACCTAATAAGTGTTAATTTAACAACACACAACACAATATAAGTCTTTCACCATTTTAAGAAGCTTCCAGAATATATTCTGGAATAAATTTACCTTAATCTATTCCACTACATGTATTTACACCATAATCTTTAAACTTCATCTCTCTAAATTTCAATAAATTTTCCTTAATATCTAACCTAAAGGCCATAGCACTAGCAACATTGCAGTTGTACCAGATAGAAGTATAATGTTCTTGGCAATTAATATTTTATCTTTTCCAAAAAGTTTAATGTAACAATATTCTTACTTTGGATCAGAAATGAGACTTCTTAAATTTTTTTCCAACCTAACAATTTACAGTTATTAAAGAAATTTACAATTCTTATGGTGCAATGGAATGTAAATAACTCTATCCTTAAAAAATAAATAAAACAAACACTTTCTCCTTTTTATATTTAGGCCCAATTCAGTTTGCTCCATTGCTTCCAAACTCCTTGGGGTTGTTCCAAGGTTGTAAGAAGAGACTTGCTCATGGGTGCACAATGTAATTATACTGTAACCAAGCATCTGCCCTCCCACTGCCTGAAAAGCAGACAAGGAGGAGTGTCAAGAATATGCATAAGAGAATTCAACTCATCATTTTTCATGTACCTAGAAATATAAAGTTCCACATATACAGCATTACAAAGCTCATGGAAATCAATAACTATAACAGGGCTATAGGGAAAAAAAAATAAACACAAATCTCATGTCCTTTCTCAGGAGGGGTAGTCTCATTGCTACTCCTAGAAACGTAAACCCCACTGCTCGAGTCTTTTTTTTTAATTATTAAGATTTTATTTATTTATTTGAGAGAGAGTGAGAGTGCACGCAAGCAAGCAAGCATGAGCAGGAGGGAGAGGCAGAGGGAGAGGGAGAAGCAGACTCTTCACTGGGCAGGGAACCCTAATCTGGTCAATCCCAGGACCCTGAGATCATAACCTGAACGTAAGGCAGCGACAATGAGCCACCTAGGCGTCACCTTGCTGCTCAGATTTTAAGCCTTAATTTTGCTGATTTCATGGATATGGTAGAGAGAAAACTGGAAGAATACTAGAGCTGAAATTGCTCTATATTAGAAAAGGCATGGATGTACCACTTAGGAGAGAGGGGAGTAGAAGGTGGGAGGACAGGCATCAAGGAATGGGTGGAGTAGAGAGAGTACACTTGACTCCAAAGGATGAGAGGAAGAGAGCAAAAAAGAAGACACTTGAGCTGCCAAAGGAAGTGGAATTTGGAATTTGGAAAGAAATGTGTATAGTGTATTTTGTGAAGTTTTGGCTGTATTTTTGGACTACACTCCTTCTTGTTTCTCCCTTGTTAAGACTTACTCAAAACAGAAGACTTACTCAAAATAGAAATATTTTCTAATATTTTGTAATTTGGCTTGTGATTTTTTTAAAAAGGCAATGAAAAGAGCCCTAAAGCAAGACTGTAAGATTCAGATATTTTTAAGCTAGGTCAGAAATAGGTATTATTTAAGTAAACCTTCAGATAATCCAAAAGATAAGCCAGGTACTTGTTTTTTCCATCAGAAGTATAAATCTAATGAAATAGGATAATTAGGGAAGGGGCTCACACCCTAGGTAGATCCTGGGTTCTTGGTAATCAATCAACTTGACTCTGACTAGTCAAATCTCATAGTTCAGATTGTTAGTAGTTCTCCTCAGAATTACTGCCTTAAGTCACTGAACTCTTGAGATAGATTGGTGTGTAATAAACACATTTTAACTTATATATTACACCTTTGAAGGTCATATATATTATTAAGAGTATGCAAAGTTTATTTTGGAGTTTCTCTCATAAGGCAGTACTCTATCAAAGTTTATTTCCTTAATATCCCAACTTAAGCAAGGAGAAACACACACACAAAAACAGATTAATAAGCCCAATTTCTAAATTTTCATTAAATGCTTCTCATAACACAAGTAACACATATTTGTTGTGCAAAATCAAAAATTCCAGGTAAGGAAAAAAATTAACTAAAATCTTCATAGTTGCTCTTGACATTTTGTTATATATATAACTTAGAAAGCATTAGTGTTTGTTTCTTCAAAATGTGATAACATTTTACATGTTTAATAACTTGATTTTACATGTAAGCTAACTTTCTACATCAAGGAAGATAAATTTATATCACTCTTTTAATTATTACTGGATTATAATTTATTACTAATGTGGAATATTCAGGTTGTTTCCAAATTCCATACCCCATATGTTATGGAATGGTGTCTTCTTTTGGCTTTTTCTAGAAGAAAACTCTGGATTTGAGGTAAATTAATTTATCTGGGAGTTGCAGCACAGTGGGAATTTAGTCAGGAAGGAAGAGCCACTAATAAACGGTATGTAACAAACTAAATACTACCATAGTTCCCTGGAACTTAAATCCAGTCCACTTCACTTTAAAAGTTAGTGTAGAAACAAGCCAGAGTGATATCTAACCTGAAGAGTGAGGGAGTAGAGGAATCTATACACCAAATCCAGATGGTCATCCAAGCAGGACTATTACCAGAAAGACTAACTTATTAATTCCATGCCCTTTCCAACCTACTTCAGGTCAGGGCTTCCAAGGCAAAGAAAGTTTTCAGGCAAAGAAATATAGTCCTGGATGATGTAAGTCAGGCCAGAGTGTCCTTAAATGGTAACAGTGAGAAGGTAGAAGTGGAGTATCAAAAGCCTCTGTGAAAGTTGACCTCTCATATTACTAATATCCACTCATGTGCCACATTCAGTTCATTCTACCCTGTCATAGATCTTCTAATTTGGTGACCAGTCACAATTCTTGAATAAAGAATGAACAGGAAGGTTAGTAGTACAATTTATAGCCCTCACCAACCACAACTGGACCTGAGACCACAACTGATATTCATTACCTCTGTCCTCAACTACCCATTCTAGAATCCCTTCATTCTTGGCAAGCAGTTCTACTGATCCAGGGGGTTAACCAAAATCTTCTTCTCTAAGGGGTTTGGGCCTTAAATTTAATGTTCTAACAGAGCCATGGTTACTATAGTTGACCATTTACTGTTATTACTGGGTATAGAAGTAACAAGGGCCCCTGGTAAAACCCCCGAGTTCCAAACATAGTCCTAGGTACCCTCATATGGTATAACCCTATATCCTCAAGATAGTCAATTCCTCCTTCCAGCATTGTAACTCCTTTCTTTGCCTATCAGTCTTTTTGGATAAGGAGCCTAAAATGATCAGATGGCATCTGTAACTAGATTTGGTGGAATTTATTTTTCCCATTGGTAGAAGTTTTCCCCAGTTCCCTTGCGAACCAAAACATCTATCCCAGCAGAGCATAAATTTGAGGGAATGAAAGTATAAATTCCTCAAGTGGGTCACTGAGCAATATAGTAGGAGATCCCACTGTCATTTTCTTTTGTGTCCAGACCTGTATATTTTATCAGTAAAAGACATTGTACCAGCAGTGGTTCAAAGTATATACTATATCCTGAAGTTTCCTTAACATCCCAGGGCATTATTGCTAGGCTGATATCACTTAAACACTTATCAAACCAGCAGTTTCAAGGCAATGTAATATATGAAAGAAACAGTGAATATCATATCCCCACTGTTGTACCTCTTTTGCCTTAAGAGAGGTTCCTTGGTACTAGGCAATGTAATATGGGTTTGTATGCTGATAAATTAGACACTCTGAGCCCTTTTGGATAGTGTGATGGCCAAGGAAAGAAAGGTACACCAATTCTCAGAAAACATAAAAAAAAAAAACAACAACAAAAACAAAAACAAAAACAAAAAACAAAAAAACCAGTAAGGGTGAATTGTTGCCTTCTTAAGAGTAGACTGGGTCCAGAATAGTCAGCCAGAGGTTGGATGGTATCACCTAAAAATGGTATCACATTGAAAATTCAACATTGGTTTCTAATGAAGATAAATCATTTAGCAATCACAATAGCTGGGTCAACCTTGTTGAAAATAAGCCCATGTTGTAGGGCTTATACACAGTATCTATCCTCAACATTACTGTGTAAGTGCTAGGTGGCTAAGGACAGAGGCCAGCTGACCTCTACTTAATGAATCTGGAGTCATCTTACCCAACTGGTGTTCTGTGTTTCCACTGAGTCCCAGAAATCTACACACTTTGTCCTTACTCCCATAGCTCTATCTAAACACTTTTTAAGCTCATTCAATCTTTTTCCTTCCAGACCCAAAGAGACCAAATCAAGTCATTTGTCTTACCTCAGTCTACTTCTGCATTCATACAAAGCTGATGACCAAATACTTGAAATATGTCTACTGGGAGGATATTTTTGTCACTGTTGCTTTTAAGATTCATCCCTGAATTGAGGCTATTGTGCATAGCAGTGCTACATGTCTGTTTCTTTATTTCATCCACCTTTTCTGTTAATTCATTAAACATCATTCTAATGGCAGTTTTAAAATCTTTGCTTCTTCTAAACCCTGACTTGTTTACCTTATTTTCCTGTTAACTTCTTTTTCTCTTGAGTACAAGGTACTACAATTTTGGAATGCCTATCCTGGTTTGGCTTACAAAGCTAATTTTGGTAATAAGTTTATTCATTCACTTTACTAATGCTAGTTGGATCTGTCCAAGTGTTGAAGATGGAGAGGTATAAGTTTAGAGAAATTGCTCACCAGTATATCTTCATTTATAGTTTCATCAAAATATTAAAATTTTAGTTATATAAAATTTTAGAAGACTACTGTATACTGAAATCAGAAAATGTTCTTGCTAGTTCTTCTAGTTCTTGCTCTGACCTTATACTTAAGATACTCTTGTCAAGTCATTTAGCCAGGCAGAATCTCAGATTTCTCCAGCTAAAATTAGACATTTTACTCATTTCTTAGAGTTGTGAGGGAAAGTACTTTGTAGTGTGAGTTCATACATGCTAAGTGCTCATTAACTAAATTTGGATTAGGTGAATCCCAATCACACTGCTATGTAACTTATAACAATGTTATAATCAAACTGTAATATTTATAATTATTGAAAAATTGGAGTTTTAACAATACTTTCAATTAATTTAAGCTAAAAAGTTAATATTAAAATATTTCATTTTCTAGTTGTTATAATTTTATATATTAAATATGTAAATATTTTACAGTATTTTTTAAACTAAAAATAATGCATATCTTATCTTTATTTTTTCAGTTAACAATCTATTACAAAATTGATCAAAGAAAGTTCATTTATTTTTAAATTTCTGTTGCATTTCTAAATATCAACTGCAAGTTGAAAATAGTAACCAATATATTTTCAAAAGAAAAAATTTTAAAAAAATATTTGTGTTCATTTTAATCTAATTTTCTCTTTAACTATTGATTTGCAATTGAGAATCAGTAGCTCCCAGTGCTAGAGAGGACTATGTAAATTATTTCCTAGCAGGGCTTGGTAGCACATATGCTTCTTCTAAGAATAACTAAGAAGCAATCTGCTGATGAATATACTTTATATCCTTGCATCCAAGTCCTTCAGGAACATTCAATATCTGTGCCACATAAATAGAACAAATATTTGACTCCAAGCTACTCATTCTCATTTCTCTTGCATGCCATTCAAAAGCTGTAGGACATAGGTATATTTAGAATTAAAAATATAGGAAAAAACGGATTACTTGTTTTACACCATACTATAATTTAAAACATGAGTATAAGTGGTTTCCAAATATCCACAGAAAAATTAACTTAATAAAACTTAAAAACAAAGCTACTAAATTTTTCTATTCACATAAATTAAAAAAAATGAATGAAAGTATTGCTCCATAAAGTTGAAAGAACATCCACTACCTTCACCTTGAATACTGTCTTAATTTATGTTCATCATAACAGTGGATATCATAAAATTAAGGAGGAAATATTATATGCATCTCTTGAAAACCACTTGATGAATAAATAATATTTGTTCAGGTGAATTAAGTTTATTTTTTATTAGACATATTTAACCATATGTTGCTAAATGGCATTTTCAAAATTATAAGAAGTTGCAGTAATTATTTATGAAGGTCTCAGGTTGCCTGAGACCTTTTAATTGTTATTAAAAATTTTTTTACACAGAAATGCTATGTCTAGAACACATTTTCCCCTTCTTCCATTTCTAAAGATTTTAGAACTTCAGAGATTAAATATTTTCTCAGCATTCCTTCTAGACTCTCTATTTGTATTGGTGAAAATGAGTTGTCCCTGGTTTCTTCAATCATAGGTACAGATACATATTTCTTCTCATCACAGTTTTAGTAAGATTTTTATGCATTTCCTCTAAAACTTCAAATTTAGTTTCATGAAGTAGGTCACAATATCTTCTTATTAGCATTTGAATATACATAGTATTTACAGTGGTGTCCTTTTTTTATTTCTAATGCCAAGAATTTGTACTGTCTTCTCCTATTTCTTTTTCACCTTCTCTACCAGGCATTTAAAAAATTGTATCAGTCCTTCTAAAAGATGAAATTTTGGCTTTGTTAATTTTTCTATTACATATTTGTTTTCCATTTTACTTTTTATTACAAATGTAATGAAATACAATTGAAGTACACTAAACAGAACATATTTAAAATGTAAAAGTTGATCAGTTTTGGAGTATATATACACCTATCAATCGCCACATTCAAGATAACCATTTCTTCACTAATTATTGAATTTTAGGTTAGGAGCTATTTTTTTTTCAACCTTTAAAGATACCATTCTGTTATCATTGACTTCATTTGGGTTCTTCTAATGACAAGTCACCTGTCAGTCTTATTGCTGCATCTTACAAGTAATATGATTCATTATTGCCAGATTTGGCAACTTTATAGATTATTTTTTTGTCTTTTGCTTTTAGTAGATTCAGTGATGTGCTGAGGTATGACATTCTTTATATTCATAAAGATTTGATGCTTTAGTATCTGTGATTTGGTGTCCTTAATGTTTTTGGGAAATTCTTTGCAATCATCTTTTCAAATATTGCTTCTTCTGGAGGACTTTTCCAACCTCTCCTTCTAGACTACACATATATCTCATGTGTATCAATCATAGGCCCCTTTCTCCATTTTTCATCCTTTTATCTCTGTTTCCATCTGGATATTTTCTTCTAACCCGTCCTTTGTTCACTATTTCCCTTTTCAACTTTGTCTAGTCTGCTGGTGGACATATCTATTGGTTTTTATTTTAATTCTTATGTTTTTCATTTCTGGGATCTTCTGGCTGTTTTTATAATTCCCAGCCTTCTGTAAAAACTTCCATCTTTCCTTTTAATGGAAACATTAACTATAGTTATTTTAAAGTATATCTCTCTGAATCATTACTTGCTTAAAATCCTTCATGTTTCCCTACTAACTATAAACAAAACAAAACAAAACAAAATGAAACACAATCCTTCCCCTGACATTGGGGGCCATGTGTGCTCTGACTCCTGCTAAACTCCTCAACTGCATCTATTTTAACACTTCCTAACTCCCACTCTTTATGCTGCATTTGACTCTGTAGCTGTCCTAATCTTTTCCTCAAGTCTTTCTCTTCAAGATTTTTGCATCTTCTATATACCTAGTGACTCCTCTTAGACCACTCTCAAAATTTGCCTTTCCCCCTTGCTAGCACTCTCCTTACTTATGATGACATTGACTATGTTTTCTTCCTATTGTAATTCCAGGCCCTGGCACATTACTTAGCATGTGATAGGCATTAAATACTTATGAATGAATGATTCAGTAAATGAAAGCTATATTACTCCTCTTTATCTGTTTTCTTAATAGTAAAAAGATGAAAACATCTATTTCTTTACTTTATCTCATTCATCTTTTTATCTCTCAGAGCATCTGGAGTGTGTTAGGTAATTTATGTAATACATTTTGCAAATTGAGTTCAATTGAACAATGTTCATGGATATAAAATTAATAGAGAGTATAGAACCTGAGTATATATATCGATATACTTTCATATACTTCCATGATCATTACATGATTATATCTATTACTATGACAATATCTATTACGAACATTCTTAAATACATGTTTTTAAAAAAAATTTGTATTAACATATAATGTATTATTAGTCCCAGGGGTACAGGTCTGTGAATTGCCAGGTTTACACACTTCATAGCACATATCTTCCCCAATGTCCATAACCCCACCACTCTCTCCCTACCTCCCTCCCTCCAGCAACCCTCAGTTTGTTATGTGAGATTAAGAGTCTCTTATGGTTTGTCTCTCTTCCAATCCCATCTTGTTTCATTTATTCTACTTACATGATTTTAATGAGTAGTGAATATGACCTTTTACTGATTTTGCCAATAATTTTTTCTGCAATTTTGAATATGTATGGCTCTGGTTACAAAAACATAGTTTGACTATGATTCAAAAGATGAGATGTTTGATTTATAGGAATAATTTTAAGATGTTATTTTCAGGCCAGTAACTTACAAAAATTACTTAAATATTTAATAAATTCCCTTTGTCTAAGAAGGGGTCAAAATAGCAATTTCTGACACTGACTCTCCCAACATTTCCTGTGAATTTACAGAAAAAAGTAAAACTAGAATGGTGTAAAAAACTAATATTAGAAAAGAAATCTGGTACTAAAATCCAGAAGGAACTTGTATTTAACAAAAGATACCAAGGAGTCAATTAAAAAGCACAAATCTGGCTACACATTTTCTGAAACATAGCAGCCTGCTAGCCAAGAAGTAGGTAGATGGAAATTTTAGCTATTCTCTTTTTCTGGATTTCATCTTAGAATACATATAAATGGCTGTTTTATACCAGTGACATTATTGGCTCACCTACTTAAAACTGCATGAATACTGGTTCCAGAAAGAATGGGTTTACCCTTGCACTCACTACACTCTATTATTACATTATCATCCCATATCTACTCAGATATTGTGTTTGTGAATGAATGGTGAGGGAATTTGCCAGAAATGGCATGCTACACTTTTAGACAAATAGCCTAAGTGAGGGAAGAGACAGAAACCTGGTAGCAACACAGTATGATGGGAATCGTAGATTTTCACCTACTGTACTAGTTCAAAGTGCCCAAGAACCTTGTCATGTGGACAGCAGAGGATTCCATCCATTTAGGCAGGGAATAGTGGTGAATGCCACTATACACTGGAAAATCTGAGTCCTATATAACAATAACAACCACTCTCCATTCCATCTTTGAAGTGGGAATCTAGCAGAATGATGCTAATAACAACCAAATGCAGACAAAACTGGAAAAAGAGTATTACTGACATAGAACAGGTTTG
Organism: Lontra canadensis; assembly: GCF_010015895.1. NCBI lineage: Eukaryota > Metazoa > Chordata > Mammalia > Carnivora > Mustelidae > Lontra > Lontra canadensis. The sequence goes on from NW_022630996.1 coordinate 28,529,772, forward strand.
TTGGGAAACACCAGAGCTGAGATGCAAAGGCTGAGATGACGACGAAACATACTGAAATAAGGTAAAGTTTCAAGGATGCAAGAATACCTCCCCAAAATTAAAACCCATTTTGGAGGTAATAAATGTCGGTATTGACATGGGAAAGAAATAATCAAATGTTGTAGAATATAAACAAAAGAAACTTAACCAGAAGATGAGGGAAGAAGATAATAATTTTAAACAGAATTAAAGAATAGTGTACATAGGAAGGAAATAGAATAGAAATCTAACCTAAAATTAATTATTTACATTCTTAAGGAAGAAGGAAAACACTTCCAATCCTGGAGATGATACAGACCAAATTACACACATGAAAAAGGCTCACCTGGTTTAGGCAAAATTAATACAGAAACTAATGACAACTCTGAAAAAAATCAATTGCAAAAAAAGAGAACATAAACTCTAAGTTTTCAGACAGAAAATGAACTGAGAGTTCTGACTAAAAAACAAAAATCAGACTGGCTTAATACTTCCCTGTAATCCTGTCAGTAAACAATGGTCAACAGGTATAGCATTTTGAAGAAAAAGCATCTTAACCAAGGAATGATATTTTTAGCCAAACTGCCATTTATGTCAAACAGGCTAAGATACTCTTCACAGGTGCAAGGATGTAAAAAATATACCAACCATAAATTCTTTCAGAAAATAAGGCCATCAAAAAATTCACCAGCCGCTCATGAAGTATATAAAAATTAACTGAGAAATGGGGATTTGTGGTACAAATTGTTAGTAGCAGTCACTAAAACCATTTAAACAGTTATGCAAGATGACAAATATATATTTAAAAAAGTTCTTGAAAGGAAACCTCAACTGGTTTTGTTTTAAGATTTTATTTATTTATTATTTATTTATATTATTTATTATTTGACAGAGAGAGAGTTAGAGAGGGAACACAAACATGGGGACTGGAAGAAAGAGAAGCAGGCTCCCCTCTGAGCAGGAAGACTGATGTGGGGCTCAATCCCAAACACTGGATCATGACCAGAGCTGAAGGCAGTTGCTTAATAACTGAGCCACCCAGGTGCCCCAGGAAACCTCAAACTGTAAAAACATCATTTAATAAGAATAATTCCAATCTAGAATTCAGGATTGATAACAAAGACTAAAGTTGAAAATGGAGGAAGGGCAAATTATTTTATTTTAAAAGCCCACTAATGTCCTGCTACATAGGGAGATATTAGAATGTAAAGTTTTTTTTTAATTTGGATAATTAACATTTTTCATATTAAAGCGTTTTAAAAACAACTAAATATTACAAACTTCCAGAAAAGCATAGAGGGTAACAAAACATCCGTGTACATATGAGGCTGATTAAAGAGATTTTGTTATATATGTTTCAGATCTCTTCCTTTTCCCCCTCATTTTATTATTATTTTTTAAATTAAAAAAATACCATGAAACAGTTCATAGCACTTTGTATACCTCTCCTTCCATTCAATCACCCCGCTTTCTGGTTTCCACGACAATTCTGAAGTGTATCCTGCCTGTTTTGTTTCTATAATTACCAAACATGTTTTCATCCTTCACCAAAGTAAAAACTGATTTATGTGTTTTAAAATTCTACAGAATGTATCATGATTTACGTATCATTTAAAAACAATATTGTGTTAAAAATGCAAACTGCAGAATTATGGAAATCTTACAGCAGTTAAAATGAATGAACTTGATTTATATGTACTAACATAAATGAATCTTAAAAACATATTATACAGTATAAAAGCTGGGTTTTGTAATAATCTAGTGTTGATACATATAAATCAAATTTAATAACTCTTGCAGCTGTGTGGCTTTTGCTATATAAATATACCACAATTTATTCATCTATTTTTTATTAAGGAATATTTAGCTTGTTTCTAGCTCATTCCTATTACAGGTAATTATATAATGAACATCTTTGTACATACCTCTTTGTGTGATTACATGAAAGATTCTTTAGAGTATATTATCTAATAGAGGAAATGTTGGAACACTGATTATGTACATTTTCAACTTTTATAGGTATTTTCAAATTATGCTCCAAATTATGCTAAACTAGTTTATACCAGTTATATATGAGAAGTCTTGTGTTTGAATTTACTCATATTCTCATAACACCCTGCATTATCAGACTTTTAAAAACTGCATCTCCCTCACTGCTAGTGAAGTTAAGTATCTTCTCATGTTTACCTTTTTAATTAACAGTCATGTTTATTCTATAATAATTCATATATGTAATATGTATATTAGCTATTTTAAATTGGTGTGTTTGTTGTTTTTTAAATACAGCTTACAGGAGTTTTTATATGGTCTGAATATCGCAAATTTATCTGTTATATATTTTGAAAATATCTTTCTGCTGTGTTTCATTTTCACCATTTCTTCTATGTCTGTTTTATTTATTACCGAATTTTCTTTATTATTCATGCTTTCCTGTCTTGTTTGATAAATGTGTCTGTGTTCCAACATCATAAATATTTCTCTACATTTTCTTCTAGAATTTTTAATTTGTGTTTACATGTAAGTTTTTAATTAGGGAAACTATGCATCCCATTGTGCTAACCACGGTGCCAGGTGTTTTAGAATTTATCCCAAATATTTCATTGTATGATGAAGTTTTGTGATTAATATTTACATTAAAATAATTTATTACTTCTTTGACAGACTTCCTCTTTAGATTTCCATCTTTTTCCAGTGTCTTTTCTGGTAAGTCTCTTCTAGTGTAGTGACAGTTCATACTTCAAGTCATGATTAAATCCAAGAGATGGCCAATGATAACCCTCTTTTTTCCCAACCTTTTCCAGGTACAATGTAACCAACTTCACTTTTTCAAGATTAGCGTGCAATATATGCTCTCCAACATGAGGAACCAGGAACAACTGACTCCTTCCAGTGTTTATTTTTTGGAGAAGCATTATACTCTAACATTCTTGCCAGCTACTTGGTGTAGCAGCCAGTTGTGCCTTGACCTGTGAGATGCAGTGGCTCCAGGATATTACATAATAGGAATTTATAAAATATAAATATGGGAGACAGAGGTTGAGCAATCCTGCTCTGGTGTGTATAGAGAGTAGCCTGAATTCTCTTGCTTGAACGGCTTTATAATATATTGCATGTCATAAACCTACAACTATTTGTTTATTGCCTGGCCAAGCTTTTAAATTTTCAAATAAGCCCTTTTTGCATCAGTGAGCTCAGAATAAAAAGTGCCTATTTAACAAAAAATAAGTGTTAATTTCTATTTCTCAATAAGGTTGATGAAGATACATGTGATCTGCATGATAAGTATAATAACATTTGCCATCTACTATGGAGGCCCTAGAAATAAGACTAACCACAAGAAAAACAGAAGATATAAATCTATCAGAGAAGTACAATATCTACGTCAAAACTGAGTGCTTAATTAGAGAAGACTAACGATGCTAATTTAAGATATGCAGATGCAGAAGGTGGATGATATTACCATTCTGTGAATACTTACTTTTCGCTTAGATCAAATGACTACTCGTCTAAATTAATTTCACTCATTTTCAAGCCAAGTTTTTTCATTTATGTGTGAAAAGTATGTCAATGGCTGTTAATGTGTTACTTTAATTAGCAGACGTAAGATTTTATGGAATTAAATGATAGGAGTTTTTTCCTTCCGGTGTTATCAAATGCTTTAAGTAGAAGATCATTTAACTCAATTTGAACAACATCTTAATTTCTCATCTTGCTAGTGAAATCAAAGTGAAGCTTTTGGAAATTCATTCTATCTGATTCAGAGCATTGGATCTTATTTTTATTCCTACTATGAATTCAGTTAAAATAATAAACAGTGAATATAATATTACTTATTTTATAATAACACAAATACAAAATTTTCTGGAGCACAGAATAATGTAAAAATATGTTATTATCAAATTAAGCACACTGTGGGAATGTAAAAGGATGCAACCTCTATGGAAAAAAGTATTGAGGCTCCTCAAACATTAAAAATATAACTACCACATGATCCAGCAATTCTGTTTCTGAGCATCTATCTGAAAATAATGGAAATATTTACTAAAAAAAAAGTATCTACTGCCCCATGTTCATGTTAGAATTATTCACAAAAGCTAAGATATGGAAACAAATGAAATGTCCATTGACAGATGAATGGATGAAGAAAATGTGGTATATACATACATTGAAATATCATTTCACTTTAAAAAGGAAAGAAACCCTGCCATATGCAATAACATAGATGAACCTGGAGGATATTATGCTAAGTGAAATAAGCCAGTCACAAAAATCACAAAAGTAAAAACAAACAAAACAAAAAACCCCCAAACAAAACAAAAAACAAAAAAAGAAAAACAACAACAACAACAACCAAAAAAAATACCAAACCGAAAACTACATGATTCCACTTTCCACTTACATAAAGTATCTAAAATAGTCAAACTCATAGAAGTAGAGTGTTGGTTGCCACAGACTGAAGGGAAGGGGAAATGTGGAGGTTCTATTTAACTGGTATGAAGTTCCAGTTACACGAGATGAATAAATTCTAGAGATCTGTTGTACCACATAGTGCTTATAGTTAACAATACCATTTTGTACACTTAAAAATGGTTGAGTAGGGGCACCTGGGTGGTTCAGTAGGTTTAGGTGTCTGCCTTCGGCCAGGTCATGATCCCAGAGTCCTGGGATCATTTCCCACATCAGTCTCAACGTGGAACTTGCTTCCCTCTCTGCCTGCCACTCCCCCTGCTTATGCTCTCTCACCCTCTCACTCTCTTGTTCTCTCTCTATCTCTCTCTGACAGATAAATAAAATATTTAAAGAAAAATTGGTTGAGTAGAAACCATGATAAATGTTCTTACCACAATAAAAAACTTATAAGAACATATTAAAATTCAATTATAAGTAGTTGTAGTACAAGAGTAAGGGAATCACAAAATGTGATGATGTTAATATTGAATAAAATGATACTTCAGGGGCTCCTGGGTGGTTTAGTCAGTTAGGCAACTGACCCTTGATTTTGGCTCAGGTCATGATCGCAGAGTCCTGACATGGAGCCCAGTGTTAGGCTCCATGCTCAGCATGGAGTCTGCTTAGGATTCTTTCCCTCTCCTCTTCCTCTTCTCCTTCCCCTCCACCCCCCCTTGCTCTCTCTCTCCCTCTCAAACAAATCAATAAAATCTTTAAAAAAATAAATAAAATGCTTCAGACTGTGAATACTTAGCTTCTCTTTGATAACCACCATAAAATGAAACTTACAGGTATTAAAGCCTTTGAATCCCTACTTTTAAATCAAACTAGATGTTGTAAAATGACATTCAACTTTAAAATGAATTTGTCTTATAAAGTTTGATTATATTTTATACAAGCTTCTTTGGAAAACTTTAATCAAAGTATTCCACAAAGGGAATGCTAAAGTTCAGGTTCTAATGATTTATAGCAAACAAAATTTGTAAAAACTGAGCTTGTAAACAAGTTCATCTTTATAAAACCAATGGAGTACCCAAAGAAATTTGACCACTGATGGCACACAAGATTTATTTTTGAAATATCTTTAATTATTCTGAAATACCTTTAATTAATTTGTGGGAAGACTATTTTGATAAAGAAGCTTTCTTAAAAATTATGTATATTTAAAAAACAAAAAAGATATATTTGTATTCTCTGGGAATGAAATAAAATTGATACAGTCTATAATTCAGCAAATCTTAATTTGCTGAAAATTTCCGTATATTTGTAAGTTGAAACAACTTGTTTCGTAATTTAAAAGGTATTTTTCACACAGATACTTCAAATGGAGGTTAAAAAATGCATGAAAATACTCAGGCTAAAATTTTTCTATATTAGCAAAATAAAAGAAATAATTGAACAATTAAGTTATTTTGATCTCATAAGCTAAACCATTGAATATATACAACTGGGTTTACTATACATAAATCCTGGGCAAGGAACATCATTTTGACAGAGTTTCAGTCTGTCTTAAAGGGGGAAGTTAGGAGGAAGGGTACTCACAGGATTTAAGGAACGGGAGTTAGTTATGGATGGTTTTATGGCAGAAGTTAGCAAGAACGGTCTTAGCAGAGATTTGTCAGATTTTTAAACAAGCAACTTGCTGGAATAGTCAGTGGTCTTTGAGACGTAAGGGTATGTGTGCTACTGGTGCTATTATTATCTTAGCCTGATAGATAAGCTCTAAAATGTTGCAACATTTTATTTGCACTTGGATTGTGTTGCAGGTAATTGTTTAATACAGTTAATCTCTTCACAAGTCACAGTCTTTCTTTCTTTTTCTTTCTTTCTCAGATTGTCATTTTCTGCTTCAAGTCTCATTTCCATATCAATAAATATACATCTACATACACAAAAAGGTTAATGACAGAATATCCCAAATACTTGAAAAAACCATAACTTATTTAACCATGCACTATTATTGAGCACATAGATGATTTTCATTTTGTTAATGTTAGACATTGCTTGTCCTTATACATATATCAACTGAGCATTTGCCCAGTTATTATCCTTAAGATAAATTCCTAGAATTTGGATTGCTAGGTGAAAGAAAAGGAATTTTTCACTTTTTAAGATTTTTTTTTTATTTATTCATTTGAGAGAGAGAGAGAGAGAGAGAGAAGGTTAGAATACAAGCAAGGGGGCGGGGTAGTGAGGGAGAGATAAACAGACTCCCTGCTGAGCAGGGAGCCCGACATAGGACTCAATCCCAGGATCCCAGAATCATGACCTGAGTCAAAGGCAGATACTTAAATGACTGAGCCACCCAGGTGCCCCAGGAAAAGGAATTTTTTTAAAGAAGCTTTCTGATAAAAATGATCAAAGCACTCTCCAGAGATGTGTCAGCAAGTATTGGTTTTTTGGTTTCCCTCTGCCAGATCAAGACTAATTCATTCATTTTTTAATTCAACAAATATTTATTCAATGCCTATTATGTGTCAGGTACTAAAATACTGGTGTTGATGTCTTACACAGTCCTAGTCTTTATGAATCATGGTAATAGATAAGTTGGAAGGGCTTAATATAGGCCTTAAGAGTGTGGTAGCTTCACCTCACTCAGTGAAGTATGGAGAGGACTGGCTAGAGTTGCCTATTAAAGCAGGAGAAGAGAGCCACACAGTGAGTAGCTGGCACTTCTAATACTGGCTATCACAGGGTGTTTGATATTTCCTGTGAGCCATATAGACACTGAAGAAGGCCAAGAGCTGTCTTGAGGATTGCCTGCAAGGCTGAGAGAAACCTAACAAAAAAAAGACTGGAGGCAAACTACTAGAGGTAGGAACAAAGCTGGGATGGGAGTAGGAGTTGTATGAAGTCAGAAAAGCAGTTCATGTGTGTCAGGGAATGGCACATAGCAGTACAAAGTCAGCAAAGGGAATCTCAGAAGAATCCACAATGACATCCCTTGAGAGAAAGAGAGAGTTGGCATGTGCATGCTTGACTTAACAGAAGGTAACACCAGCCAAGCTACAACAGCATCACTTTCATTAAGTCTCTATTTTTTCTGTTAAGCCTTTCCTCTCTAAAGCTGGAAGAGCAATGAGGGGAGAAATGAAAAGCTGACCATGCCCCCATTCTTCACTACATGACCCCCAACCTGAGAGTCAGGCCTGAACCAAGGAACAAAACAGCTTTAAATTAAATTAAAGTTTAAAATTTTAATTTAGTTGAGGCTAAAACTTATGTTATCACAAGCTGAGGTGATTCCTATAGCTCGGAATGAATGCAAAGCTACAGGATTTGCCTGAGATACAGCCAAAGGGCAGTGAAAGAGATCTAGCAGAAGACATCTGAAGGCAGTAAATAGGTAGAAATAAAGCTGTTTTATAATTGTACTTTAACAAGTTTGCTCTATGCAATAAAGTGGTTAAATAGGCAATTATAATAAAATCAGCAACTGCCATTGAAGTAAAGTCAGCTATGTCAGCTATATATAATCAGTTATACAAGAAAGGAACTAACCTAGACTTCAAAGCACATTAAGGCTTCCTGTGAAATGTAATTTTGCAATTTAATTGAAAATTGAAAATGCCGCTGAAAGAAGCCTGACTGTAGGAACTGGCTACTGTTAGAGTAGGCAGTGAACGAGCCTCTTCTTTCTGGGATGCGATCAGCAAAGCAGGAGTAAGAAATGTCCTTTCAATGTAATATCTCACTTTTTTCAAGAATTTCCAGACACTTGGGTCCAGTTAATAGGAACAGATTAGGCCACCTACATTCTTTGTTACTCTGACAGTATTCCTACTGTAAGACAAGTAAGTGCATCATAAGCCACTTGCTTCTGTAACTCCCTCCTCCTAGCGTGGTAAAAAGAATATGAGCAAAGAATTACCAATATATATATATATGGTTGGATGAATGAAGAACAACTAAAAGTATGAATTTTTTCATACTTAAAGAATGAAGATTTTATCTTGAAGACCACAGGAGCTATTAAGAGATTTTAAGCACGAGAATCACACGAGAATTGCTCTGATTGCAATGAAAAAAATGGAGAAAATGTCAGGTGCAGATCGACCACTAAGGAGGTCATAGCAATAATTTGGCTGAGAAATTAAGAGAATCGGATCTAAGTTACTAGCAGTAAGAATATAATTAGACATTTAACTGGAGGTAGAATAGCCAGAACTTAAGTGGTAACTAGAGATAGAGGAAATAAGAGAATGCTTGGTGGCAAGGTGCTAAGGGGGCCCTCCTATAACTTACTAATCCCATGGCACATAGTCAACAAAAATCAGAAGGAGAAGGCCACACATAAATTTTTAAAATAGTAACTTCTTCCACTTGTAAATACAGCCATATGATGCTCTGGAATTTGACACAACAGAATAGTATCCTTCTGTTGAGAGGACTAAGAAGAGGAAAAAGGGAAGATCATGGAAAGGGAAGAGTACATTTTGGGAAAGGAGTATAACTGAGAGGGAGTTGTTTGGAAGCATTATTTTCCCTGTAATTCTCTGTTAGTCTTTTCCATTACCTACTGAAAGGTATATCAAGTTTAAACCAGTTTCCAGGATATGAAACCTGGAATCGTGTCATGATACAAGTTTGTATCAAATTCTCTGCTAGATTTTCTTCAATATCATAAGATATTCCTGGGAAAGGGAGTGGGCAGGGCTCCACATACTATAGGTTATGGTATGGTCAGGTTTTCAGAAGACACTTCAGAGTAGAGGTCTCAGTCATTTAAGTATTGGTATCTGTTAGCAAGGACCTATGATGCTCTGAAAGCCTGTGCTATGGGAGTTAGGAAGATGGTGAGAGGCATTGATAAAAGAGGTTTGTACTCTGATCCCAACAGATCATTAGGCATTAGGATATGTTTTATTTAGTTTTGGCTCTAATACCAACAGCCACTCTATATCTTTTTAGATACTCCATGAGTTAAGCAAAGATTGTTGTGGGGTGAGTGGCTACTTCAGGATATCTGGAGTCTGAGTGTTCTCATCGATAAAAAGTAGGCTCTGGTCCTGTCACCTAAGCTGCAGATTCTTTAGCTCATTTTAAGTTGAGGGATGAAGTTCAGGCTGGAGATGTTTAGGTTATTTCCTTAGTTTTTAGAGAGACTGTAAGGATCATTTGATGAGATGCACTAGTTGCTCAGGATTCTCAGGGTACATGACAGTATTAACAGAGAGCTGATGCTGACCCTGGGATTTAAAAAATGTTCTCTTACTTTTTAATCAAACAGTTGATTGACTTCATTATCTTTATTTTTTCTTTTGACTTTTACGGGAAATAGAAAAAAGTTAAAATATGTTTATGGCACATTTCCAATGAACGAGAGCAATGACCTTAAGTATTTACCCCTAATTTTAAATTAAAATTTAAAAGTATATATTTACACAAGCATGGATAAGTATTTTTAACTGTGAACTTTAAATCTGATAAAAGGAATCAAAATTTTTTTATTCTGCAAAGGTGATTTTATAAGCTTGATTTTAATTCATATTATTATTATTTGCAAGGAAGCAGCTCACACTGAAGCTACTATTCTTTTTCTTTGACAATTGAAAGTAAATGGGTTCTGGAATTATTTTTTAGGTGCAATTTGCACATCCTTAAAAATACAGTGATATAAGTTAAAAGTTATATAAATTAATATATGTTATATAAGATATAAGTTAAAAATAAGTGAAACATGCATGAGCAAGCAAAACAACAACAGTAAAACAAGCATGAAATAATATTTCAATACTTCAGAAGTAACTTATCTTATAGGTCTTGGTTTATGACTTTTCTAATCATCACCTCTGTTAATTAAATCTTTTAGTCATTATTATAGCTATATTTCTTCAAATACGAATAGTTTTAAAGTCTCTGACCACTGTTCTTCACACTGCATATACTCTCTTCTTTGGGACATCACATCATTTAGTTCAAGAAAGAGTCATTTTGAAATTTATTATGAGCCATATTGAAATGATCTGTGATTCATGATTCATGATCCAAAATTCTAGCATCCTCTAACTGCACTGTATAAAATCTTAAAACACCCAAAGATAATGTCATATTTTGCCAGTTGGTTGAGGGTTATTTTGCTGATATTTTCACTCTACCTCTAAAGTCTCTCTCTAGTACCTTCTGAAATGCTTAAATTTATTGTTGAAAGTGTCCATGGACACCTACCAATAATAGAAAAATATGTAGAATTTTGGAAAAAAAAAGGTAATGTAACTGCTAGATAAGTTTTATGTCTGATTGCATATCCCTTTCTCTCAGTAAAGGTTATTGTAGGTTTATTATACTCTCAGTGGTTCACTGGATAATATGTATGTGCATAAGAAATTAAAGACATGACATTGATCCTTCAGTTATGTAATATTTTATATTATTTGCATAGACAAATACACAAGGACAGCTGTGTATGGTGCCAGATATTATATCCATATATCAACATTTGTGTTGAATGTTATGCATTACAGGTATAGGCACTGAAAGGAATGATTAATGAGGGCAAGAGAAATGAAAGGAGGCTTCATTAAGAAAGTGATGCTTAAAATTGTCTTTGAGAAGTGAATAGAATTTATGCAGAGTGACAGTGGTTTATCAGGCTGGGAATCAAACAGGTGCAAGGTATTTGGTGGAGAGGTAAAGAAACCAGTCCATGCATATTTAGGGGATGCCAGTTTTAGGCACAGCGGGAAATAACATCTAGAAGAATGAGGTCACCTGTTCTTATTGCTGCTAGCTCTGAAAAACAGGAATCTATACATTCTTTCCATCATTCAGTTCAATAGATATTATGTACCTATGTGTCAGGGCAATGTTTTAGGCCAAGGGCATATTTGTGAGACAATGTGGGAGAAATGGTAATTTGTTTGGAAGAATAAAAATGGTGTGTAGCACAGTTATTCCAACATCATCCTGCAGAAAATAGGTATTTATTTTAAAAAATCATCACATATATCAAGTTTCTAGAAGGAACAAAAACATTTTACAGTGTCAAATAATGCACTGTACTAATCAGGATGATTTGTCATTTTTAGACCATAAGCAGGTTCTCTAACAAATTCTCACTTCTGAATCATCAATGCTGCTTTCAGACTGCTCTCGCTTGCTGATTTGTATAGTGTGAGTTATGTTCACAAATATGTATTACTTTTCTTCTAGGGAAGGCTTTCTGGCAAACTTCTTTATTTTTGATTGCTCAGCTGTCATATCTTCTCATTCTCTAATTTACATTTTCTCAAAAAATTGAGAAGCATTCTATCACTGAGCAAACTGCAAGTTTCTATTATGTTCAGGAATGCTTCTTTCTTTTATGTTACAAAGCTTTTTAAAACAAAAACATAATGCAAACAAATGTATTTTCCACTCTCAGTGGGTGTGAGGATGAGGAAAGGATGGAAGGTTTAGGAAATATATTTATACAGCAGAAGCAGAAGTTCTTGAGATGTATAAAATATAAAGTAACAGTCCAATCCTTCTTTAATTATACTTGTTAAGGTCTTTTTCTTTTCCTATGAATAAAACTAGGAATAGAACTATAAATTACATAAATAGTGGGGTAATGCCATTACCCATGTTTTAGATGAAAGTAGTATGATATATGATTTCAGAAGGAATTTGCTCTGACATCTTCAACAATGCAAATATACTATATTACAGGTATCAATATTTTTTGATATTAGTAGAGACCAACTGGGCATTTGTGGGTTTATTATAAGAAAATAAATTTTAACTGACAGCCTAACAGCTGCTGAGATACAACCTTAGAGTTAGCAGGTGATGGGTTAATTTCTTACAGGATAAAACTGTTTTCCATTTTTGTTCACCTAGGGAGATGAGTTAGAGTAATTGAACAACTCTGCAGTCCCTGGGCTTTATAAGGGGGCATAGGAAAAAATATAATTTGTGAAAATTGGAGGCTAATTATCTTCAGCAATGAATTAGTGACCAAATATTTTCTTGTGTATAAAGTGAGAATTTGGGGACAGCTCAATGGAGTTAATAGTAAATAACACATTTTTTAGAGGCTATAAAATCCTCAGATTATGCTGATTTGATTGAGAGATGTTCTTGTAAAATTCCTAAAAAATCGTAAAGTGAAATGTCTGAAGACAACACACTTGCTTTAAAAAGACTCTTCGGCTTTTGGTAATTTAGTAATCTCTACATGAATAAACTATGTAAACTGGTATCACTTTCATTGGCTAAGTTAGATTACTCATGACAACCAGAGACTGCACATAGAAAATAATTTTTGTTACCACTCTTCAGGGAATTCTGTAGGCAAGAAATAAAAGATGGAGCATCATTTAACTTATTGTTTGACCAAAAGGACCATTGAATGTGGTACTATTACAGATCTTAAAGGAACTGGGTAAGTAAACTTTATGGAACAGTGCAATGAGGAAATTTAGAGTACCTTAGAAATTCCTTTTCTAGTCATGTTGGTTATCTTAAACGTGAGGCGAATAAACAAATAAAGGTTTTTAAGATAAGAGTTCCATTTAGGAAGACAGAGAAGGAAAAGAAAATTGACACATAAAATATCCCAAGATTAGTCTAAGTTTTATAATTACATATTTTATGATGAGAAAAAGATAGCTAAATATATTTTGTGACAATTTGGTTTGGAAATGACCAGTTCAGGTTGTAGTTATTACCTTTGTTCTACACCCATCAAAACAGTGATGTATCATTAAAGAAAAATCATAATCAGTTGTTAGAATCATAAAGGCCATCAAATCTATCACCAACTGCTTGCCAAGGTGGAATTATCTTCTCTGTTAATCTCTGTGGCACTAATTAAATTTTTCCAATATTCACACATTTGAAATATTATCAATATAGGTAAATATTAATTTTAAAAATCATGTTCTAATTAATATAAACAAAATTTGAAATCTGCAATGATTAGTAGAAAGAGTGAGGAATTGAAAAACTGGAAGCAATGTTAGGGTTATGTTAACACATTTACATAATCAGATACCAAGTATTAATAATGCTTCTAATGTTAGTTTTATATAAGGGAGGTTCTTTCATGAAGGTAGATATGCCAAAGTTCTCAAAAGATAATGAACTCCAAGATTTTCAGTTTAAAGGCTTACTTAGCATTACATAAATAAGTCCATAATTGGGCCACCTCTTTATTTGGTTTTCTAACATGCAAAATCTATGTAAATGCTATTATCACTTTTTCCACTTGTTTGATTGGATATGATGTGATTAAATTAAGGAGGATTCAGCTCAATCATCAGTTCCCTTGCCCTCATGGCCTGCCAGTCCACATTTTCCTCAGTCTCTAATTCCTAAATAGGAGAAATCTAAATATTTCTGGTTTTATTACCCAGCATTAAATCACAGCTGTGTTACAAGTTTTATTCTTTCTTCCTTAGTTGAATTAATAGAGTCTCCATATCATTCCTTGCAGATCTGCTCAGAACTTTGGATCTTGAAAATAGTCTGCATCATTCTATTTTTGCATTATATATTCAGTGCTACTTTGTGTATTGAATTTTTAAAATCCATACAATACTTTCATAAATTCTAACTTTATTATAGCTGTCCCTTTACACTCTCATTTTATGCTATTTTCACAATATCTCTGTCTCATCTAGTGAAGAGGACAGTTATAAAATAAATATGCAAAATCCACAACTTTCCTATAAGCAACAAAATAAATAATTAAAATATTAATATAAAAGGTTAAAATATATCATCATGTAAAATAATAGCTTATTATTATCATTATATAAAAATCATACTCATAATTTGAAAAGCCCACCTAAAAGTAGGCAAAGTATAATAGTAATTGAAAAAATATAAAGCCACTAAAGATATGTTAAACTACAAACACTTAGTTGATGATGGTTTTTAAATGGTCAATCTAAGGCATTGCTCAGGAAAATAAATTGAAACAAATATTTTCAGAAGTGCTTTGCAAATTACAATAAAATCTCAAAAAGATCCATAAAATTTGATAAAATAATTCATTTTATGGATTTTTTGCTATTGAAAACCATGAATATATATAAGAATTTCTGTACCAAAACAGAAGAAAAATGGAAAAGTCTAAATACCCCCCAAAAAATGCAGAAGGGATAAATAATATTGTAGTCGAGCCTTATGGAAAAGAGGAAAGGGCACTAGAATCAGAATGCTTAAATTCAAATCCCAGTTTCTCACTTATGAACTGTGCATCTTTGAATTTTAACTTAAGCTCTCTTTACCTTGGATTTCTATCTATGAAATGTGGATAATAGTACCTATCTCAAAATATTAAAAGGATTAATGAGATAATACCATAAGCATTTGGAAGTGTCTACCCTGTACAAGCACTCAGTAAATTTTATCTATTGCTGTCTGATGAAATATTATAAAATAATAAAATCATGTTGTTAAGTATTATAATGTGGAAATTAGGGACAATATATTAAGTAAATAAATATGCATCATATAATATTTCAGTATAATGAAATCAATATTTTTAAACTACTTCCTAATAATTTTCCCTTCTCTGTAGCCCAGTTTCTTTTCTTGCACCCTTTAGTTACTCATAATCTCAGGAAATGGGAGAGTCAATGCCACCCAGGGAAACTTAAGCACAGGCAAGTTCTGATACGATGGAATTCCAGTTACCATAGCTCAGTTAAATAAGACCAGCTCCCAAAACAACATGGTTTAACTTTCAATGATCGTGGTATATTAACAGTGAGTAAGTGCATAAAATATATACTTTACCACTAGTTCTTTAGTTGGCAAATCACTATGTAAGTAACAGATGTGCATTATGATCAATGATGGATCACTAACTTCTTTTAAAGTCTGTGGATGATTAATTACCATGCAAATACTACTTCATGAACAGACACTAAAGCATGTAATTGTGTTGCCTCCTTATCTCCTAGTGATAAACCCATCTGACTTAGCTTACATAAGCTTACTCCTGACTTCAAAAGCCACTTTGGGATGGAGGAGGGAAAAGATTTTAAAAGTGAGTGACAGGGATTTAAATTTTGAATAGACTGAATTCTTATCAGAGATATCTTAAAACCAGGATTGGATGGAGTTTTTATTTTTGTGCACATTTTTTACATATTATATATTTGTAAAATTTGACCTATGATTATGTAAGAAGGCCCAGAAGAGCCAAAGTGATATTAGGAAACAGAACAAAGGTAGAAGCATTGCCATTCATTATTTCAAAATATATTACAAAGCTACAGTAATTAAAACTTGATACTGAATACACACAGACATATAGAGAACAGAATAAGGCCCAGGAATAAACCTATGCATATGCAAATCAACAAATGAGTCCAAAATAAACAATTTAAAAATAATAGTTTCCTCAACACTAATGGGAAAACTGGATATCCACATGCAAAATAATTAAACTGAATGCCTATATTACACCATACACAAAAATCAACTCAAAATGGATTAAAGACTTAAAATTTAAGACCTGAAACTATAAAACTCCTAGAAGTAAACATAGGGGAAAAGCTTCATGACATGGTTTGGCAATGAATTAATGGATATGAGCTCTAAAGCACAGGCAAAAAAGAGCAAAAACAAATGGAATTATGTCAAATTCAAAAGCTTTTGCATAGCAAAGTAAACACTCAACAGAGTGAAAAGGCAACCAATGGAATGGGACAAATATTAGTAAACCATATCTCTGATAAGAAATTAATTTCCAAAATACACTCAGAACTCCTACAATTCCATAGCCAAAAAACAAATTAAAAATGGACAAAGGACTTCAGTAGACAATAATCCAAAAAAGACATATGAATAACCAGTAATGCCATTTGAAAAGGTGACTAACATCACTAATCATCAGAAAAATGCAAATCAAAACCACGAGAAATCACCTTGCATTGTTAAAATTAGTATATATGTAATAATGATATATCCACATACATACCATGTATACAGATATCATGTATATACATTATATAAACATATGTACACATGTATATATACATACTACATGATATATATAATATAAACAATAAAAAATAACAAGTGTTAGGTTGTGGAGAAATTAGAACACTTACAAAAGAACTCTTAAAACTCAACAATAAGAAAACAAACACCACAATTATAAAATGGGCCAAAGACCTTAGCAGACACCTCAGGAAAAGGGATATAAAGATGGCAAATAAACACATGAAAAAAAATGTTCTATATCATATGTCATCAAGGAAATGTGATTAAAACAACAATGAGATATTATTACACACCTGTTAGTATGCCCATTATCCAGAACACTATCAACACCAAATTTTGGCAAGGATGTAGAACAACAGGAGCTCTTATTCACTGCTGGTGGAAATGTAAATATTGCGGCCCTTTTGGAAGACAGTTTGGTCATTTCTTACAATACTAAACATACTCTCATGATAGGATGCAATGATCTTTCTCCTTGCTATTTATCTAAAGGAGTTGAAAATGTACATGTCTGCACAAAAATCTGCATATGGCTGTTCATAGCAGTTTATTCATAATTGGCAGAACTTGAAAGCAATCAAGATGTCCTTTTGTAGGTCGATGGATGAGTAAGCTATGGTACATCCAGACAATGGAATATTATTCAGTGTTAACAAGAAATGAACTATCAAGTCACGAAAAGAGACAGTGGAAACTTAAATGCATATCACTAAGTGAAAGAAGCTAATCTGGAAACCTACATACTATATGTTTCAAACTATATGACATTCAGGAAAAGGCAAAATTATGGAGACAACAGAAAGGTCAGTAGTTGACTGTAGTGGAGGACAGGAGGTAATAGGCAGAGCACAGAGGGTTTTTAAGACATTGAAAATGCTCTGAAAAACGTTACAATGATAGATGTAAGTCAAACATTTGTCCAAACCCATAGAATGTACAACACCAAAAGTGAAACCTAATGTCAACTACAGATTTGGGGTGACGATGATATGTCAATGTAAGTTCATCCTTGGTAAACTTGGTTTTAATCCTTGGTTAAGTCATCTTACTTGAGGAGTTCTTACTATTTATCTTGACAACAGGTATGTAATGGGTTGTTTCTGCTTGGTTATATAAAAGGTTGAGATTTCTTCCTGTTTTTGTAATCTCAGCAGATTGCCTGTGATATGCATCATATTCTGATTTAATGCCTACACAATAATAAAAGTGTTCTCTCTCTTTCTCTTACTTCTGTGGAGTGGTTTTCTGGGTTGAGAGATTTGTTTTAATTTTTTATTTTTTTTAAAGATTTTATTTATTTATTTATGAGGGGGAGAGAGAGAGAGAGAGAGAGATAGAGTGAATACAAGCAGGGGAAGCTGCATGCAGAGGGAGAAGCAGACTTCCCACTGAGCAGGGGATTCCATTCCAGGACCCTGAGACCATGACCTGAGCCAAAGGCAGACACTTAACCAAATGAGCCACCCAGGTGTCCCTAGAGATTTGTTTTTAATTAGATTTCTCCAACACTACAAAATACTCCCCTATAAAATGTCATAATTTAAATTATTTTGGTTTTTTTTTTTGAAATCTAAGTTACTTTCGAAATCTCACTGGTAATAACATTGTAATAAAATATAACACTCATATTCATCTGAATTTCTAGTTTTTTCAAACAGCTTCCTAGAAAGAAATTGAGTCAAAGATTAAATTTTATTTAGTTCTTTATATATATACAAGAGTCTCATTTACTACATGTTCCTGAAAATATATAGAGAAGTAAAAAACACAAAAATCATGCAATAAATTTACATGGTATAATGGAGAGAATGTTCTCAGATATTAGAAAAAGATAAAACTAAAATAAATGTAAATGTTTACTTTCTTATTCTAAGAATTTAAAAGTATGTACATAGTAACAAAAATATTGACTAGATTAAACATTAAATCTCAATTGGTTCATTTTCTGAAATGAGTTTTGCCTTACAATTCTACTCTTCTGGCTTCCTCAAAGTGACCCTTAGTAGACAGAGAACCTTTCAAATGTGTAGTAGAAGGGTGGACCGATGGTAACTTTTACAAAAGAATAAATAGCAGGAGATTTTAATGTTGCTTTTGATGCTATTTAATCAATTTTCCTAAAACTTTTCAAGTGAAGATCTAATACAGTTCTTGCTAAAAGTGCTGCTGTAACCAGTACTCATATAAAAGCTCCAGGAAACTATGCATTTTCACCTTACTGAGGGCTATTGATTCTTACCATTTTATTATAGAAAAGTCAATCATACTCAAAAGTGGAGACAATAATTTAATGGGCTCTTATGTAATCAGCTTCTCATTCCACCTATATCCTACCCATTACTTACCTCAAAAGTGGTTTATTCGCTTATAAATATTACAGAATATATCGAAAACAAATCTTTTAACAATGTAATCACATTGTCATTTTACTATATTATTATTTTCACATCCCATAATATTAAAAATAATTTCTTAATCTAATTAACATCTCCCTGGCTATCTTTTCTAATTTTTTAAAATTTGTTCGCATTAGAATCTATGTAAAGCTCACATATTTTATTTGATCAGTATATCACTTTTTATCTGCAGATTCTCCCTACCCTTTTTCTTCCCTTAAAGTTGACTTGTTGAAGGATCCAGTTCATTTTTCTGTAGTTTTTTTTGTGCACCCTAGATTTTTGCATTGCATCCATGTCCTATCAAATAACATGCCACTCTGCTCCCTGTACAGCCTACATTTATGGTAGTTACACCTAGAAGATTGTTGAAACTCTGATTTGATATGTTAGGGCATTCTATACTTCCACAAGGAGATACATAATGTCTGGTATGTGAGTGTGTGTTTGTGTGTGTGTGAGTGTATATGCATGTATGTGTAAGTATGTGTGATGTCAGCAGTCATTGGTGATCCTTATCTAGATCATTTAATTCACTGGGGGTTAAAAAATTATGATATTCTAATTCTATAATTTCTGCTTTCATGTCTTAGCTAGAAGATGTCTATAAGAAGAAACTTTATCACTTATTTGATTATGCTAATATACAATTCACAGAGGAAAATTAGCCATTGATTTACTTATTTCAGTTTCCTGTATAATTACTTGTCTGCCACATTCCCAAGGTGATCAATTTTTTTTTATTTTTTGTTTTTATTTTATTTTTTGCTATTATTTTAAACTTACAGTTTTAAGATTAATTGGAAGGGTTCCAATACATTGCTATCAACATTCTTGCTGATGTTCCAGGATAACTGCATTTGACCAATCAGAGCCTCCAGAAGGTTTCTGAGTCCTTTGACACAAATCTAGCAATCTGATAACTTCTTTGTTTTTTGGCATATTAAGATGTTTCAGGTTCAGTTTGTATACTTCTTGTCCTTAATCTAGAATCAGTCATTTCCTCCAAGGAGCTCTGGTTCCTTTTGTGAGAAAAATATATTGGATGAACACAATCTGGATACTAAAGGTACTCATTGCAATTGGATGTGTGTCATTTAAATATCGTGATACTTATTCTTACTCCTTAATGGTATCTCACCCATTAATTAAAACCTTTGAAAATATTTTTAGGTATACTTGATGTACTTTCTTTGTATTATTTCTCTACAAGTAAATATATCATACAGATAGATCTAGCAGGTCTCTAATTTTTCTGTATTGCAATCATTTTTAGAAAACAGAAGACAAAACACAATAAAGTATTAGAGCAAATAGCACAAATTCCTTAAAAAATCCAAGTCATGAATTCTTCCTAATAAGGCACATACCTAGGTAACTGAGGGCACCAGTTTTAGTACTTTTGATGTCCAAGACACAGAGCAATTGTTCTTTAATATACTACTTGATTTAATTATCATTATAATCCTATTGTGAGGTGATATTATTTTCCTTGTGTTCTAGTTATTGAATCAAAGCCCTGAAGGTTAAGTAGTTTGTCCAACATTCTCTAAAAAGTCTTTTTTTTAATCATTATTCTACTGTTTAGAGATAAATACTACCAAAGGGTAGTATAAATATCTGTTCATTAGCTGATGTATGAATGTCAAAATTTGATATCAGAAAGCATCTTGTGTTAATGACAGGATGAAGAAATGAGTTCTCAAAATAAATCATGTAAGTTGAAGGTATGATTGGCCATATGTAGGTCTGCTATATTGAAACTTGCAGGCTTGATAATGTAATAAGAAATGGAAGGTAGTAGTCGGCAACTATGATACATTTTCCTTATAATAGAGTAACAGAATTGGTTCTTGAGTACTAAAGTGGCTTCTCCTCTAACTCTAAACTTCTCCTCTAACACTAAAACTTAAAAATAAGTAATAAAAATCAGCGCATAACAAACAAGTCACTGACTGACTGTCTGTCTGGGAAACCTCTGACCCGGTAGATTCCTTATTCCTTCAGGTTACTGAAAGCATCCTTTATTAGGTCCACTTCAAAGGAAAAAGGCAGGGAAAGACACCAGGGACACATTATGGTGTATCTTGAGCTCGGAAATTGTTTTTGAAGACCTGTTTTCTGGGATGATAATAATTAAAATGAGAATGGCCTAAGCTGTTTGGCCATTGCTTTCTCCCAATGCCAGAATGTGGATCCATCTTCATGAGCTCAGAATGGACAGTGTAGCTCTCGATTTGCCAGATACCTCCAGCCCCATATGTGAATGCCCATCTCACCAAATTCTCAAAACTGGCGGTTATAACTATTTAATTATCTGCCTTTTCTTCTTCCAAAAGTATTCACAAGATAAAATAAGAATATTCACAAGGATTATAATAATAAGGGAAAATGTTTATACAGACTGCTATATCAAGAAGAATCAGTGATACGTGAAATCAGCCTAAATTTGGAGAACTGCTGATTCATAGCAACCAAACTGTCTGCACTCATTTTTTCTTACTATGAAAATAAATGGTTGACATATTCTTGTTGGAAAGTTTAAGAATCAATTATGTAGGGCAGTAATTTTCAAAATATGGTCTCCACACCAGTAACCTCAACATCACCTAGTAACTCATTATAAATGAAATTCTCAGGCCTCAGATGCCCAAAAATCTGTATTTGAATAAATCCCCATAAGTGATACTGATGTATGATAAATTCCGAGAATTATTCATCTAGGTAGAGAATCCTGTGAGAATATGTAAATCAAGTAGCTTATCAGTTATCAACCCACAGGAAATCTCAAAGTACTAGTGACTGAATATTGTGATCTTTATCTATTAAGAACACATGCTTTAAAAAAAAAAAGAACACATGCTTTACACATACATGATGTGTGTGTAAGGCTTCAAACAGGATGTTCCCATTTGTTTTCATCACAATTACACAAGAAGAAATATGGCACTTGTAGTTAAAATGAAAATATCTTTTCCCCGCAATCATGGAAATATATGGGACAAGGTTTTTTGTTTTTTGTTTTAATATAATTGCTAAGAAAATATGTTTTAAAATGGGCATTTAGGTCCATTTTATTGTATAATTCCCCACAATATTTTTTAAAGAACATCTTGGAATTCATTTATAAAAAGAAGCAATTTATTAATTTCCCCTACTGGGGTCAGCTTTAAAAAAAGGTTAATACTGGCATTAACATTTGGTTCTGTGACGGTCAGTGCTCTTATCTATTTGTCTATAAGGCAATGGTGAACATTGTGAAACAGTATAATCATCCTAATTTAGTTGACCATAAGGTTTTCCTGCTGAGAGAATCTGGAGTCGAAATACTACTATGAAATTTCCCTTTACTGTTAAAGACATATTTTCAACATCTAAGTTCCTGGGATATAGAACCCATTGTTTATTATGCCTAAAAGATCCCTCTGAGAAGTTCAGTACAGAAAGTTGGCAATCAGGAGCGCCTTGGTGGCTCAGTGGTTGAGTGTCCAACTCTTGGTTTTGGCTCAGGTCATGATCTCAGGGTGGTGAGATCAAGCCCTGCATCAGGCTCCCTGCTCAGTGGGGATCCTGCTTGAGATTCTCTCTCCCCCTGTCCTTCCACTCCCTCTCTAAAGTTAAAAAAAAAAAAAAATGTTGGCAACCATTATATTGGGACACTGAAATATCAAACTAATCCCAAGGAAAATGGGCCATACATATTGGATTCACTTTGCTTTGTTGTAAAATAGCAAGACAATCAGATTCTTCAAAGTGATTAAATTAATGTATTTTTCTTCCTTTCCTTAGGTCGCACATCTAGTTTCATCTTTCCTTGCTATATTTCTTCAAGTTTACTCAATTTATCAGATTGATCTCATTTCCACCTTCTATTGACTCTTACTTTTGATTATTTGGGCCCAATCTAAATTTTCACTGAGGTTTGGAGTACCAAGATACCAGTCGCTCTATCTCATAATCCAAGTAGACACATGTTATATCTATCCTCCACCAGATCTAACCACTTAATCAACCCTGCCAACAACTTGATTTCAGATTTCTAGCCTCCAGAACTGTGAGAGAAAAAAAAAAATCTGTTAATTTAAGCTATCCAGTTTATTGTACTTCATTATCATAGTAGGAAACTTACACAGCATGCAAAACAGATCTCTAATTTTATCTCCCACTCCAAACAAACCAGTTGCTCTCCATAATCCTGGTATATGTTACCACTATCCACTCAATTATCTTTATTAAATACAATGAGAATCATCTTTGATGTTGCTTTCTCTCCCATAGTCATTTTTTAACTAAGATCTATGACATGTTCTCAATAATACAACAAGTAGTTAAGGAACTGAATGTGCCTGACACTATTCTAGGTAGCAGGAAATAAGGCAAGGGGCCCCTGCTCTTACAACTTTAAAATCAGGAGGAATGAACAAAATCAAGTATGAGTAGCCAACAACACAAATAAACATGAAAATATGAGATGGCAATGAATGATAGCATTTAAAACATAGTGCTGTGGTAAGACAGTGTGTAATAGAAAGTGGCATCGAAATATTGTAGGAGTGACAACAGTATGACACAGTGGGATTAAGAGTGTCACAGTGAGTGCAAAGGTACTGAGGTTGAAATAAACTTGGCTTTTAAGGAAAAGGGAACGTGGGTGGGAATAGAATAGAACAAGCAAATAGGACAGAGTGGCCATGTGCTGATAAGGGACCAGATTATGCCCTTAGTTTCCATAAGAAACAATATTTTTTCTATGTACATTGGGTGATAGCCCGAATAGCTTCTTTTCTTATCACCCCCATCACCTAGTTCAAATCACCATTATTCTCTCTTTGTTAATTATCTTAACAATTACTTAACTGGTTCCCCTCTTTCCTCTCTTTCATCCCTTCCAAGCTCTGCATGACAACTATAGTGATACTTAAATACACAAATCATATATGTATTGTCTCTCTTCTTAAAATCCCTCAGTGACTTCTTATTGTGTTTTGAATAAATTCGAACACCTTACTGTGACTGGGGTAAAGGTCAAGTGAATTAACGGGTATTAACCACTAAGAGCAGTGCTTGGCATACATGCAGGACTCAGAGAATGTGAATTAAATGTCTTTCTACACAAATATAACATGGCATTTTCCTCCATGTCTGGACCAACTCCTCTTTTTCTTTCCTAGAATATTCTGTCAAAGTTACAAATACCCAGCTATGAAAGACAACTGTGATACCTGGGTTACAAACTCACATATTCACAGGATCCAGAACAATAAAAAATGAACTGTGTTAGGTTGTAGGGAAACATAAAGGGGAAAGTGGAGACTGGAAAGTTGGAAGATAAATGCAGAATCAAAAGGAGATTGCTACTGTTTAGTTCCAACCGAGTGTTCCCATGTTGGGCAGCTATCCCATGGTTGAGAGATTTTTAAATTTTTTTCCAAAGGAAGTCAGAAATCAAACTTTTATAAGAAATATCTAAACCTGAATTTGTAAATACTGGCATTTAATAAAATTTTTAACTGTACAGGCACAGAAGAACCCATCCATAGATCCAGCAGTTGGCTGCTAGTTTGAAGTTTTTACTATTATGGAAGGGGGGGGGAACCCAACAATAAGTTTTGATGAGGATATGAGAGATTTAGATCATCTAATTTTGTTTAGGAGAAGAGAGCCAAGGTCTTGAACTATATACCAAATCATTCTGCTTCATTTTTTTAATAAAAATAATAAATTCTTATACATGTATAGGCCAGTTAACTGTTCTAAAAGTGTTACACATATTAATACTTAAAACTACCCTGAGAGATGGGTACTATTTTGATCTCTTTTTACAGATGAAGAAACAGAAAATCAGGTAAACTAAGGGTGTGCCAAAGATCTCACTTCTAGGAAGAGATAGAAAAAGGCTGGAGGGAGTGTACCATGAGGGAGAAGAGCACTAAAGAGGAAGGAGATGAGACTGATGAGGCACCAGGTAGTTTTGCCTGGGATCTGCTTTACACAGCATCCACTGATGATTATTAGTCTCAGCAGACCATTTCTAAGAATTTCAAAACATCACATAATGGGCCTGTCCTAGCTTTAATAGTAAATAGGCCAGCTTGTTATGCAAATGCTTATATATATTGTCATCTTTCTTCCCCCATCTTCATGCTCTCCACATCAGCCCATCTGTTCTATCACCCCCTCCCCATACAAGGGTGTTACTCCATCCCCAAGGAGCACAGCCACCAACACTGAAGCAGAAGAATGCAATGACATAATGGTGATTTTTTTAATCAAATTTACACATAAAATGCATTGCCAGCAAGAACTCTGTCAGGTCACAGCTGTTTCACAGTGAGTCATCCATCACTCTGAGGACTATCCCACATGGACCAAAGCAATGAAATCCCACGCACCAAGGAATAAATAAATTTATGCTAACTGAAGAATGTCTTCCATCAAATGTTTGCAAGAAACATTTACACTAGTTAGGTGAAAAGAATGCAGCATTGCTGCATCAACACACTATAAGTATTTTTTAATGAAACTTAAGAATATGAGAAATTTGAAAATGAATAATTACCTCTGTAATGAGAGTACTGCATTCTACCAGAGGTTTGGAAAATTATACACTTTTTTTTTTTTGCCAAACAAGAAAAAAATTCAAAAAATTCAATTGTTTTTAATAGGTCCCACCAATAGACCCTCAACAGGCCCAGGAGGAGAAACATAACTGTCACATAGTAACATTTGAATTTGGTCCAAAACTTCTGCCAATCCTCCAACTGCCTGTGATAGAGCCTGAAATTTCTATTCTTTTGAGATAAGGTAAAATGCCCATGAAATAGTAATAATTGGTCATGAAATATATATGCATTCTCTTGCAAAAATGAATGGAGAGCTTGGGTAACCTATGCATTGAACACATTGCCAAAAGGAGACAGGACATTACCAAGAGAAAAACAAGATGCCAAATAAAACTTATCATCTCTGATAAATTTGACCAGGCTGGTCATGCTGCTCCATTTCCTTGGAAAATAAAATAAGAAATGCAAAAAGAGAGGAAAAAAATAGAAAAGGCATTGACTAAAACCAAATGAAACCAAATCAAAAGAACCAATCAATCAACCAAACAAAACACAAAAATAGAACAAAACTCAAAACATCAAGTATTTTAAACACAAATGCAAAACACAAACACAAACACAAAAATAGAACAAAATTCAAAACATCATGTATTTTAACTGCTTGATTTGGAAAGCACATGCTACCAATTTCTCTTCTAGGATAACTGTGTAGATCGACTTTGTCCTTGACTTTGAAAGTAGGAGGCTTATCTGAAAGTTTTCAGGAGATGAGTACTTATTTCTCTATTATCTTCCTGTATTTTCTCTATCAAATACTGATTAAGGCTCTTGTTGAATTCATCCCAGAATATAGATTCACTATCTTCTCTGGTACGCTTTATGTTGTTAAATGATTCTTTTTAAAATGTAGTCTTGGGGTGCCTCCGTGGCTCAGTGCTTAAGCCTCTGCCTTCAGCTCAGGTCATGATCTCAGGGTCCTGGGATCCAGCCCCACATCAGGCTCTCTACTTGGCAGGGAACCTGCTTCCCCCTCTCTCTCTGCCTGCCTCTCTGCCTACTTGTGATCTCTCTCTCTCTCACTCTCTGTCAAATAATAATAAAAAAAAGGTAGTCTTAGTCTCATACTTCTCCTTATTAATTCTGAAGCCACGGAGAATAAACAATTGGAAAATAATGCTTTCGGCCTCACTAGTCAGAAAGATGCCTCACAACAGTGGCACCTTCCTATTCATCCAGCACAGTGTTTATGTTTAATAACCTCAAGCAGTGCTTTATCAGTAGAAATACAATGTAAGACACCTATGTAATTTAGAATTTTCTGGTAGCCACATTAAAAAGTAAAATATGTCTATTATTAATATTTTAAATGTCAATTTTACATGAAATACTTTATAACTAAAAATATTCAAACTACCTTATGTGTTTTATTTAAAGCAATTTATACAAACCATTATTATTTCAACAGGTAGTTATTATAAAAATGTATTGAGTCGATATCTTCTTTTTTACATACTAAGTCTTCAGATCTAGTTTTTGTTTTATACTTATAGCTTATTTCAATCGCATGCTATATCTTCAATGGCTAAAGTGAAGTGCAGGCCTATGAAAGCAACAAAGTTGTGCTTAATGGAAAAACACTTTTAAATAACTAATTTTTAAATGCAAATTAATTATAATTAAATAAATAGAAAATTAACTTCCTTGGTTGCTGTAAACATAAGTTTTCAATAGATACTTGTTGGCTACCACAAGGAATAGCACAAATCTAAAGGATTGAGTCTTTGAAGGAATCACATAAGGTAAATATATTAACATCTCCCACTAGCCTTAAAGAAAAAATTGAAGAAAAAAATTCTAAGTCAAATCCAAACCATAACCAAAATGAAGCACTTCTGTGGAAGAAAATATCTTTCAGGACAAAAATCCTTCTATATGTCCAAGCTGATATATAGAATGAACACTACACCAGCTTTTGATTTAGACTATATGAGAATGTTAGTTCCTCCATTTATCAACTGAAGTGTCAATATTGGTAATGGAAAGCTTTGATTTTGAAAACTAAAAAAGACCTACATGTTCTACATCTGACACTGGATTAAAATCAAAAGAAATTTATTTATAAATGATAATAAAAACATCAATATATTTATCATTAAAATAGATGGCTAGAATAAGTTATAGTATCATTTATAATGCCCAAATATTTAGGTTATTCATATAACAATTTACCTAGTGTGAGTTTCAAAGTTTGAAGACAGCCATGTATGGAGAAAACTGATGCAATGACTTAATAATATTGATTCTTCTACTACATTGAGAAATAAATATATAAGTTTGTGTTCAGTTAAACGGTATAAAGGTTTTTCTTAGAACCACCATACATTGAGTCCGGTTAGTCCTTCCATTGGGAATTAAAAATAAAAAATCATGGTTTGGCCAGAGAAAAAATAAACTTTATGACTTAAATATTTTCCTAGAACACATCAACTTAAATGTTTAGGAAAATACATCCTCCATTATTGTAACCCAGATATTTCTTTCCCCTCTACATACAAGCCTCCTATATCTGCTTACCCATCCACATTCTCAGCTGATAGTATTGTTTTTAACTTAATTAAAGAAACTGAAGCAATATGAAAAACTTCAATAGCTCTGACCACTGTACCTACTCATTTACTCGCATTTGTACCCTCTTACTCTATGTGAACAGCTTGTGCTCCAAATGAATGCTGACTTTTTCACTTTTACATTAGATTCCATCTTCCTTTGCCTACTCCCCAGCAATTTCTTCACTTTATTATTAATTTTCTTCTTACTAGTAATAAAGTTTCATTAAACTATACACAATATCTTCCCCCATCTTAAAGGAAAATCTCTCTTAATACAAGCACCCCTATAGCTATTTCCCTATTTCACTGCTCTCTTTTATGTAAACCCCCCTCAAAGTTCTCTAGCCTCACTATCTGTAAATCCTCTCCTATTCTCTCCGACAGTCTAAAACTCAACTAAATGAATTTCACCCCATCACTTCCCTGAAACTATTTTTTCTTGTTAGTGACCTCTATATTGATAAATCTAATGATCAGTCTCAGTTAATCTTTCTTAGACTATTTCTCTTTTCTAAAACATTTCTTCTTTCAGGAAAGCCTTGATCTCCTACTTTTCCTTCTACCTCAAAAATTCCTTTACTGATTTCTCTACTTTCCCTCACTCTCTAAACAAAGTCACACAGCAGGACTGAATCAATGAAATTCTAATTGAACATTAGGATTTGGTCCTTGGAAGTATTTTATAGTTACTTGCAAGATTTCATTGGAGTTTCAGTGCTTTGAATATTACTTTTTGTGGGCAACATTTGCCTTTATAGTTACAGCCTGGAAGTTTTTCCTAGCTCTAGGCTCATACATCCAGCTGACAGGATGGTATCTCTGGTTGGATGTCTTAACTTAACTTAGGCATCATAATTTAAAACCAGACTCCTTGTTTTCTTCCTGAGGTGTTTCCCACGTTTTTAATGGCTTATCATTCATCTATCTGTTCAGATCAATGACTTCAGAGTAATATCCCACTCCACTTTTGGTACTGCCCTGTATCCAAGTTGTTGATTTATTTTGCATTTATTTGATTATTAAAGAGGTGACTATGTTTCCAAATATATATTTATTTTATATTTTATCTATTAAATGACTATTTACACATTTGATCCATTTTCTTTTTGGAGTATTACCCTTTTAGTTATTCTTTATTGGTATGTACTACTAGTTCTTTTTGTCCAGAATAGAAATTGCTTTATTATATTTATCTAGGGTTTATAAACAGAATAGTGTCATTGTTTAGAAAAGATGAATAATACATAAATATAGAGCAAAGTGAATATGATCTTAAATCCTACCACCCCAAGAAAACACCATTGATATTTCAGTGATCATCTTTTTTATATCTTTTGATAAATATAAATATAAATTTAATAATAGAACTATAGCACATTTGCAATCTTTTTATTTCATTTATGTGTTTCCAGTGGCCACATTTGCCTAAAGCAATTTTTTCTTTTCTTTCTTTTCCTTTTCTTACTCCCTTCCTCATATCATCTCCTCCTGAAAGAGTTACACCATCTCCCACTGCAGGTATCCAGTATGAACAACCCATTGAGTATTCTTATATAACTCCTTAAGCCAACGTAATTAAGCCTCACTAAGGCTTATATAATCTCTCTCTCTCTCTCCTCCACTCCCCACCTCCACAGATTTTTAGTAATAATTGATTTCATCAAATATACAAAAAAAAAAGAGGTATATTCAGAGACATTCTCTGTCTCGTTTTCCCTCCATCCCACTTGGTTCACCTTTTGCCTCATCCCCTTCCCTTTTAAACTGTAAACAAATATATTAGTATACTGTTCCTTCCTTCCTTCTTCTCTTAGACGAATGGTAGTATATTATACATGCTTTTCTCCAACTTGCTTTTTTTTTTTTTCACTTAAAAACTGTTCTGGACACCACTATGTAGTATGTAGTGTGTAAAGAACTACCTCCTTTCTATTAAAAGGAGTCTAAAACTCCATTGTGTGGATGTATTCTAATTCATTCAACCATTTCTTTGTTGATGTACTTTTGGCAGTAATTGGCCTCATTCATATGTCTCTTATATTTGTATAGTGTATTATGCTATTAGATTCCTGGAAATGGGGTTGGTACATCAATACATAAACTCTCATAAATTTTCTGTATGTCACATATCACATTTCTACCAACAACACATGAAAAAACTTATTTTAATACATTTTTGGCAAGTATTGTTTTGCAGAATATACCAAATACCTCAGTATTGTTAGTTTAAGAATGCTTGTGATCAGTCACTTATTCCTATGAGTGTCAGTGGGCTCACTTTAATATGTTCAAGGCCCATTCATATTTTTTTCTAATGAACTGTCTGTTGCCTAATTTTCTATCAGGATGTTTTCCTTATTTTCCTGCCCCCTGATTCTTCATACAAAGTTATAAATATCACTGGCTTCTTGCTCCTCTCAGTGGCTGGACTCCATCAAGTTATACATTATAGTTTTGGGGATTTGTCATCTAATTTGTATGTTTGTGAACTTTTTATTTTGATATAATTTCAGATTTATAGAAAAGTTGCTAAAATAGCATAAGGAATTCCCATATACTTTTACCCAGATCATCAGTTGGCCCCATACACTTGCTCTCTCTCTCCATATATATAATTACACACAAACACAAATGCACACAACTTCAATATATATTTCTTAAGAATGAAGAAATTCTTCTGTATAGCTATAATTATAAAAAATCAGAAAATATAACATTGACCTAATGCTATTATCTAATCCACAGTTCGTATTTAAATTTTGTCAACTGTCCTAATATCTACTTCCTTTTTCCCATTGCAGAATCCAGTCCAGAATCATGCATGGCAGCTAGGTGTCATGTCTCTTTAGTCTCACTTAATCTTGTACAACTTTAGGGTCTTTCTTTGTTTTTCTTGATCTTAACATTTTTTGAAGAGTGTATGCCAGTTATTTTGTACAATGTCCCTCCATTTAATGTTTCTGACATTTCCTTGTTAGATTCATCTTATGCATGTTTAGCAAAAATACCACAGAAAATATGCATCTTCAGCATCAGGAGAAATATGAAGTTGGTTTGCTCTAATATTGAAGTTGTTACCTTACATATTTAAGAAGTATCCACTAGGTTTCTTCACTGTAAGATTTCTTCCCCCCATGTAATTAATAAGTTATTTTGGCAGATATATGTTATATAAATATCCTGTTTCTCCCCAAGCTTTTACCCACTAGTTTTAGTAACCACTGATGATTTTCTAATTGACTTATTTCTTTTATATTTATTAGTTGTCACTCTGTTAAAGGAAGAGCTTTCTTTTACCACCCCTTTATTTACTTATTTGTGTTCTTATTTATATTAGCAAAGACATGGATTCTTATTTTATAATCATCTCCATCATTATTTCAGTTTATCCTTAAATAATCCCGTATTTGTCCAGAGACAATTAAGCTAGCTTCTTTGCCTTTGATTATATCCGCATCATTCTTTTAACATTTTATTACCTTCTAACACAGTAAGATGTTCCTGATTCATCTTATATCTTCCATGACCCAAACCTGGGATCATTTATTTTCCTCCAAAGTGCCTTCTGGTGACAAAAGAGACCTATCTGCTTAGGCAAGAACTGCAGAGAAGTTCTTGAGCACCTTGGCAGGGACTATGGATATTTTGCAAAGAGGTTCCATTTGAGCTTTAACGTTCTGAGAGTTCCTTTGGGAGAGTAAAAAGAAAAAGTGAAGTTAGGTGACTTGGGGAAGAAAATAGATTTTTCTGCCCAAACTGGGAAATGATGCTGGCTCTCTTAGTTTTTTAGGAACTCCAGAAAATTTGCTGGATTTTTTATTATCATATTTTATAATTCTAACTTTTAATTATTTTTATATTTCCACCTCTCATTTTGTGAATTATTTTTAGATATTTAAAAATACAATTCTATTGGGGCACTTGGGTGGCTCAGTAGGTAAAGAGTCCAACTTTGGTTTTGGCTCTGTGCTCAGCTGGGAGTCTGCTTGATATTTCGTCCTCTCCCTCTGCCCCTCCACTGACTCATGCTTTCCCTCTCTCTCTAAAGTAAATAAATAAATCTTTAAAAAAGAATGATTCTTTTTTTTCTACTTTTCCTTACATATTTGTTATTCAACTTTTTTACTTTTTGTTTTTCACCATTTTTGTGGACTGGGTTATATTAAGCCACCCCTCTCACCAAGAATAACTGCTGAATCTGTGTAAAACATTTTTAAAAATCTGTTTGAAGGCAGCAGAAAAACTAAGAAACCAAAAAGGAGCAGAGAATCAAATGTTCCAGAGTGGACAAACATGTAGCTGAAGGAATTCAATATTCTACTCCTTACTTAATTTTCCAATCTATAAAACATAGCTAAGAGATGGAGAAGTTGAGCATAAAATAGTAGCTAAGAAGCTGAAAAGCTAAAGAGAGCTTTCAGAGATCTCATAAGGTCACAAGAACAAAAGTTAGAGATTAGAAATCACAAGGAGGATGGACAAGGGTAAACAGCTCAGGATTCCACTGACAGCACTAGGAATTTGCACCTCTGAGAGACACGGCATTATATCAGATATAAAACAGCCTTCACAAATATTGAAATATGTATTTGAATTAGGTCACTACCCCCTTGATTTAGGAATATCAACTCCTTTATTAACTTTCTGCCAACAAAAGGAAATCTTATGTGGAGAATTATAACATCATCAGAACCTCAAATTATCTTTACAAGAATTGGTAATCAGTGTTTTTCATTCTAGCAAACAATTTTGGCATACTAGATGACAATACCAAATCACCAAAACAAACAAACAAACCAAAAAAAGCATAATGTAAAAATAAACTGATTCAGACATTGGATTTAATTAGATATCAAATATAAAAAATTGTATATTAAAATAATACATTTGATAAAGTAGTGAGCAAGATAGAGAATTTCAGCTGAGAATTGACTGGAATATCTGAAATAGAATCAAATGGAAAATTTAGAAATACAAAAATAATAAAATTAATACTCAATAAGTGGATTTGACAGAGGATGACCCAAAGAAATGGATTAATAGAAGGAAATAAATATCCACACTGGAATACAGAGAGACAAAATTTTGGAACATATAGAAAAGAGTAAAAGAGAAAGAGGAGATGTGGTGTTACCAGAGCCTGGAACCCCAGGATATCCATGGGAGCTGGAATCACAGTGAAGAATACCTGTTGAGAGCAAGGACATAAGTGGGGAAGGGAAGTCCCTGCAAGATCAGGAGTCAGGGATGGTTCCCAGGCACTACAAAGATGTCATATTGAGCAGACCTTCTGCGGCTTCTTTTTATCTTCTACTAGCCAATATTTCACATTTCCAACACAGAATCAAGTGTGCAGGGGAGCATAGGAAATGGAGTTCTCTGTGTTATATAGTGTGTACATGAGGGTGAAAGAACAGAAAAGCAATTTATCGGTTAATCTGCACAGATGCCAACTTTTCAAGTTTATGGTGATGAAGTTAATTCTCCTGCTCCTACTTGCTTACTTATCTTTGACCACTTTAATAGGGAGCTGAGAAAAATAGAATTTAATGCTTGTGATCAGGACGATACTTTATCCAGATTACCCAGATAGAGACTATGTTGAAAAAATATATTGAGATTAGTCCAAAAATTACCATTGAAACAAACATTTTAATGGAGCTAATGAATAAAAGCACTCTTTTGACTACCCTGGTATCAATGAGTGACATCTTTCTTCATCAAAAATATGTATATTAGTTTGTGTTCCTAGATACAATATAAGGTCGGGCACATCTTTCCTCACCAAAAGAAGTTATGCTTATCTTTGTTCTTGGTTTTTACTTTGTGGAACATGATGGCCTGTGAATACCTGGCTTCTCCCAGGAAAATGGGTCATTGCATTCTAAAAGGATGTCTTCAAATATTTACTTTTTAAATTATATAAAATTCCCTTTAGTACCAATTATTACATTTCAGGTACAAACTGAAATGACATTCAGAAGTATTTGGCTTGAAATAATTTGGAGAAATTATTTTAAGTGATATAGCTTTTTAGGCATTAAAAAAATTGAACAAGTTTGGGAATTAACTACATTTATCATTTTTTTCAAGTAATAAGATCTAAAATAAACTGGTAATCAAAAATCATGCTCTTTCTGATTTTTGTATAACTGTGGCTAGTTGTTAGCAGGTAAAGAGTTTAAGAATGTTCTCCTCAAATAGGACCAATACTCTAAGAAGATCTAACATTGAGTAAAGGGTAATTATGTTCTTAAAGTTTCAAATTTATTCAATCATGAGTCCTTCCATGAAAGATGTGTAAATAATATTATGAGACTTTTGGTAAGAATTTCTTTATATAATAATAGAAATATTATATAATAGAATAATTATTATAGAACAGAGCAGAATAATAATTTCATTGTATAATAAGTAGAAAGAAGAGGAACAAAAGTTATGAACAAAAGTTATATTTGTAACATATTTCTTTTTTTTAATTTTAATTCCAGTATAGTTAACATATAGTGATATATTAATTCCAGGTGTACAACATAGTGATTGAACAATTCTATACACTACTCAGTACTCATCAAGATAATTGTATTCTTAATCTTGTTCACCTACTTAACCCATTCCCACACCCACCTCCCTTCTGGTAACCATCAGTTTGTTCTCTATAGTTGAGTCTATTTCTTGGTTTGCCTCTTTTTTTGTTTTGTTTTGTTTCTTAAATCCCACATAGGAGTGAAATCATGTGTTATTTATATCTTTCTGACTTATTGTGTTTAGCATTATACTCTTTAGATCCATACCTGTTGTTGCAAATGGCAAGGTTTCATTCTTTTCATAGCTGTGTAATATTCCATTGTGTGGAATATTACATGAGTATTTATTCATGGACCCTTGGGCTGCTTTCATAATTTGCCTATTATCAATAATGCTGCAATAAACATAGGAGTGCATATATATCATATATCATATCATATCACATCATATATACTTCTGAATTAGTGTTTTCCCTTTTTTTAAATTTAGATTTTACTTGTTAACATACAGTTAACATACAGTGCAATATTGGTTTCTGGAGTAGAATTCAGTGATTCATCACTTATATACAACACCCAGTGCTCATCACAGGTGTTCTCTTTAATACCCATCACCCATCTACCCCATCTCCCACCCACCTCCCTCCATCAACCCTCAGAATGAGGGTTTCATATGGTTTGATGTGAAGAATCTCATATGGCTTGTTTCCCACTCTCCTTTTTTCTTTTCCTTCTTCCCATGTTTATCTGTTTTCTTTTTATAATTCTGCATATAAGTGAGATCATATGGTATCTGTCTTTCTCTGACTGACTTATTTCACTTAACATTATATAATCTAGCTCCATCCATATTGTTGCAAATGACAAGATTTTGTTCTTTTTTATGGCTGATAATATTCCATTACCCCCACACCCCCACCACTACACCCTCCCCCCACAACCACAACATCATCTTTATCCATTCATCAGTCAATAGGCATTTGGGCTCTCTTCATAGTTTGGCCATTGTTAGTAATGCTGCTATAAACATCAAGGTGCATATACCCTTTCAAATCTGTATTTTTTGTATTGTTTGGGTGGGTAAATAATAGAGCAATTGCTGGTAGTTCTATTTTTAACTTTTGGGGGAACATCCAAACTGTTCTCCAGAGTGACTGCCCAAGTTTGTATTCCCACCAACAATGGAAGTCCCCTTTCTCTTCATCCTTACCAACACCTGTTGTTTCTTGTGTTATTAATTTAGCCATTCAGACACCTGTGAAGTGGTATCTCATCATGGTCTTGATTTTTATTTCCCTGATAATGACTGATGTTGAGCATCTTTTCATGTGTCTATAAGCCATCTTCTTTGGAAACGTGTCTATTCATGTCTTCTGCCCATTTCTTAACTGGGTTATTTGTTTTTTGGGTGTTGATTTTGATAAGTTTTTTTTTTAGCAGATTTTGTCAATAGATGCAAAAAAGGCATTTGATAAAATACAGAATATATATATATAAATATATAGAACAAATATATATATATATTTTTTTCTCGATTTGTTTAGTGTATATTTTTCCACGGTCATTGCTACCCTTTTAGTATTTTGTTCTCTCATTCATCTATTCTAATCTAGATAAAATGACAAGGTGGAAAAACTCACCTCAAAAAAAAAAAAAAGAACAGATGACTAGGGGCCTAATCAATATGGATGTCAGTAAGATATCAGACATAGAGTTCAGAATGATGATTATCAAGGGGCAAGCTGGGCTTGAAAAAAGCATGGAAGATATTAGAGAAACCCTGTCTGGAGAAATAAAATCCCTTTCTGGAGAAATAAAAGAACTAAAATCTAACCAAGTTGAAATCAATAAACCTATTCATGAGGTACAATAAAAAATGGAGACTCTTACTGCTAGGATAAATGAAGTAGAAGAGAGAATTAGTGACACAGAAGACCAAATGGTGGGGAATAAAGAAGCTGAGCAAAAGAGAGACAAACAACTACTGGATCACGAGGGGAGAATTCGAGAGATAAATGATGCCATAAGATGAAACAATATTAGAATAATTGGGATTCCAGAAGAAGAAAGAGAGAGAGGGGCAGAAGGTATGTTGGAGCAAATTATAATAGAGAATTTCCTTAATATGGCAATGGGAACAAGCATCAAAATCCAGGAGGCACAGAGAATCTCCCTCAAAATCAATCAAAATAGGTTCACACCCCGTCATCTAATAGTAAAACTTATAAGTCTCAGTGACAGAATCCTGAAAGCAGCTCAGGATGAGAGGTATGTAACATATACAGTGGTAGAAATATTAGATTGGCAGCAGACCTATCCACAGACACCTGGTAGGCCAGAAAGAACTGGCATGATATATTCAGAGGACTAAACAAGAAAAATATGCAGCCAAGAATGCTATATCGAGCTAGGATGTCATTGAAAATAGGAGATAAAAAGCTTCCAGGACAAACAAAATTTAAAAGAATTTGCAAACACCAAACTAGCCCAACAGGAAATATTGAAAGTGGTCCCCTAAGCAAAGAAAGAGCCTAAAAGTAACAAACCAGAAAGGAGCAGAGACAATATACAGTAACTCTCACCTTATAGGCAATACAGTGGCATGTTTTTCAATAGTTACCCTGAAGGTAAAGGGGCTAAATACCCCAATCAAAAGACAGGTATCAGAATGGATTAAAAAACAAGACCCATAAATAAGGTGTTTACAAGAGACTCATTTTAGACCCAAAGAAACCTCCAGATTTAAAGTTGGGGGGGAGCTATTTACCATGCTAATGGACATCAAAAGAAAGCTGGGGTGGCAATCCTTATATCAGATAAATTAGATTTTAAGCCAAAGACTGTAATAGATGAGGAAGGACACTATATCATTTTAAGGGTCTATCCAACAAGAAGATGTAACAATTGTTAATATTTATTATGCCCCTAACATGGGAGCAGCCAATTATATAAAGCAATTAATAACAAAATTTAAAAAATACATTGATAACAATACAATAATAGTAGGGCACTTTAACACCCCCCTCAGTGCAACGGACAGATCAACTAAGCAGATCAATAACAAGGGCTTTGAATGACCCACTGGTCATTCTGGACCAGATGGAATTCACAGATATATTTAGAGCTTTCTATCCTAAAGCAACAGAATACACATTCTTCTCTGGTGCACATGGAACATTCTACAGAATAGATCACATCCTGGGTCACAAATCAGGTCTCAATGGTTACCAAAAGATTGAGATCATTCCCTGCATATTTTCAGACCACAGTGTTTTGAAACTAGAACTCAACCACAAGAGTATAGTTGGAAAGAATTCAAATACATGGAGGCTAAAGAGCATCCTCCTGAAGAATGAATGGGTCAACCGGGAATTTAAAGAAGAATTGAGAATATTCATGGAAACCAATGAAACTAAACTAAAATCACTGGTTCACATCCCCCCACCCCCATTTTTAGTTACTGATTGTCTGTCTTTGTAGTAACTGACCTTACTTCTTTTAGGGACATTAATTGGGAAATGTCAATTATATATGCATTTTGAGTAGGGAAATTTCAGTCTTCTTCCTACATGTTTTTCTTTTACTCTTATACTACTACCACACTAACAACATGTCAACACCATGCAGTTCAGTGTGAAATCTACTTAGTGGCCTATAATTTAACTCAATTCTGACACTGTATACCTAGAGATAAGCTCAGATCCTATAGGTTAAGAACTCAGTCCCATGAGAATGACCGTCCCCCACCCCACCCTGTCCTGATTTCAGATGTCAGTTGAAAATACTAATAGGTCCCTAGGTTACTCACAACTTCTGTCCAACTTGTCTACAAAGCCAGGATTCCCATTACCTTCTTCCCTTTGGATTCAATTATTTGCTAGAATAGCTCACAGAATTCAAGGAAACACTTGCATTTACAAGTTTATTATGTAATGAAGTATATGATAAAGGATACAGAGGAACAATCAAATGAAGAGATACCTAGGGTGAGATCTGGGAGGATCCAGAGCATAGGAGTTTCTGAGTAGTAGGGGTACATCACTTCCTCCATATATGGATATGGTCACCAACCTGGAAGCTCTCTGAACCTATGTTTCTGGAATTTTTATGGAGGCTTCATCATGCAGGCATGATCAAATATTAACCCCATTTCTGACTCCTGTTCCCTCACTGAAGAATGGGAGTTGAGATTGAAAATTCCAAACTTCTGACTATGGCTTGATCTTTCTGTTGACCACCCCCATTCAGGAGCCTACCAAGAGTCACTTCATTAGAACAAATGACAAATGACACTACTATGACCCAGGTGATTCCAAGAGATTTAGGAGCTCTGTCAGAAACTGACATCAAAGACCAAATATAAGAACAAAAGTTGTTCCTAGTGTTCTTATCACCTAGGAAATTATAAGGGTTTTAGGTGTGTGTGTGTGTGTGTGTAGTTGTGTGTGTATGTGTGTGTGTGTGTATAATTTCACATGTTGAAAGAAATACATTGAGTGAATTGTTGAATGATATTGAATGAATGACAATGAATGAACTATTCTAAAAAGTAAGTTAGTAGTATTTTGATATCATGGATATTTCTTTGTATTTACTTGAAGACAATATTAGAGTATTATTTAGATTTTAAAAATAATCAGTGTATTAGAAAATATCACCAATTTCTTTTTTGGAGAATTATTTTGTTTTTAAGATTGTTTTATTGTTCTTGAGAACTTTATGGTATACTCAGCTTAGTGTCTTAATAAACTATTTAAAAATTTTAAAAATAGGGGAATCTGGGTGGCTCAGTCAGTTAAGCATCTGATTCTTGATTTTTGGCTCAGGTCACCATCTCAGGGTCTTGAGATATAGCCCTGTATCAGGCTTCTTATTCAGTGTGGAGTCTGCTTGTCCCTCTCCTCTGCACTCTGCATTCTGCACTCTTTCTCTCTCTCAAATAAATAAAAACAAAACCTCGGAAAAATTAAGAAATATGTTACTGTAGACACATTATTTTGTATCAAATAAGAAATTCCCATTTTAATAAAAATTAAAATAAAAATATTTTCAATTTTGTTGTATTTCAGTCACCATAATGGCAAATATTATACATATAATCAAGTGTGGGATAGCACTTCATGTAAGCATTAGTACTGCAGATATCAGGTACACTATAAATCTTGCCAATGATTTAGATTACTGTTCACTGATGTGTGGAACATGTAAAGGATATCTGAAGGGTTTAATTTAAACATCATAAGTAAAATTGGTGTTACTGATTATACCACTCTGTATTTATCAATCCATATATAAGTCTATTTTTTATCTTAGCAATGTTACAAATAATTTCCATAAAAATAAGTATTGTGGGAAAAGAAAAATATGTCATACATGAGTTGAATTATATTTTCTTTTTTATTATAAAAATAATGATCCCCATATAATATGCCACTTTCTCTAAATGCTATAAAAATTAACTCAAATATAAGTTATTTATGTCTTAAAGTATAATGATTTCTATTACATTTCACACACACATATGTATATAACTGTTAGAACACAATCACCCACACTCTTCCTAAAACATTGTAGTTTGTAGCTTAATATAATAATTTTTAATTATGTTTGTCTGGATTGCACTGTGTTTATATAAATGTCTTTGAAAGTCTTTGTATAGTGCATGGATGCACTAGTCCATCCACAGCTATCACTCTTCCCCATTATTTTTCTCCTGCTCAAGGCACACATTTATGTTTTCATAGACATCTGTAGGCATTTCACTTTTCTGATCCTTGATGTATAATATAACATATATCATTGTCTCCTATAGTGTAGTTTTTGTGAATCCATCTCACCTGCTGTCCTCCATGTATTTTAAGGAAATGGGGCTATGTCCTATTCATCTTTATATTCTTCCAAGTGCTTTACACAAGGAAGGAATTCAGTAAGAATTTATTGAAATAGCTGAGGAGGTGGGAAACAACTTGAACACAAATAGGGGATGCTCTCTGAACATTTAAAGAATTAAAAGCAAATTTCATATTTTATAAAACTAGAGTTTTGGGAAGGTAGCAGTCTGTGGTAACAAATTAATTATCCCTTGTAGAATAAATAAAATCTTCAACAAAACAATAACTGGTCTTATTACAATAACAATAACTTCAACAAAACAATTCCCTGGTCTTAATTTATCCTGTGATCTGGATTTTATTACCAGAGTCTAAGAGTGCTAATTTTTCTTTAATTTATATATTAACAAAGTATCAAATGTATATACATTAAAAAGTCAAATATTTAAATGAGCCTATAAAAGAAAACAATAGTCACCCTCGTATGTGTATGTGCATATTTGTATCTTAAGGTAAAAATGAAAAAGAATGTAAGTAAGATGGATTATGATTATTAGGATAAAAATGGATTTTAAGAACTGAGTAAAATGCATCTGAAATCTCAACCTCTGCTCCATTCATTCACATTCCATAATAATAAATCTTTGACAATTTGAAAATATCATTAGTGGGTGTCAGGATTCTCATTTGTCTTAGGTAAATAAGCAAACAAGTAGTGAGCACTCATGTTATTCTTGTGAGGTCACTTATTACCTATAAAAACTGGCTTGGGGACAAAAGAGTTATTTTACAATAACATAAATCATGAAATAATTTTTACCCCTGTATATTTTTAGGTTACAGGGACAGAACTGATCATGGATATAATCCTCAAAGAAAGCCCTTGAGCCAAGATTTACAACTTTCTTAGAATGAGATTAGAAGAAACATTTCTTAATGAAACTTATTTTGCTATTCACAGAAATTTGGCATATTGTCTTATTGGTTTTTACATCATTCAAATAACTAAAAATGTATGAAAATAACAACACCATGTACGTTACCATAAGAGAAGGTAGTATATGTCTTGGTAAATTTTTTGCTTAGATATCTTTGAAGACAGTTATATGTTACAAATGTTATGTTAGCAATGTTTCAAAACGATGTTTCTTAAACCTTGGGACAGATAATTCTTTTTCATGACTTTATACTTTAATGCCAAACTATACGTTCAAAGAATCATATAGCATGCTTAAGGAATAACCAAGATA
The DNA here is from genome assembly GCF_010015895.1 of Lontra canadensis. Classification (NCBI taxonomy): domain Eukaryota; kingdom Metazoa; phylum Chordata; class Mammalia; order Carnivora; family Mustelidae; genus Lontra; species Lontra canadensis. Next base: position 28,571,358 of record NW_022630996.1, read on the forward strand.
TAGCTTGTCTAGGATATCAATATAGCCAGATAAAATGTGAAAAAAAAAAACCATTAAATATTTTCACTAATACCATGTACATGCTTCATAAAAAGAAATCTCTGTTACTCAAATGTAGCATCTTAGTCACTTTATACGTTGTATTGTTGGGTTATAAAATTAGAAAAATTCAGATTATGGAAAACAAAATTAAAACCCTTTCTATTTCTGTTATGTCAGAAAGCTGAGAGCTTTCCCATGTGGTGAGCCCACATGGGAAAGACAAATCCCCATATCATTTGGCTTTGAAAACCAGAGGGGATGAATTTCACCAATTCTTACAACCTGCAAACATAAAACCTGAAACTTTAAAAATCAGCATTCTCTGCTCTGAGAGAACCAGAAGGACGTGGGTGAGAGAGTCCAGTGGAAATACAGCACAGAAGCAGCAGTTTGAAAATCCCATGGGGTACAGGGGAGGGAGGTTTTTGTTTTTGTTTTTGTTTTTTATTAATCTCAGAGCCTGTGTTGGACCATCAGGGATCATTGGGAGGCTTCTCCAGGAACAAAGGAGTTGGCCAGAGCCATTTCCTTCCCACATCCCCAAGCTGAGTACACCATGCAGTGCTGAAACTGGAGACCTAACTTACTAACCCCATGCCTCTCCAACATCTTCCCCTGTAGACATGCCCCCCTCCAGCCAGGCCTCAGCTCCAGGTCTTTTCCTATAGTAAACTAGTACAAACTTTGCTAATGCCTCACTTACCCCTCTCCCCCAACCCCGCATGCTTCTGCAGATCCACCCCCTTCAACACACTCTTGACTAAAACCCACTCAAAGTGGTACCACAAGATTGGCAGTGGGCGAGCAGCCCCAACAGGGGCCAGTGTCACTCCAAAGTGTAACCACAAACACCAGTCAGACTGTGGCTTTGGCAGTGGGCTGGGACAGATAGCTGGTCTTACTGCAGACCCCACGGACCAATGAAAGCTTCTTGGAGGACAAAAGAAGGAAAATACCCTGCTGTTCAGTGCATCTCTGGCAAATGCCTAGTCTAACTCAACACAAGTACAAGGCAGCCAAGACTGGCCCACTAATAGCACAGGAACCCAATACTGCCCACAACAAAGACAGCCATTACAGATGACTGGACTGAAGGCAAATGTGGCTCAGCCACAACAGCAGGATGCATGCAACACACATAGGAAATATTCCTTAAGTACCAGTTCCTGGCGAACAGGGGACACTACACTGAAGGGCACTATAGGACCTCTTCTTCATTAGGCTACACCTTTCAAGAGAGGAGATGTAGCTTACTTTATTAACACAGAGAAACAGAGAGAAGATGAGACAAAATGAGGAGACAGAGGAATGTATTCCAAATGAAAGCACAGGAAAACACACACACACACACACACACACACACACACAGACACACACACAGAGCAAGGTAACCTAGTGAAATGGAGGAAAGTAACATGCCTGATAGAATTTGAAGTAATGACCATAATGATACTCACTGGACTTGAGGAAAGAGTGAAGGACCTCAGTGAGAACCTTTACAAAGAGATAGAGAACACAAAGAAGAACCAATCAGAGATGACAAGCTCAATAAATGAAATTAAAAATACACTACAGGGAATAAATAGTAGACTAGATGAAGCTGAAGAATGATTAGTGACCTGGAGAACAGAATAATGAAAGTAATAAAGCTGAGATAAAGGTGAAAAAAAAAAAAAAAGCCATGAAAATAGACTTAGGGAACTCAGTGACACCATCAAGCATAGTAACATTTACATTATAGGGATCCAATAAGAGGAAGAGAAAGGAAAAGAAAAAAAGAGATGGAAAAAGAAGAAATAGTAGCTGAATACTTCCTGCATTTGGGGAAGAAAACAAAAATCCAGATCTGGGGGGCACAAAGAAGCCCCCAACAAAATCAACCCAAGGAGGTTTGCACCAAGGCACATAGTAATTACAGTGACAAAAAGTAGTGATAAAGAGAGAATTGTAAAAGCAGTAAGAGGGAAAAAAGAAAACAGTTACATACAAGGGAAACCCAATGAGGCTATCAGCTGATTTTTCTTAGTGGAAACATTGCAAGCCAGAAGTGAGTGGCATGACATATTCAAAGAGCTGGGTAGGGAAAATCTTCAGCCAAGAATGTTCTATCCAGCAAGGTTATCATTCAGAATAGGAAGGTAGTTAAAGTTTCCCAGGCAAACAAAATTAAAGGAATTAATGAGCACTAAACCAACCCTATCAGAAATGATAAAGGGGACTCTTTGAGTGGAAAGGAAAACCATCAGTAGGAGTAAGAAAAGAAGGATGCACAAAAACAGTGAAATTCAGATATCTATAAAGATTGGTCAAGAGACTTACAAAATAAAGTGATGTAAGGTATGATATTGTGTACCTAAAACATGGGAGGTAGGGAACGGAAGTAAAGAATGGGCTTAAACTTAAGCAACCATGAACTTAATATAGATGACAATATGCAGATGTTATATATAAACCTAATGGTAACTGCAAATTGAAAACAGTAATAGACATGCAAAAAAATAAAGAGAAAGGAATCCAATTATATTGCTAAAGAAAGCCTAATAATCATGAGAGAAGACAGCAAGAAAGGAACAGAGAAGAACTTCAAAAACAACCATAAAACAAGTAACAAAATGGCAGTAAATACATACCTGTCAACAATTACTTCGAATGTAAACAGACTAAACTCTCCAATCAAAAAACAGAGTGACAGAATGGATGAAAAAGTAAGACTCACCTAATTGTTACCTATAAGAGACTCATTTCAGACCTGGAGATACATGGGATGTATCTCCCATGGGGGATGGAGAAGACTTTATCTTGCAAATTGATGTGAAAAGAAAGCCATAGCAGCAATTCTTTAAAACAAAGACTGTAACAAGAGACAAAGAAAGCTATGTAATAATAAAGGGAATAATCTAACAAGAAGACATAATTCTAAATATATATACCCAACATGGGAACACCCAAATACATAAAACAATTAATAAGAAACATAAAGGAAGTAATAGAGAGTAATACAATAATTGTAGGGGACTTTGACACACCACTTACATCAATGGATAGATCATCCAAACAAAATCAAGGAAACAGTGGCTTTGAATGACACATTGGACCAGATGGATTTAACAGATATATATAGAACACTCTATCCTAAAATAGCAGACACCACATTCTTTTCAAGTGCAAATGGAACATTCTCCAGAATAGATTGCATTTTAGTTCGTAAATCAAGTCTCAACAAATTTAAAAAGGCCAAAGTCATGCCATGCACCTTTTCTGACCAAAATGCTATGAAACTAGAAATCAACCACAAGAAAAAAATCTGGAAAGAGCACAAATACATGGAGGTTAAATAACATGCTGCTAAACAATGAATGAGTCAACGAAGAAGTCAAAGAGGGAATTAAAAATTACATGAAGAGAAATGAAAATGAAAACACAATGCTCCAAAATCTTTGGGATGCAGCAAAGGCAGTCCTAAGAGGGAAGTTTATAGCACAGGCCTACCTCCAGAAGGAAGAAAAATCTCAAATACAATCTAACTTTACACCTAAAGGAGGTAGAAAAAGAAGAACAAAACCCAAAACCAGTGGAAGTAAGAAAATAATAAACATTAGAACAAAAATAGAGGAAATTAAAGATGGCAGAGGAGTAGCAGACTGAAATGACATCACGTCGCAGGAGTTCAGCTAGATAGTTATCAAACCATTCCAAACACCTACAAACTCAACAGGAGTTTGAAGAGAAAAAGAGCAGCAATTCTAGGAACAGAAAATTGACCACTTTCTGAAGATAGGACCTGCAGAGAAGTTAATCCAAAACGATGAGAAGATAGACTGTGGGGGGAGGGGCGGGCTCCTAGCAAGTGGCAGAGCAGTGGAGCACAAAATCATAACTTTTAGAAGTAGGCTCCACTGAGGGACATTGCTCCAGAGGCTCAATGGGGGTGTAGCGCTTGCAGGGACCATGTGGTCTCAGGACCAGCAAAGACACAAAAAGACCAGGGTTGTCTGAATGTGGCAGAGCCCCCAGGTATTGAAGCAGGGAAGCCGACTACGGAGACAGAGACAAGGAGTGAGCTCTCAGCTTGGGGTTACATTAAACTGTGATTTGCAGCACAGCTGGGCCACTGTTCCTTGAGCAGGGACCCCACAAGTGGCAGATCCAGGGAGACTCACCTTCCTTCTCTGGAGGCAGGAATCTGCTAGGTTTGGAGACTCCAAACTGGGCTGTGCACCAGAGACAGAAATGCTTGGTCACAGGCCAGGTGAGTCCAGAGTGTGGCCAGAGACCAGGGAGATGGGAGTGATTGACCCTTTTTCTCTGAAGGTGCACTGAAGAGTGGGGTCCTGAGCTCTCGCCACCTCCGGGGTGGAGACTGGGAGGATGCCATTTTCATTCCTATCCTCCAGAGCTCTATGGAAAGCATTCAGGGAACAAAAACTCCCCAGAGTGAACTTGAGCATAGTTCTTAGCATGGCCCCTTGGAAGGGTGGTGCAATTCCACCTCTGGAAGAGACATTTGAAAATCACTACAACAGGCCCCTCACCCAGAAGATCAGCAAGAACATCCAGCCAAGACCAAGCTCACTAATCAGGGAGAACAGCAGAACTCCAGAGCGAGGGGAAAGCAATGCATGGAATTTATGGCTTTCTCCCCATGATCCTTTAGTCTTGCAAAGTTAAATTAAAATTTTTAATTTTTTTATATTCTAATTTTTTAAACTTTTCTTCTCTCTTCTTTTAATTTTTTTAACTAGTTTATCTTAACAACACTTTTCAAAAAAATCTTTTTAAACCTTCATTATAACAGTCATATTTTATCCTTTATTGTATTTAACCTTATTTTTTATATACATATTTTTTTTTCTAAAAAATTTTGGGATAAAATTTCTTTTAATAGATCAAAATATACCCTAAATCTAGCACAGGGCTTTGTTCTAATCTCTAGTCTGAGCACATTCTCCCCCCTCCTTTATTTTCTTCTTTTTTTTTCCAACCAACTTATCAATTCCTTTTTTTTAGAATTTTTTTTCATCTTTACAGTCATATTCCATTTCTTCACCATGTTTACCCTTATTTTTGTATATATGTAAGTTTTTCTTTCTTTAAAATTTTAGGAGGTATTTCCTTCTAAGAGATCAAAATACACCCAAAATCAAGTGGGTGGCTCTGTTGTATTCACCAGTCATATCTATCTATCTATCTAGCTATCTAGATATATTTTTTAAATTACTTTTACCCCTATTCTTCTCCCCCCAGTTTGGGGGTCTCTTCTGATTTGGTTAGCACACATTTTTCTGGGGTCTTTGGTACTCTTTTAGTATTTTGTTCTCTCATTCATATATTCTTATGTGGATAAAATGACAAGGTAGAAAAACTCACCACAAAACAAAAACAAAAACAAAAACAAAAACAAAACAAAACAAAACAAAAAAAACAAGAGGTAGTACCAAAGGCTAGGGACCTAATCAATACAGACATTGGTAATATTTCAGACCTAGAGTTCAGAATGATAATTCTCAAGGTGCTAGCTGAGCTTGAAAAAGGCATGGAGGATATTAGAGAAACCCTGTCTGGAGAAATAACATCCCTTTCTAGAGAAATAAAAGAACTAAAGTCTAACCAAGTTGAAATCAAAAAAGGAATTAATGAGGTGAAATAAAAAATGGATGCTCTTACTGCTGGGATAAATGAGGCAGAAGAGAGAATTAGTGATACAGAAGACCAAATGGTGGAGAATAAAGAAGCTGAGCAAAAGAGAGACAAAGACCTACTGCACCACAAGGGGAGAATTTGAGAGACAAGTGATACCATAAGATGAAACAGTATTAGAATAATTGGGATTTCAGAAGAAGAAGAAAGGTGGTGGGGTGGGGGACAGAAGTTATATTGGAGCAAATTATTGTAGAGAATTTCCCTAATATGGCAAAGGGAACAAGCATCAAAATCCAGGAGGCACAGAGAACCCCCCTCAAAATCAATAAAAATAGGTCCATGCCCCGTCATCTAATAGTAAAACTTACAACTCTTAGTGACAAAGAGAAAATCCTGAAAGAAGCTCAGGACAAGAAGTCTGTAACATACAATGGAAGAAATATTAGATTGTCAGCAGACTTATCTACAGAGACCTGGCAGGCCAGAAAGAACTAGGGAGAGGGAGAAGCAGATTCCTGCTGAGCAGGGACCCCAACACGGGCTTAATCCCAGGACCCTGAGATTGACCCGAGCCACAGGCAGACACTGAACAGGCTGAGACACCCAGGTGTCCACACTGCATTTCTATATACTAATAATGAAGCAGAAGAAAGAAAAATTAAGAAAATGGTTCCATTTATGATTATACACAAAATAATATAATACCTAGGTATAAACTTAAGCAAGGAAGTGAAAGACCTGTACTCTGGAAACTGTAAGACACTGATGAAAGAAATTGAAGATGATATAAAGAAATGGAAAGACAATCCATGCTCATGGATTGGGAGAACTTTGTTAAAATGCCCATACTACCAGGAGAGAGGAAGCAAGATGGTAGAGAGTAGGAGACTGAAATATCATCAGGTCCTAGGAGGTCAGCTAGATAGTTATCAAACCATTCTGAACACCTACAAACTCAACAGGTGATAGAAGAGAAGAAGAGCAGCAATTCTAGGAGCAGAAAAGAGACCACTTTCCAGAAGGTAGAACATGCAAAGTGAATCTGAAGTGATGGGAAGATAGACCGTGGGGGGAAGTGCTGTCTCCTGGAAAGTGGTGGAGAAGTGGAGCACAAAATCAGAACATTTAGAAGTCTGCTTCACTGAGGGACATTGCTCCAGAGGCTAAGCAGGGGATAAAGCCCTCACAGGGATAGTGTGGTCTTAGTCCATACTGTGACCCGTGGGGTCACAGAAAGACTGGGGGTGTTTGAGTGTGACATGGTTGCCAGGTATCAGAGAGAGGAAGTGGGGTACAGAGACAGAGCTAAGGAGTGAGCTATCAGCTCTGGGTTACCTTAAACTGTGATCCAAGGCATAGTCGGGACACTGCTCTTCAAGCAGGAACTCCCACAAGTGGCAGATCCAGAGAGACCCCCTTCTTCCTCCTTTGGGAGGAGTGGCATGGGAGCATGCTGCAAGAATCTGCTGGGTTTGGAGACTCCAAACAGAACCATGCATCAGCGATAGAAACACTCAGTCACAAGCCGGGTGAGCATGGAGCATGGACAGAGACCAGGGAAATGGGAGGGATTGACTGCTTTTCTCTGAGGGTGTAATGAGGAGAGAAACCACGAGCTCTCAGATCCTCTAGGCTGGAGATTTGGAGGCCGCCATCCTCTTTCCCATTCACCAAAGGTGTATGGAACAAAAGCTACCAGAGCAAGCCCAGGCAGATTAATTAGCCTGGCTCCTGTCAAGAGCAGTGAATTTCTGTCTCCAGAAAAAACATCTGAGAATTCCTGCAACAGGCCCCTCCCCCAGAAAATCAGCAAGAACATCCAGCCAAGACCAAGTTCACTAATCAATGAGAACATTAGAACTCCAGAGCTAGGAGAAAGCAACACAAAGAATTCATGACTTTTTCCCCATGATCCTTTAGTCTTCCAAAGTTAAATTATTTAAATTTTATTTTTTTCTTATACTATTTTTAAACTTTTCCTCTTTCCTCTTCTAAAGTTTTTTAACTATTCTATCTTAACAATACATTTTTTTAAAAATATTTTAAAATTTTCATTATTATAGTCATATTCTATCCCTTCATTGTATTTAACCTTACTTTTTGTATACATATAGGGTTTTTTTCTTTAAAATTTTGGGATTTGATTTCTTCTAATAGATCATAATACATCCTAAATCTAGCACCTGGCTTTGTTCTAGTCCTCAGACTAGTCCTCTTTTTTTTTTTTTTTTTTTTCCAACCACCTTCTTATCTTATCAATTCCTTTTATTAAAGAATCATTTAATTTATATCTTTGCAGTGATATTCTATCCCTTTATCATGTTTATCCTTATTTTTGTATATGTGTAAGTTCTTCTTTCTTTAAAATTTTGGTGGGTAGTTTCTTTTAAGAGACCAGCATACACCCAAAATCAAGTGGGTTGTTCTGTTCTATTCACCAGTATAATATATATATCCCTTTTTATTTTTATTTTTTTTAATTTTTTCCTCTTTCTTCTCCTCCCAGCATTGGGTATCTTCTGATTTGGTGTGTGTATATTTTTCTCTGGTCTTTGGCACTCTTTTAGTATTTTGTTCTCTCATTCATCTATTTCTGTCTGGATATAATGACAAGGTGGAAAAACTGAAAACAAAAAAAGAACAAGAGGCAGTAATGATGGCTAGGGACCTAATCAATATGGACATTAGTAATATATCAGAACTAGAGTTCAGCATGAGTATTATCAAGGTGCTAGCTGGGCTTGAAAAAGGCATGGAAGATATTAGAGAATCTCTTTCTGGAGAAATAAAATTCCTTTCTGGAGAAATAAAAGAGCTAAAATTAACCAAGTAGAAATCAATAAAGCTATTAATGAGATGCAATAAAAAAAGTGGAGGCTCTTACTACTAGGATAAATGAGGCAGAAGAGAGAATTAGTGATACAGAAGACCAAATGGTGGATAATGAAGAAGCTGAGCAAAAGAGAGTCAAACAACTACTGGACCATGAGGGGAGATTTCAAGAGATAAATGATACCATAAGATGAAACAATATTAGAATAATTGGGATTCCAGAAGAAGAAGAAAGAGAGAGAGGGGAAGAAGGTATATTGGAGAAAATTATTGTAGAGAATTTCCCTAATTTGGCAAAGGGAACAAGCATCAAAATCCAGGAGGCACAGAGAACTCCCCTCAAAATCAATAAAATTGGTCCACATCCTGTCATCTAATAGTAAAACTTATAAGTCTCAGTGACAAAGAGAAAATCCTGAAAGCAGCTCTGGATGAGAGGACTATAACATATACAGTGGTAGAAATATTAGATTGGCAGCAGACCTATCCACAGACACCTAGCAGTCCAGAAAGAACTGGCATGATATATTCAGAGGACTAAACAAGAAAAATATGCAGCCAAGAATACTATATCGAGGTGGGATGTCATTGAAAATAGAAGAAGAGATATAAAGCTTCCAAGACAAACAAAAATTAAAAGAATTTGCAAACATCAAACTAGCCCAACAGGAAATATTGAAAGTGGTCCTCTAAGCAAGGAGAGAGCCTAAAAGTAACAAACCAGAAAGAAGCAGAGAGAATATACAGTAACTTTGACCTTACAGGCAATACAATGGCACTAAATTCAGATCTTTCAATAATTACCCTGGATGTAAATGGGCTAAATGCCCCAATCAAAAGACACAGGGTATCAGAATGGATAATAAACCAAGACCCACTGATATACCGTCTGCAAGAGACTCATTTTAGATCCAAAGACACCCCCAGATTTAAAGTGAGGGGGTAGAAAATAATTTGCCATGCTAACGGACATCAAAAGAAAGCTGGGGTGGCAATCCTTATATCAGATCAATTACATTTTTAAGCCTAAGACTAGAATAAGAGAGGAGGAAGGACACTATATCATACTTAAAGGGTCTGTCCAACAAGAAGAGCTAACAATTTTAAATGTCTATGTCCTTAACATGGGAGCAGCCAACTATAAGCCAATTAACAACAAAATCAAAGAAATACATCAACAATAATACCATAATAGTAGGGGACTTTAACACCCCTTCACTGAAATGGGCAGAACATCCAAGCAAAAGATCAACAAGGAAATAAATGACACACTGGACCAGATGGACATCACAGATATGTTAAAAACATTCCATCCCAAAGCAACAGAATACACAGTCTTCTCTAGTACACATGGAACATTCTCCAGAAGAGATCACATCCTGGGTCACAAATCAGGTCTCAACCAGTACCAAAAGATTGGGATCATTCCCTGCTTATTTTCAGACCACAATGCTCTGAAGCTAGAACTCAATCACAAGAGGAAAGTTGGAAAGAACACAAATAAATGTAGGCTAAAGAGCATCCCACTAAAGAATGAATGGGTCAACAAGGAAATTAAAGAAGAATTTTAAAAAATTCATGGAAACAAATGAAAATGAAAGCACAACTGTTCCATATCTTTGGGACACAGCAAGGGCAGTCCTGAGAGGAAAGTATATAGTGATACAAGCCTTTATCAAGAAACAGGAAAGGACTCAAGTACACAACCTAATCCTACACCTACAGGACCTGGAGGAAGACTAGTAAAGAAAGCCTAAACCCAGCAGGAGAAGACAAATAATAAAGATCAGAGCATAAATCAATGAAACAGAAACCATAAGAACAGTAGAACAAATCAATGAAACTAGGAGCTGTTTCTTTGAAAGAATTAATAAGATTGATAAACCCCTTGCCAGACTTATCAAAAAGAAAAGAGAAAGTACCCAAATAAGTAAAATCATGAATGAAAGAGGAGAGATCACAACCAACACCAAAGAAATACATACAATTATAAGACCATATTATGAGCAACTATACGCCAGCAAACTTGACAATCTGAAAGAAATGGATGCATTTCTAGAGACATATACTCTACCAAAACTGAACCAGGAAGAAATAGAAAACCTGAATAGACCCATAACCAGTAAGGAGATTGAAGCAGTCATCAAAAATCTCCCAACAAACAAGAGCCCAGGGCCAGATGGCTTCCCAGGGGAATTCTACCAAACATTTAAAGAAGAATTAATTCCTATTCTCCTGAAACTGTTCCAAAAGATAGAAATTGAAGGAAAACTTCCAAACTTATTTATGAGGCCAGCATTACCTTGATCCCAAAACCAGACAAAGACCCCATCAAAAAGGAGAATTACAGACCAATATCCTTAATGAACACAAATTCAAAAATTCTCACCAAAATACTAGCTAGTAGGATCCAACAGGGCATGAAAAGGATTATTCTCCACGACCAAGTGGGTTTATTCCTGGGTTGCAAGTTTGATTTAATATCTGCAAATCAATGTGATACAATATATTAATAAAAGAAAGAACAAGAACCATATGATACTCTCAATAGATGTTGAAAAAGCATTGACAAAGTACAGCATCCTTTCATGACCAACAGTCTTCAGAGTGTAGGGGTAGAGGGTACATACCTCAATATCATCAAAGCCATCTATGAACAACCCACAGTCAATTTCTTTCTCAATGGGGAAAAACTGAAAGCTTTCCCCATAAGGTCAGGAACACAGCAGGGCTGTCCACTATCACCACTGCTATTCAATGTAGTACTAGAAGTCATAGCCTCAGGAATCAGACAAAAAAAGAAATTAAAGGCATCCAAATAGGTAAGAAAGAAGTCAAACTCTCACTCTTTGCAGATGATATGATACTTTATGTGGAAAACCCACAAGTGTCTACTCCAAATCTGCTAGAACTCATATAGGAATTCGGTAAAGTGTCAGGACATACAATCAATGCTCAGAAATCAGTTCCATTTCTATACACCACCAACAAGACAGAAGAAAGAGAAATTAAGGAGTCAATCCCATTTACAATTGCACCCAAAACCATAAGATACCTAGGAATAAACCTAACCAAAGAGGCAAGGAATCTGTTTTCAGAAAACTACAAAGTACTCATGAAGAAAATTGAGGAAGACACAAAGAAATGGAAAAATGTTCCATGCTCATGGACTGGAAGATCAAATATTGTGAAAACGTCTATGTTACCTATAGAAATCTACACCTTTAACACAATCCCTATCAAAATATCATCAATTTTTTTCAATGAGATGGAACAATAATCCTAAAATTTATATGGAACCAGAAAAGACCCTGAATAGCCAGAGGAATTTTGAAAATGGAAAGCCAAAGGTGGTGGCATCACAATTCCAGACTTCAAGCTCTATTATAAGGTTGTATTCATCAAGACAGTGTAGTTCTGACACAAAAACAGAAACATAGATAATGGGACAGAATAGAGAACCCAGAAATAGACCCTTCACTCTACGGTCAACTAATCTTTGACAAAGTAGGAAAGAATGTCCAATGGAAAAAAGAGAGTCTCTTCAACAAATGGTGTTGGGAAAATTGGAGAGCCACATGCAGAGGAATGAAGCTGGACCATTTCATTATACCACACATAAAAATAGACTCAAAATGGATTAAAGACCTCAATGTGAGACAGGAATGCATCAAAATCCTTGAGGAGAACATAGGCAGCAACCTCTCCAACCTCCGCCACAGCAACTTTTTCTTTGAAACATGCCAAAGGCAAGGGAAGCAAGGACAAAAATGAACTACTCAGCCTTCATCAAGATCAAAAGCTTTTGCACAGCAAAGGAAACAGTCAACAAAACCGAAAGAAAACTGAGAATGGGAGAAGATTTGCAAATGACATATCAGATAAGGGGTTAGTTAACAAAATCTATAAAGAACTTATCAAACTCAACACCCAAAGAATAAATAATCCAATCACAAAACGGGCAGAAGACTTGGACAGACATTTCTGCAAAGAAGACATCCAGATGGCCAACAGACGCATGAAAAAGTGCTCAACACCTCTTGGCATCAGGGAAATATATATCAAAACCACAATGAGATACCACCTCACACCAGTCAGAATGGCTAAAATCAACAAGACAGGAAACGACAGATGCTGGCGAGGATGTAGAGAAAGGGGAACCCTCCTATACTGTTGGTGGGAATGCAAGCTGGTGCAGCCACTCTGGAAAACAGCCTGGAGGTCCTCAAAAAGTTGAAAATAGAGCTACCCTATGACCCAGCAATCATACTACTGGGTATTTACCCTAATGATACAAATGTAGTGATCCGAAGGGGCACGTGCACCCAAATGTTTATAGCAGCCATGTCCACAATAGCCAAACTATGGAAAGAACCTAGATGTCTATCAACAGATGAATGGATAAAGAAGAAGTTGTATATATATATACTTGAATACTATGCATCATCCAAAGAAATGAAATCTTGCCATTTGCAATGACATGGATGGAACTAGAGGGTATTGTGGTGAGTGAAATAAGTCAATCAGAGAAAGACAGTTATCATATGATCTCTCTGATGTGAGGAATTTGAGAGGCATGGCAGGAGGTTGTGGAGGGTAGGGCAGGAAAAAATGAAACAAGATGGGATTGGGAGGGAGACAAACCATAAGAGACTCTTAATCTCACAAAACAAACTGAGGTTTGCTGGGAGGGTGTGGGAGAGGAAGAATAGGGTGGCTGGGTTATGGACATTGGGGAGGGTATGTGCTTTGGTGAGTGCTGTGAAATGTGTAAGCCTGATGATTCACAGACCTGTAACCCTGGGACAAATAATACATTATATATTAATAAGAATAATTAAAAAAATATATATATCCACAAACACACAAAAATGTCCATACAACCCAAATAATCTTCAACAAATCAGGAAAGAATATCCAATGGGAAAAAGTCTCTTCAACAAATGGAGTCAGGAAAATTGAACAGCAACAACCAGAAGAAAGAAGTTGGACACCATACACAAAAATAAATTTTAAATGGATGACAGACCTAAATGTAAAACAGGAAACCATCAAAATCCTAGAGAACACAGACAGAAATCTCTTTGACCTTTACCATACCAACTTCTTATTACACACATCATTGGAAGCAACGGTAATAAAATAAAAATGAACTATTGGGACTTCATCAATCTGTTTAAGGGTTATTATTGAATTTGTGTTTTTGTATTCTTTGGGCAAATACACAGTAGTGAAATTACTGAATCATACAGTAATTCTATTTTGAATTTTTTGAGGAAGCTCCATTCTCTTATTTCCACAGTGGCTGTACCACTTTGCATTCTCACTAATAGTGCACAAAGATTCCTTTTCTCCACATCCTCTACAACACTTCTTTTTTGCGTTTTTGATTTTAGTTATTCTGACAGGCATGAGGTGATATCTCATTGTGGTTTTGATGTGCATTAACCCTGAGAGTGAGAGCTGTTGAGCATCCTTTCACATGTGTTGGCTATCTGAATGTCTTCTTTGGAAAAATGTCTGTTCGTGACTTCTGCCCATTTTTTAATTGGATTGTTTTTCTTGTTTGTTTGTTTTGAGTTGTATAAGTTCTTTATATATTTTAGATACTAACCCTCTTTTGGATATGTCATTGGCAAATACCTTCTCCCATTCAGTAGGTTGCCTTTTAGTTTTGTTGACTGTTTCCTTTGCTGTGCGGAAGCTTTTACTTATTTTTTAAAAAATTATTTATTTATTTATTTGACAGACAGAGATCACAAGTAGGCAGAGAGGCAGGCAGAGAGAGAGAGGAGGAAACAGGCTCCCTGCTGAGTTGAAAGCCCAATGAGGGGCTCGATTCCAGGACCCTGGGATCATGACTGAGCCGAAGGCAGAGGCTTAAACCACTGAGCCACCCAGGCATCCCTGTGTGGAAGCTTTTTATTTTGATGTAGTCCCAATAGTTTATTTTGATTGCTGCAAGAGACATATCCAGAAAAATGTTACAGCCAATGTCACAAAAATTACTGCTGTGTTCTCTAGAATTTTAACGTTTTCAAGTATCGTATTTATGTCTTTAATCCATTCTGAGTTTATTTTTGTGTATGGTGTAAGAAAGTGGTCAAGTTTCATTCTTTTGCATACTGCTGTCCAGTTTTCCTAGTTCCATGTATTGAAGAATGTCTTTTTCACATTCCATATTCTTTTTTTTTTTTTTGTAATAGGATTTTTTATTTAACTGATGATTTTCTTTTAGGGATTTTATTCCATTTTTCCCTTCTTTACTTCAGAATTTCTAAAGCTGCTTAGTACCACCTTAGGAAAAATAAAATAAGGAAACAAAAATATTGTTTCTCAAATTAATGCCATTCATCTACTTGATGACTTTGGTATAACATTAGTAAGACACATTTTGTTTGTTTGTTTGTTTTTTATTAATATATGATGTATTACTTGCTTCAGGGGTCCAGGTCTGTGAATCATCAGTCTTACACAACTCACAGCACTCACCATAGCACATACCTTCCCCAATGTCCATAACCCAGCCACCCTATTCCTCCTACCCCACACCTCTCCAGCAACCCTAAGTTTGTTTTGTGAGATTAAGAGTCTCTTATGGTTTGTCTCCCTCCCTGATCCCATCTTGCTTCATTTTTTCCCTCTCTACCTCCCAGCAGCCTGTTGCGCGGCTTCTCAGGTGTCTTTGTCATCATCTCCATTATCTTACAAAGGTCAGTCAAAGAACATGCCTGATTGGTGAGAGAGACAAATATCACCCAGAAGCATCTGGCTTGCTGCAATTTCTGTAACTGAGTTAGGTATGTTGATATGTTAGGTGTGCATTTTCAAATACACACACACTACCCTTATGACTCTTATCTCTTTTCACCCCCACATACAATATATCTTCCCTTTTACACAAGGAATTGAAAACAGAGGAGGCAAGAAAACAAATGAGGGATTGTGTAACACTAAAATTAAGACCAGGTAGAATGGTTCATTCAGAGTGGGTATGGAAAAGAAAGGTGAGTTTTGAAAAGCATTTTATAATAATTGAGCTGGATGTGAAATTTGGCATGGTGCAGAAACAGTTTTGATAGAGTAAAACACTATACCCATGAATGCTACCTTCAGGAGTTATTGCCCTACCTTCACCTCAACTGAAAACCACTGGGGACCTGGCATATCTTCACTCCTCAGAACCTTCCATCTGGGATCCCCTTCTCTTCCTACTCATCCTTCCTTATCCTCCTTCTATTTACTTTTTTCTAATCTGGAAAGGTCTTTCCATTTTCTTTGCATCACTTTGTGTATTTAACCATCTCTAATTTGATGACACTGAATTTGAATTAATATTGGAGTCAGCAAGTTCAGCAATTCTATTCTTCACCAACATTAATGGTGTCTTTATTTTCATTCCAAATTGTTCCCCTTAGTGTAAAAGTAACATATTTAGTGATTAAAAAATACTATGAATAAGCAAAATTTTATATCCTACATTTTTTTCAATAATTTTTAATGGCTGACTCAGATAATGACAATTTAAAATCTCAGATAGATGATTTAAAATCCTACAGTTGTGATACTATAAAAGCATTTCCAAATTTGGAATATCATACTTATTGATTTATATCTCTCACACTAGAAAATAATAATTATTAGCCTATTTTTTTCCAAAAAAAAAAATAAAAAGCTTTCCCATCCAGGGATAGCCATAATATTATTGGGGCTTGCACAATATTAGAAGGCATTTTGGGGCATCGGGGGAAGATCATGAGGTGCATCAACAGGGTATTTAAGCCAGTGATTTCCAAATGGCTCTCCAAGTCTCCCCCATATGTTATAAGAACATAGCAGTGGGATGGCTGGAAAATAGTTTTTAATACTTCCAGAATTTAAGCAGATATACATTTGCATACATAACTGCAATATGAGCTAAGGAAAGAATTTTTTTTTTTTGCTTTGCTACTATTATTTAAATTATGCAGTTTAGAATTTATTGTCATTTTTATATGAATAATAAAATCTTTTTACTAGAATTGCTTAATTAGTTTGAGGTAGACAAAAATCTTTCAAGTATCATAAAGTCTACCCTGATAAAGTAGCAAAAAATTTCCTGATAATGAAAAGAAATGATTAGGAGTTATTAATTTAGGGAGATTTCTAAAACAAATACTCTACCTTTAAATAAGTTCCTTTGTGGAAACCTAGTTTAGACATTCTCCTGGGCCTCTTGCAGCAAAAAATGAAAATGCATTTAGCCACCTAGTACTGGGGAGATACCATAAAGAATGGTACTCACAAAATGGATGTAAAAAAGAAAAGCAGAAAAAGTTAGCTTGGAATAAAAACAAAATATTAGTTAAGTCCTGGTGGATATGTTCATATTATGATTGAAATTCAAGTGATTTCAGGGCACAGAATGTTAAACCCTTGAAAGAGAAGTGATCAACAAAATAAAAAATAATAAAGTGTAAATGCTATTGTGGAAAGAGCATTTGGCTGGGTTATATTCTGGACTCTGAAGTTAGGGCAACTGGGATTTTAATTCTAGATCTATTGCTTACCAGTAATATGGTTTGGAGAAATTTACTGAGGTATTTTGTTGTAAATTATAAAGTGTGTATATTAATATCTAATTCACAATGTTCTGCTGAATTTTAAGTGTATGCTTGAATATGTTAACTACTTCAAAAAAAGTTGTTATTATTTCCTGGATGACCTTGGGCAAGTCACTTAATGTTCCTCATTTTCTAAACGTAAAACCAGGGCCTTTTTCTAGATGATCTATCTGTAACTGCTGAGACACAATTACAATTACTGCAGTATTTTTGGGGTACTCATGGTTTAAAAATACATAATAAACAAGAACACAATAAAATTTAAATCCAAAATGGACTGAGTTTACACGACTGAAAACTCTCATATCTAAGTAACCTCAGATTTACTTCCTCTTTCCTCACCAACATTGTTTTGTGCTTTGAATCCTGTGATTATCAAGTTTTTTAATAGGTGAGTCATTTGTATCATTTCCTAATTATAAAATGTCAATCTTCCTCCCTTCCTGCCCATCAAAGTGGCTGATGTTTGTGTATATAAGTATACAAAAGTGCACTTTAAAAAAAAAATTGGAACTTTGTAACCTTGGATACAAGAGTTATCAAACAGAGATTGGTAGTTGCTAGGTCAAACTCATCTAGTTCCTAAAGACTGTGATAAAAAAAAAACAAACAAACCCAGTTCGTTAATGTTAGTCCAGCCAGAAAGGGGACTGATACTTCTGCTTTAAAATAAATGAAATAAAAAACAAGTCAATAGTGAGTCAGTGGTGTTATGCCTCTTTAAAACAACCAGCATATATTTTCCTGTTTAGTTTTATGACCTAAAAGTGTTTTTATGGCATTCAGCCAGGAGAGACTCTAACAAGCCATGGACCATGCACAGAGTAGTCATCAATCCTTCTTTTGCTGTCTAAATGCTAGATTCCCAAACCTCTTTAGCAGAATAAAAGATGAAATAGATTGCCAGGTTTAAATTTAATACCTAGGTCCCATGCTGAATAATTGTGGCTGTGCTGGAAACCTTGATAGAGTAGTAATGAGTGTCCCAATCTATAATGTGTAATGTATCAACTAAAATTTTATATTGGATTCTTCCAGCACACTTGGTTCTATGTGGCTGTGAAAGATGAAAGGCATTAGGCACCAAAACCTGAATACTAAAGTCTCAGTAGTCTTCCCCAAACACACACACACACACACACACACACACACACACACACACACGTTTAGAAAAGAATAACAGAAAGACATAATTTTATTGAGAAAAAATGAGCAAGCCTAACTATATAAAATAATTGACAGAAATGTAGACAAGGAGAGCTTGTACACAATCTTCAATATAAAGGAGAAAAGAAGCATTACATAAATAAATAGCATTTTGAAATCTACTGCATAGTACACTTTGAAACCAGTCTCATCTTGAAACTCTTCTGCTTAAAACCCTTCAGTGGTTCTCCAACACCACCAGAAAGTTTAGTTCCTTTAACAAACCATGATTTCCCATTGTATATGGGTGTTAAGTGTGTAGGACTCTTACAATGTACTGAGTAATGTGCTAAGAGCTAGGACTGCAATGGTGAACAGATATACAACCTGTTTTCTTAGATTTTAACCAACTGGGAGTAATAGACATTAATCAAATAGTGACACAAAAAATGTGAAGGTAGTCATTTCTTTAAAAGAGAGATACATGGTGCATTTAACATGCAGCATTTAACAGAGTCTAGAGTTTTCAGACAGAAGAAAGAACAAAGACAAAAGCCCTATATCAGGAAGGAACATGAGACATTTGAAGAATTGCAAAATAGGTATTGGAATAAAGAGAGGTGAAAGGTATAGAAGAGATGGTGGTAGGAGATAAGAGAGCTAGAAAAGGGTCAGGTCTTGAGAAACCTATGGGTCATGTTCTGGTATTTACTTTAACAGCATTGGGAAATCATTTACGTGTTTTAAGCAAGGGATTCTTTTGAGCAGTTTGAATCTTAGAATTGGAGTTGGTAAATATGTCCCTCTGATCCAATCTGACCTACTGCCTGTTCTATAACAAAGTTTTATTGGACACAGCCATATCCATTTTTTATACATTCTCAATGGAAGTGTCTAAGGTACAGTTACAGAGTCAACTAGTTGCAACAGAGACTATGTACCCCACAAAGTTAAAAATATTTACCAACTGCTTGTTAACAGAAAAACCTTGCTAACATTTGTTCTAAAATACTACTATGGCATCCATGTAGAGAAAAACTTAAGGAGGCAAAGTGGATATAGAAGGATCAGTTTAAAGAATTTTGGTTTCAGTGGTACAGGCCAGAAATGATGGCATGAATTAAGTGGTACTTATGTTGGAGATATAGAACCAATGATGGATTTGAAAAAGACTTAGGAAATAAACTGGAGACAAATTAATGATTTATTGAATATGGTACATGAAGCAGAGAAAAGTTTTAAGGATAAATTTTATATTTATGTCTTGTACTGCTAGATAAATGGTAGTGTCATTTACTGGAAGTATACCAGATTTATGAGCAAAATTATAAGTTTAATTTTGGACATGTTTGGTCTGAGCTATCTTTGAAATATCCAAGGAAAGAGAAAGTTCTTAGTTGTGGTTGGAGCTCAGATAAGAAATATGAGGTAGAGATGGAAATCTGTAATCATAGGTGATGAGAATCCATTGGCATAGATGAGCCTGCCTAGAAAAATATCATTACCTAGATACAGAAATATAGTATAAGCCTTGAGGAGCTCCAGTATTTCAAAGCTAGGTACAGTGACATGCCCTACAAAGGAAAATAGGAAGGGAACATGTCTGAAAGATAGAAAGAAAAAGTTTGTTTTCAGAAAAGTCTAGGGAAAATAAAGTTTTAGGAAGGGCAGAGTGGTCAAGAGCAGATGAGAAGTGACCAGACAATTCCATGGATGTATGATAATAGAAATCACTGGTGGCCTAAGAGGCACCTGCTAAATGCGGTAACAGAGGCTGAAGCCAGACTTAAGTAAGATCAAAAGTAGGAAATTGAAAATATGCAGGCAAGGTATATAGGCAATTATTGAAACAGTTTGTGAAGAGGGAAAGACATTACTTGATATATCCATCTACCAAGGCTAACTGGTAAAATTAAATATCCCTTCTGCAAAGATTTCTCTGACACTCCACCTTCATCCTCAAGACTGTATTAAAGGCTTCTTACATAAGTCCCCAGAGTATTAACTCTTACTGTAGCATACATTACACCCTCTTGCCACTGGCAGTCTCTTCTAATTAAATTGTAATCCATTTGAATGGCAGAAATTCATTCTTTTTTGCAATTGTACCCTCAGCACTTGGCTCTAAGTATCTATTGCTTTTAAAAAGAGAATAAAAAATAATGTAACAGACTTCCCAGAATTACATATAGGAGAAATATATGTTTTTGTGCATATGTATATGTATATGTGCACACAAAACACACATATAATGATTTTGAATTAAACCAAGAAGAAATTGCTATATCATAGAGATGCAATTAGTGTAATTTTTTTTGGTCTTTATTAATGAAATTCTTTTTATTGATGCTATGGTATAACTTAAAAATTCTAAAAATAACTGAAATTTAAATACTTAAAACTTAGAATACTCAACAACATGCTAATAGATGGTGGTTATATTTGATTAATTCTATGTACAGTATTTTCGAATGGAACTAGTTACTAGAAATAGAACTACTCATAGATATGCTTTAATAAACTGAAGACTATACCAGTTTTTACCAAATGTGAAAATTAAATTAATATGTGAACACACATTCTTTAGACTTTTTGAGCTGAAGTCAAGGATATTAAATGTCAGTATAAAAACGTATTCCATGAAAATCTAGGAGTAAAAATATAGAAAGCAATATCTTTTAATGAAATCTTCCAGATTGCCAACCAAATACTAATACAGATGGTTTTTTGTTATTTTTGAGAGCAAGGTGTTTTATACCAGGGAATAACATGTTGTTATTTTACTGTAGGAAATACACTTCCTCACATATTAGAGGAATAGAAATCATCTACCTTTCAGCTGTCACTTCAGATCTAAGGCAGCATAATGGGCTCCCAGGCAACTGCTGGAAATACCTCAGAAATAGATTTTCAGAAGTATGTGTCCTGATGCATACACAGTGTTGCTGCTAATATGATTTAGGAGTAAATTAGTACTTTTTTCACCACAGAACAGCACTGGAAAGCTGGAAAACTACAACTTTCCTTGTTACTGATGAACATTCACCATTGCCTTTTTTTTTTTTTTTAGCTTTTAAAACACTTATTTCTAATGAAGGTTTTATATTTTAGAGCAGCTTTAACTTTACAACAAAATCAAGAGAACTTCCTCATAATTAGATGTAGATCATAAATTTTTGGGAGGAATATCTCATATGTGGTTTTGTGTTCTTCCCAGTGTAATTTATCAGGAGGTGCATGATGTTGATTTGCCACAATATTGTTGATTTGAATTTTAACCAGATAGTGTCTACTAGGTGTACATCTTGTAAAGTCGTTATTTTTCTGTTTTGTAATTAATCATTTATTCATGGAAGTTATTTTGACATTATATGAGTTTCTTCATTAAAGTTTCCTCTACTATTCATATCTTTTAATTTTCTAGCTCCATCATTCCTTTCTTGTTCCATAGTATGCTTTCTAATATATGTAGGAGCTTTTATTTCTTATTTATTTGAATCTGTATATATTTATGGATTTCTACTTCATTCATTAAATTATAGTCCATTAGTCTCATTATTTATTTTAATGCACAAGTATCCCATATTTGGGATGCTAAAGCCCCTTCAAACTGTGTTTTGAATTCTTTTGACATATCCCCATCATTCTTTGAATTATTTCCTAGCACAATAAGAGTTTCCAGGTTCATTCTGAAATTTCCTTATCCCTAACCCTGGAATCAGTTATTTCTGCCAAGGTTCCTGATTCCTTCCAGTGAAGAGTAATACTTAAAAACCAAATTCTGGGCATTTACTGTGGTCCTCTTGACGGGTTCATTAAGTATGCACATAACAAATGCTTTTAGATCCCTTTAGTTAGAAAAAACACACACAAACACATACTCAAAGATTCATTCACACATATATAATATCTACTATCTATTTATTTATGTATGTATTTCATACATAATTTCATACATGTATTTATTAATAATTTCATAATTTCATACATGTATTTATTATACCTATTTATTTATGCATGTATTTCAACTGATCTCTCCATTTCCAATCCAACACTACAGCATATGATCTATTCCTCCACATTTTCTTTTGTAACTCAGTGGTTTTACCATTTATATATCCACCAGAATGTTTCAGAGTCTCAATTGCTCTACATCCTTACCAGTATTTGATGTTTTCATTCTTTTTTTTTTAATTTTAGTCATTCCAGTGGTTAAATAGTGGCATCTTACAGGTTTTTAAAAAATATTTTATTTATTTGAGAGAGAGAGAGAATGAGTGGGGGTAGGGGCTGAAGGAGAGGGAGAAGAAAAAGCAGGCTTCCCACTGAGTGGGGAGCCCAAAACAGGGCTCAAACCCAGGACCCTGACATCATTGCCTGAACTGAAGTCAGATGCTTAACCAACTGAGGCACATAGGTACCTCGAGGTTTTTGTTTTTTGTTGTTTTTTTTTAATTTAAATTTTAGGTACATTTTCTGAAATAGAACTCAATGATTCATCATTTACATACGACAACCAGTGATCATAACAAGGCCTCACTTAATACCCTTCTAGCCCATCCCCTACTAATCTCCTTCCATCAACCTTCAGTTTGTTCTCTATCATTAAGAATCTAATGTGGCTTGTTTCCCTCTCTTCTTTTTTCTCTTCCCCATTCTCATATGTTGATCTATTTTTTTTCTTAAATTTCACATATGAGGGAGAGATGATATGGTATTTGTCTTTCTCTGACTGACTTATTTCAGTTAGCATAATACACTAGCTCCATCCATGACATTGCAAATGGCAATATTTCATTCTTTTTGATGGCTGAGTAATATTTGAAACTATCTATCTATCTAATCCATATATCTGTATCTATATATATACAAAAAGTATATATAGATATATAGATATAGATACAGATATACTTTATCTATTCATCAGCTGATGACCCTTTGGGCTCTCTTCATAGTTTGGCTATTGTTGATAATGCTGTTATAAACATTAGGGTACATGTATCCCTTCAAATCTATATTTTTGCATCCTTTGGGTAAATACATAGTAGTGCAACTGAAGGGTTGTAGGGTAGTTCTATTTATACTTGAGGACCCTCTGAACTGTTCTCCAGAGTGGCTGCACCAGTTTGCATTCCACCAACACTGTAAAAGTGTACCCCTTTCTCCACTTCCTCACCAAACACCAGTTGTTTCTTGTGTTATTAATTTTAGCCATCCTGATAGTTGTGAGATGATTTGTATTTCCCTGATGATGAGTGATGTTGAGCCTCTTTTCATGTGGCTTTTAGCCATCTGGATGTTTTCTTCAGAAAATGTCTACTCATGTCTTATGCCCATTTCTTAACTGGGTTATTTGGTTTTGGGGTGATGAGTTTGATAAGTTCTTAACAGATTTTGGATACTAACTTTTTATCAGATATGTCCTTTGCAAATATCTTCTCCATTACGTAGGTTGCCTTTTTGTTTTGTTGATTGCTTCCCTTGCTGTGTAGAAGATTTTTATCTTGCTTAAGTCCCAATACTTCATTTTTGCTTTTGCTTCCCTTATTTGTGGTGATGATTCTAGTAAGAAGTTGTTACAGCTGAGGTCAAAGAGGTTGCTCCCTATGTTCTCCTCCAGAATTTTGATGGTTTCCTGTCTCACATTTAGGTCTTTCATCTATTTTGAATTTATTTTTGTGTATGGTATAAAAAAAAAGTGGCCCGGGTTCATTCTTCTGCATGTTGTTGTCCAGTTTTCCCAACACCATTTGTTGAAGAGACTGTCTTTTTTCCATTGGATATTCTTTCCTGTTTTGTCAAAGATTAGTTGACCATATAGTTGTGCATCCATTTCTGGGTTCTCTATTCTGTTTCATTGATCTGTGAATCTGTTTTTGTTCCAGTTCCATACTGTCTTAATGACTACAGCTTTGTGATACAGCTTGAAATCTGGAATCATGATTCCTCCAGTTTTGTTTTTCTTTTTTGGAACTGCTTTGGCTATGCAGGGTCTTTTGTGGTTCCATACAAATTTTAGGATTGTTCATTCTAGCTCTGTGGAAAATTCTGGTGGCATTTTGATGGGGATTGCATTAAATGTGTAGATTGTTTTGGGTAAAATAGACATTTTAACAATGTTTGTTCTTCCAATCCATGAGCATGGAATACTTTTCCATTTCTTTGTGTCCTTTTCAATTTCTTCCATAAGTGTTCTATAGTTTTCAGAGTATAGATCTTTTACTTCTCTAGTTAGATTTATTCCCAGGTATCTTATTGTTTTTGTTGCAATTGCAAATGAAATCAATTCTTTGATTTCTTTTTTCTGCTGCCTTGTTACTGGTGTATAGAAATGCAACAAATTTCTGTATATTGATAGTATATCTTGAAACTTTGCTGAATTGATATATTCTATCAATTTTTTGATGGGGTCTTTTAGGTTTTCTACATTTCATCAGCACATAGTGAAAGTCTGACTTCTTCCTTATCAATTTGGATGACTTTTTTTTTTCTTTTTGTTGTCGGATTGCTGAAGCTAAGACTTCAGGTACTATGTTAAATAGAAATATTCCTGACTATAGCAGAAAGACTTTCAGTTTTTCCCCACTGAGGATGATATTAGCTGTGGGTCTTTCATAGATGGTCTTCATGAGGTTGAGTATGTTCCATCTATCCCTACTTTGTTGAGGGTTTTTATCAGGAAGGATGCTGTATTTTGTCAAATCCTTCTTCTGCATCTATTGACAGAATCATATGGTTTTTTATCCATTCTTTTATTAATATGGTGTAGCATGTTGATTGGTTACAAATACTGAACCACTTCTGCAGCTCTTATGGGGTTTAATTCACATTTCCCAATGACTGATAATGTTGAGATCTTATCATATCCTTGTTGGCTATTTATACATCTTCCTCTGTGGAATGTCTATTCATGTTTTCCCCCATTTTTATTCAGTTATTTCTTCTTTAATGCTGTGTTGTACAATTCTCTTATACATTCTATATTCTATATAATGCTCTTTGTCAAATGTGTCATGAATATTTTCTTACAACTTTTGGCTGATTCTTCTGATTTCTTAGTAGTCTTTTTTGATGAATGAGGCATTTTTAAAATTTTTGATAAAGTCTAATTTATTATACTTTATCTTAAGCTTGAAGGTTATTTTTATTTGTGTCCTGTTCAAGAATTTTTTACCTCCATCTGCCCTACCTTACTTTAAACAGATATTTTCCTTTCTTCTTTAGTTTTTATGTTTAGATTTATGATCCACATTAATTTTGTTTTTTGTTTTTTTTTTGTATAAGATATAAGGTAGGGGTTGGTTTCTTTTTTCCCCATATGGACATCCAGTTGTTCCATCATCATTTACTGAAAAGACTCTTTTTCTCCATTAAATTGTTATGGATCTTTGTCTAAAACCAACTGACTATGTGTAAGTCCATTTCTGAACTCTGTCCTTTTGTGAACACTACACTGTCTTGTCTACTTTATTTTTATCGTTTAAGGCAGGTTAGTTAGTCCCTTAAATTTGTTCTTCTTTTTCAAGATTGTTTGGCTTCCCATGTCCATCATTTTTCTATAGAAAATTTAGAACCATCTTGTTAATTTCTATTTTTAAAAAAGAGATCTTGCTGGTTTGCCTATTATCTTTTAGTTTCTAACAAGACCAACAACACAAAGCAAAATAAAGACAAATTTTCTTTGGATCTAAATTTAGAAAAAATTTTTCAATGAATCCTGAGAGTTTTCAATGAAGTCATCTTTATGCTTTTCAAATTTATACACTGATAGAGATACATGCTGGCTGGAAAATTTGAAGGTAACATAGAATTTGTAAATTCCATTAACAGCCATCTGTAACTTATGGTTCTTTAATATAATTTCAGAGGTAGAATACTTTCTGCCACATTACTTCAAAATTATATTGCAAGTTTAGAGAAAAAAGTTTTTGAAAAGTCTTTACAAAATTTTTTTTTAAGATTTTATTTATTTATTTGACAGACAGAGATCACAAGTAGGCAAAGAAGCAGGCAGAGAGAGGAGGAAGGAGGCTCCCTGCCAAGCAGAGAGCCCGATGTGGGGCTCGATCTCAGGACCCTGGGATCATGACCTGAGCTGAAGGCAGAGGCTTTAACCCACTAAGCCACCTAGGCGCCCCTACAAAATTATTTTTATGTAACAGCTTTTCAATAAAATTAATATTGAGTGGGCATATTAAGAATTCATTCTTTGGAATTCTTGAGAAACTAATCTAATAAAAAAAACAGAGAAGTAACTAAGAAAAATAGCTTTCTCATATAAGTAACCTTGGAATCTCTTAGTTAATCTCTTAGTTAATATCTAATTCTCAAGCCATATAAAAGCAAAACAAAAATTAACACCAGTTGCTTTTATTACCAAAAATTTATAAAAGAACTACCTATGATGTGTTTCACTTGACATGACGTTTTGTCAAAACCTTCTCTGTTCCCCATACTGCTTAGAAAATTGTCTTTGAAACGATGGCTTGAAAACTCAGATCAATACTTCAAAGAGATAGGGATGCTATCAGCACAAACATTCATGGCAACTTTATATCCTAATCATCCCAACCAGATCTTGCCCTCTCTTCAATCTTGATGCTGTACTGATAGATCCAGGTCATGATATCACAAGCATAGGACAATGAGGACTTAAAAGTCATATGGCTCATAATTCCAAATGCTGCCATCAATGACTTCTCCATGATAAACTTTGTTGGACCCATGGGGGAAATGAGAAAAATTAGAACAAGGTGTAAATATTTCATAAAATTAAGTTTATTCGACTTTTTATCCTACGCCCTTCTTGCCCTGGTATTAAAACATCTCCAATTTTATGAAATTATAATGAAATTTACACACACACACTTGGTAAAATGAAAAAAATGGTTTAGGTCACTAAATTTAGGAGAGGAAAGCTCTAGAACTTCTGATTTTAACAGAATCTTTCCCTTTCTTCAATGAATGCTAGAATGTTAGCTTCAACGAATGCTTATAATATCCATGACAATCATGATTGTATTAGTTAATTACGACCTGAAATATTTAGTGTTTATCTCAGATATTCTTATGTTATGAAGTAAGCTTATAGAACCATGGGGATAACTCAATCAAAGTGCACTTGACTGTCCAGAGTCCATCTCATCATATGTTTCATAAGCCAGATGGTTTCTAGAAAAGACACTCCATGGGTATGTCATAAGCTACAACTACTGAAATAGGAATACAGCTTTTTAAGGAATTAATCTGATACACCAAAGTCTTACCAAAATGGTAAGAAGTCAACTCCAATTACTCTAAGAAATAACTCAGCCCAAGGGTAATGTTCTAAGAAAAAGTGATTTTAAAAGTGGAAAGAGAAACTAGAAAATTGGAACCTGGGTAGTAATAAAATAAGTCCAGAAATTTAGTGATGGCAGGTGAAGGGGAAGGGAGGAAAGGTGGGCTTAGAAATTAAACTTCTTCCTGTTTTCTAAGTAGCAGCCTTCTTCTTAACAGAAAATTCTTTAATTTAGTAAAGCATTTTGAATTTATGAAAGATGATTCCCTACCCTCTACTCACAACATGGTTCAGTTTGGAAAGGGATGTCAAAATAATGAAATGTTTATACATCTCTGTTGAAGAAAATAAAGAAAAATTGAGAGAAGAGAAGATAGGGAATGGCATGAGAAATGGAGAAGGTATGGAGGTATGAAGTGAGGATTTGAGCAACATGATGGCATACAGGTATCCCCTGAAAATTATATGACAGCCATGATGGCCAAACAATTTTCAAAAACAAGTTCTGTTTTAAGTAGTTTATATTGTGGTGGTACTAAATAGCTACCTTCTTTTGCCCTCAAATCTTCAGTTTGAGGAAATGAAGACAAGATGATTTCAAATCCAAGTTGCCACGTCAGAGTGGAAAAGAACTAAAATCTTTCTGTCTGCTGTGTGAAAAATTGACCTTTGGTTAACGTTCTAGCTTTGTTGCCTCTAGTAACCAAAAAAGGAGTATCTTTGACTACTGTGTTCCTGGGAAATACTGGTTATGATAGAAATGACAATGTATTTTTTAAATTACAACTGAACATGAAGAAAGTATAAAAGAACTATAATATTTGATAGGAAGTCATAATGACAGAAACACATATGGAAGGGTCCTTGTTAATGTGACAGTCCTTTCTTCTGGAACATGTTGATATAAGAACATCTTTATCTCTTAGTTGATCAAAGTAGCTGATTTCCTTTGGTAGGTATTCCCAGTTCCTTTTCACTTTAAGTCTTAGGGTTTCTAGGAAATAGAAAAGCCCTTCTATGATTATGAACATGGTTATAGGAAGACTCTGTTAAATGGACACAAGACATGGTCTCAGACCAAATTCATAGGCCTGCCAAACATAAATTTAATGGGAGAGATACTATGCTTGTATGCAGGCATCATTTTAATTTTTAATAAGACTAGTGGTAAAGTCCCATCTTAAACTAATAGATTGCTAAATCTTAACCAAGGAGTTTTTTACAGTTTGACTCATTTCATCTATTTTTTCAGAGGACAGAGACTTATAGGAATCTACTTATATTTACATAGCCCCTGGACAACAGTAGAAATAAAATAACTTTTCTATCCTATTCAATGTTCTCTAGTACCCCCAAAATGGTAGTTTCACATATTGAAATATGTGCCCGAGAATCAACTTTTGAGGAGAAAAAGACTTCAGGCCATCCAAACAGCATACATGCCAGTGGGTAAGATTTCTTACATTCCACAGACATGAATTCTATAAAAGCCAACTACCACCAGGTTCCTGGGAGTTGGCTGGGGATTCCTGCATTTACCTTGGGAGTGCCCTGTAAAGAATTCTTCTGACAAACAGCACATCTTTTAAAATACATTTTTAATTTAAAAGTTAAAAATTTAAATATATTTTGAGTCTTTTTATCTTTTGGATAGGCATAGTAAGAGTCTAGTGCCTTTAATTCCCTCTTTTACTCAAATGATTTTGTTGATACCACAACAACATTAACCATGCAAATCAGGACTGTGGATAATCACTAGATAATTCCCATGGTCCAGCCACATTTTTTCTAGTCCCTTTTAAATCAATTTGTCCCCTTCATTTTGTGAAGCATGTTTTTGAAAACAAACAAGGCTTTCTACTTGTGTTAAGAGTAGGGCTTTAAAATTCAGAGTCTGCCATCTTTTAGCAGCAGCTTTTGTAACCCTATCAACAAATGAAGCACTAATACCTGAGCAGGCAGTTGTAAAATTTCTAACAAATCAACTATCAATTTTTCACTAGTTATTTTTAGTTCTTATTGAAATTAAAACTCTACTTTAAAAATTTTGCATGACCAAACACATATTTATTTGTAGTAAACATGTATTATGTGTTTATTTTCAGTCTAGTCAAGAATCTTCCATCTAGTAATTGCTGTTAACTCATTTGCTTGTGTAGACCCAATTCTAGACAAAACATAGCCTTCTGGTGTTTTTTTAATAAATCACTACAGCATAGGAGGTATTACGTTGGCCATTTTATCCCAAGTACATGATACATCAGTAAACACGTTCAAATATGCAATATGAACAAGAGTATCATGTAATTCAGGTTGGGTTTTTCAAATTTTGAAAATTTCAGAGCTAGAAGAGAGACTATAGCCATTTTCAGTTGTTTGAAACCCTCTTTAGATCCTAGGGACAGAACCAGATCCTAAGAAGAACTGTCATGTAATTGCTCCATCAGAGATTTGGTCCACTCTGCAAAAGCTGGAATCTTATCTATAATGTTGTACTAGTCCCCCAAATTATCTAAGTTGTGTGTGTGTATAGTAATAGTAGTAGTCTGCAAAATAGGCTTATTCCCACACTGTAACAGTAACACTCTGTGACCCATAGCTGACAACATGTGCCCTAAATATTTTATCTCAGATAAGCAATATTGCAATTTTCTATTGAGGCTTTAAGTATTTGTGAAGGAAATAATTTTAACCAAGCCAAAGTATTAGTTTTGCACTGGTTTTTGTTTGTTTGTTTGTTTTTGTTTTTGTTTTGGAAGCTACTACAGAGCATATATATTTTGAATAATTATAAGTTGTTCTAGTAGAACAAAATTCTCTAAGTTTTCCTATAAATGACTAGAGACAATATTAAGGTGGTCTTGAAACCCTTGAGTAATTCTTTATCATAAATATTTGGGTCCTTTATAAGTAAAATCAAACAAAAATCTAGATTGGTCTACTAGAGGGACAGAAAAAGTAGAACATAGATCGATCACAGGGAAAGACTATAGACAATAGTACTAAAGTAAGAATAGTTGCAGGGTTTGGAACTACAGGGATTAATGAAACAAAAAAATTATTTTTCTAAGATCTTGTACAAATCCCTGTAGTGGCCATCCAATCTCTGTCAACTTTCCTTTTTCACAGAAACATGGGAATTTTATAGAGTGAATATTCCCTTTCAAATTATCCATTCTTTATCTAGTTTTTTTTTTTTTTTAACCTGATTTTACTCTTTCTAACTGAACATTTGACAATGGATGTTGATTTATCTCACTGGCCATACCTTATCTTTTTGGAAAACAATTGGTATTGTTTTACCTTTTGAATTAAATCAGAATCATAATTCCCTAGGACCCAAAGCAATCCATACATTTGTTTCAGCTTGGGGTGCTTTTTTAGAACAGTGTAAGATTGCCACTCTCTGACATATCCCTTTTCTTCCAGAAGGCATAGAATAACCAATCCAGCTCCCTTTTTCCCCACAAATATTCCAACTGGAATACAAAGAATATGATAGTATTTAATTTGCAACAGCAAGGATGTCTCCAGCAGGTTTACTAGAGATTCAGCAGAAAGAATGCCTATTCCTCAATCACAGCCCCTTTCTATAAGGGAATTGTGGAAGGCAAGAAACAAGTGAAGGATGATCAAAATAGCACCTGGGGCACCTGCATGTCTTTAAGCATCTGACTTCAGCTCAGGTCATGGTCTCAGAGTTCTGGGATCAAGCCTGCTTCAGGGTCCCTACTCATTGGGGAGTCTGCTTGACCCTCTCCCTCTGTCTCTCCTCCTGTTTGTGCCCATGCACTCTCTTTCTCCCTCAAATAAATAAAATCTTTAACAAACAAACAATATGGCAACAACCTGCTCTGTCATCAAATGGAAAGTGAAGAACAGGAAACTGCAAAGTAAGTATCACCAGTAGCTATCAGAAAAGGCAAGGCTATTATTAGCCTAAGAAAAAGTTATTGACACATATGGCTCATCAGTTCCCACCACCAAGATTCCCTCAATATGTCTATCCACTTTAAGCCACTTGCCAAATATTTCCCAAACGAGGGTTGTCCTTTAGGCTCTTTTGATTCTCTAATCCTTAAAAAATCCTACATCCCTTAGAGTCTCTTTCTGGAATCCTTCTCCTAATGCTTAGCTTTTTGCAATAGGGACATCCATTTGCTATCTCTTTTCTTGCTTTCTCCCCTTCATAGGTTGGCCAGAGTAGGGATTATTCCTTTTCATAAAGTTCTAAATGAGCAGACAATACAGCAGTCTAAGCTCTTCGGCTTTCTTTAAATTATTCTCAAACAGTAGCTACTGCTCGCATTTGAGTAATGGTCTGTTCTTGCCATATCAACACCTTTTCCTTAAGCTGGGTTTGAATAATGGGCATGAGAGCTTAGACAAAGGGAGTTAGGCCATAGATCCTCCCTTGGATATATGAGAATAGATTTTGAGAAAATTTCAACACATCAATGAAAGCAATCAGTGGGACTTCACCACTTCTGAGTATACCACTGCAACTTCTCTCAACTCGTCTTTCTTAGAAAGATATCAAGTACATGCCTATTAGCAACCCCTCTTAAGGATCTCTACTGCTCTTAGCTCATCCATATTTTGGGGGGAGGGGAGTGGCAGAGCACTGATTTCTCTTGGCCACTATACCCCCTGATGTGGTGATTGTCTAGACCCCCATATTTGCTCTGGCAAAGGATAAAAAACAGTTTTCTAAAGTAAATATTCTACAAAAAAAGGATGGGGAGAATTAGGCTTCTTATTTTTTTATTTTATTTGCCTTTACTATAAGCAGGGTTATTTTTTTAACCATAAAATATAATTTCTTCATAACACGTAAATAGGAAATTTCACAAAGAACATCCAAACTGAGATTACCCATTATTGAAATATGCTATATAATTCCTTTTCTCACCTTTTGAAAAGCAAAAACCACAAATATGCCTATATGACTTAAGAATTTTACTCCCCTGTGCATAGGGAAAACTGATAATCAATTTGACAGACTTAATGGAAATAGCCTCCATGTTTTGTAATCACTGTTCCCAGTTATTAAGTTCTTGTTCTAAATAACTGATAACTAATGCATTATTGGTTACAGCTCTCTTTTTCCTGTGCTGTTCACTATTCTCATCATCACTGTGTAAACTATAACATGTACTCAGGCTTTGTAAAACTTTTACTGTCCCTATCCACAGCCATCCAACTAATTAATTCTATTCAATCTCAACATTACTCATAGAAGTGACATATTTCACTGATCATAGTGGTTAACTCAGCCAGTGATTCAATTGAAGCAGCTAAGGGAATATTTAATTTTTGAAAAGAGAACCTCCATGCAGCATACCAGCAATATTAGAAGTACTTATATTCATATGATATTCTCCAGTGCTTTTTAACTTTGGAAAGCTTTCCTGGACTTCACAGCACATTAAAAAAAATGAGTATGACATAAGGGAAAATTACCACAAGTTTCAATGTTTTGTAAGATGTAATGACATATTTTATGGCAATACTGAGATTATTATACTCACTGAAGGGAAGTCATAATACAGTCACATATTTTTTTGGTAGATTGCAAGAAATTGCATTAGATAGCCAATAAAAATTCTGTGACTCTTTTTTTTTGTAAAGAACAAATTGACTTAATTCTGATATTTCTTTCAGACTGCTCATTCCTAAAAATTGACTTTGAGTATTTAAATAAAAACCCATAGACTTGTCATAATATAAATATATTTGGCCAATACAGACAATAGTCTAATCTTTTAGCCATATATTCATTCATTCTGACTTTCTAATTACCCACTTGGTGATAAGTAGAACACACAGCCTCTATTGAAACCGTAAGGTTGAAGGCTGTCCTCATTAGTGCTATGTGGTAGTGAAAGTCTTGACTCTCCAAGAGGCTTCTTCTGACATAAGACCAGTGAGAAATGGATAGGATGGAACAAGAGTGCTAGGTATATGTGGAAGTCCAGATTCCTGCATGGTTTCCACTGACCCTAGTGGTGGGGTTTTAGACTACCTGATGAGGTTAGAAGTTCCACTCCCCTAATTTTATGTTCTTTGACCACTCTAGCAAAAAGATTGGGTCTCCACTTCTCCTGGCTAGAATGGATAGGAGTCAAGACATAGCCTTTTCTGTGGCATTTTGTTGAGTTGAATGTTTATATATAGACACACACACACACACACACACACACACACAAGTTTTAGTCTTGCTTGTTTCTCTCTTTCTTGGTGCTTTGATTAGAGATTGCAGGTTTTGTTGTAGTTTGTTTTGTTTGTCTGTGTCCATTGAAATTTCTAAGTTGCCTACTTCTTGAGCTCTAACCACGGGACATATGAGAGAAAAAGTATGGAAGTGTTGAATGACTATGTTGCACACCTGAAGCTAATATTACACTGAATGTTAACTAACTGGAATTT
This sequence comes from Lontra canadensis, assembly GCF_010015895.1. Lineage (NCBI taxonomy): Eukaryota > Metazoa > Chordata > Mammalia > Carnivora > Mustelidae > Lontra > Lontra canadensis. The sequence continues at coordinate 28,605,330 of NW_022630996.1, forward strand.
AAATAAAAACTAAAAAAAAAAAAAAAAGCCCTAAAAAAAGAAGAAAGAGAAACCAAAGGACTCACTATCCTATTAGTAAAAAAAAAAACCTTGTTTGGTCAAAAACTATTAAATTTTGGATTATTTTAAAGAGAATATCTTCTCAAAAATACTTAATTTCTCTAAGAAAAATAAAGATTATATTTAGAGAATAGTTGACATTTTACTACATTGACCTATTAAAAACTTCAATTTCATGTATTTAGTTCCCAAAGTTAGTTAATTTTCTTTCCAGCACACCAGTCAGGAAACTAGTGGTTAATCTTTATCAGAGCAATTTTTTTTTCTCTCTCCTGGAATGTGGCATGCTTACTCCCTTGAAATAATATTAAGTCTTATCATTTCTCAACATTCAATGCTCATATGAACAGCTTTTCATGTTCTAAAGCCCGTAAGTTATAGCATATATGGTACTGGGATATTGGACCAAGCTTATATTATGCTATAACTGAGGAAGTGAATATGAATACAAATGTCTGCCCTGTGAGAGACCCTCCACAAAGCACCCTTACATAACTTCTCTAAGAAAACAAATGGTATCATTAAGCTTCTTAATATACTTTCAAATGGTAGGGAAAATGGAGCAGTCACCATTCTTAGTGCAAATAAAGTGACTTGGTCTAGAAATTGTTCAGGCTACTGCATTTCAAGAAGTGGCTTAAATACATCACTGTATACATGAGATGATGCAGCCTGCTAGTTTCAGTTCAAACTTCTCAAACAGCCACTTCATTCTAGCTTATGCCAAGCCACATGAAAATGTCACTGTTTGGATTCTTTCAGACCTAGTAAATTCTCCAGACTGTCCCTCCAATTACTAAGATTCCTCATCTGGCACATATCTGTATAGCATCTAGAAGAGAAAAGGTTCTGAAAAATTAGCCTTTCTAATAAGTTTTAATACTAATGACTGCTTATTCTTCATTTTTAAATCATATTTGAATTTTAAATATATTTATTTCTCCAGTTAAAAATTTAAAAAATAAGTCATGGTATAGAAGAACGGCCATACTGATGTCTATCAAGCTCACCCAAATAGCCATGTTATCACCTATGAAAGTAACATGTCTCTCTAAATCCTGTTTGTGTCCCTGATAAACTGTATAAATCTGCCTCTACGTTTTGATCAGTACTCCAGAAGTGCTTGAGATCTTTGTTTATATGTATTTACATGTCTTGATTTTTTTTTTTAAAGTTGTACTTATTCTACGTTTCTCAATCATGTAAAACAAAATCTTCTGGTGAGTTGGATGAAGCCATATTGAAAGTGACTGAAAAATTAAAATCATGTCCTTTGAACCATTTATAACCCAACAGATATACCAATTTTATTGGGAAGTTTGATTAAATTTATTTCAATGGATGTTCACAGGAAATCTTGAAATAGGATTTTATTATTGTGTCATAATATCCTTAACCCTATCATGCTTGTGCTGGATATTCTTTAGTGCGTGGAAAATTGTCATCTTTTGTCATCTCTTCCTAAAAAATACTAAAAGAAAAAGCATGCTGATGACATTGTTTTAATTGTCAAATGTAGAAGTGGTTTCAATAAAAACTATTCTTCTAGCTAATTATTGTCAGAAGGAATAATTTTTAAACTCAAATGACCACTTTTAGAAGCTATCTTCTAATATTTAATTAGTATATATTTACAAATCCTGGAGTATTAAGTAAATTTTTTTTAAATTTTATTTATTTATTTGACAGACAGAGATCACAAGTAGTCAGAAAGGCATGCAGAGAGAGAGGGAAGGAGGATCCCCGCTGAGCAGAGAACCCGATGTGGGGCTCAATCCCAGGACCCTGGGATCATGACCTGAGCCAAAGGCAGAGGCTTTAACCCACTGAGCCACCCAGGCGCCCCTTAGTAAAATCATTTAAAAACCTGTTGATATATTGTGAAACCTGTTTTTCTTGGACTTATCATTACTTGAAATTTGGCAACCCATGGATACTATAGTAACAGTTTGAATGACTGCATTGGGTATTTGAAATGCTTCTGACATTTGAAGCCTAAAATGTTCATGTAATACTTTAAAGACACAAACCTTGAGGGGTTTTTTTGCTACATAGTCCAGTATTTAGGCAGCTTTAAAATTACATTTTGAGGAAATAGTGGTCCTTCCCATAGACACACAGTCTTGTCTTATGCTATATGTGAGATGGCCCTCTACTCAGACATATATCCTGACTAGGGCATCTATTTTTCACAAGATTTCAATCCAAGCTTCACTAAATCAACTGTTTGCCAAAGCAAATGCATGTGACCTGAATTGTCAGTTTAGATGACCTGCAACTAAGTTTTATGGAAAACTAAAAGAAAAGGAGTCCATTAATTAGTTCTAGGCATTTTGACTTATCCTTGAATCAAATTGTGCCATCAACAAGCTACAATCCTGAACTATTCAATTTTGATGATATATTAACTTCCATTAAGATATATCATATGTGTGATTCAAGTGTCACCAGTTCCTAGAAAGGGTATCATACATTGACATAGATCTCAAATTTTGCTGTCTAGCTTGGTAGGTTTGACCACCATAGCATCAGGCTCTGCAGCTCCCTGCAAGTATCACTTCCCCACTCCACCCTTTACCACCTTATAACCCAGAGTCTGGAGAAGGTATGCTACTTATGTTGTAGTAGTTGTGCTGCTGCCAGAAACTATCACTTATCAGCTCTGGCCTTCAGAATGCCAGTCTCTCAGTTTGTGCCAGGAAACGCAATATTTCTCTGTTTGTGGCTTAGGCCATTAAGTCCTCTGTCCTTTTTTTTTTTTTTTTAAGATTTTATTTATTTGGCAGACAGAGATCACAAGTAGGCAGAGAGGCAGGCAGAGAGAGAGGGGGAAACAGGCTCCCTGCTGAGCGGAGAGCCCAATGCGGGGCTCCATCCCAGGACTTGAGGATCATGACCCTAGCTGAAGGTAGAGGCTTTAACTCACTGAGCCACCCAGGGGCCCCTAGGTCCTCTGGCTTACCCTTTCTGTTCCACATTAGGAACATAGGTAGTCTATAATATAATGCAACAGAAAATGAGCCTCTTCTTTTACATCTTACATCACGTTAGAGGAATATCAAAGCAGTATTATGTGAATCACAACATATTATACAAATAGCTATTTATTTTATTTACAAGCTCCTATATTTTTCAAGACCTAAACACATGTTGATGTGAATAAGAACATTATTTTTAGTGTATTTCTGCTTCAGTCACCTTGATAAAAGTGTTGGCTAACCAATTTCAGAGTCATGTCTCACTTCTGTAGTAATTCCTATACACCCAATGGAAGCACTATTCTTGCTTCTGCTCTGGACACTATACTCATTGTGACAAAGCTTCCCCCCAGCACAATGTGTAATTCAGGGACAGGGAGGAGCAGATGGCTCTCTCCTCTAGTACTTGTCATGAAACCTAGAATTACTAACACTTATTCCTATAGTCAAATTAAGTCATTTATGAGCACAGCTCATGTTTATGCTGCTAACTCATCTCCAGGCCCCCTCATGCCAGGTCCCCAAAAACCAACTCAAGAATGAGACAGTGGCTATGTCTTTCATCTTCTCTCTTGCTCTTTTTGGCTGGTGTTCTTACACCAAAACAAATCTCTTCCTAAACCCACAGAAACAAAAGCACCCAGCAGAACACCATATGCAAATCAATACCAGCAAGGTCACAAGCCCACAGGATTCCAGAAACAGTAATTCATTTTGAGCTTAGTTAAAAGTCCAGTCCCTGGAAAGTACACATAAATTGCACAAGTAATGAATAAAGAAACCATAATCTGGTGTCTGCAACTCTGTCTTCTCAGCTTCTCTTTTCATCAGCTGGGCTTGTATCTCTGACTCTGCATTTGTTATAGTTTTTTGCTTATTTGTGGAACCAACTACTTTAATTTCTTCTTTCTGGTTTAACATTTCTCTGGCAATGCTCTGCCTCTGAATGGTCTTACAGGCCTTTTTTTCCTGAACTGCCCCCTAGAGGCCAAGGGCTGGTATTGCTGTTCCAGTCTGGCCTTGGAAATTTGGTGATCAAACCTGTAATGGCAGGCACTTGGTAGATGCCTGATGAATGTTTATTGAAGATTCTGAATTCAGAACCAACAATAAATTACTCTACTTTATTAGGATTGCACTGTTCTGCAGCTGTTTCTCATCCATTTTTGTCACACTATATCATTGAGCCACATTCCCCAAGGCTTTAGCTTAGCTACAACCTGATTGTAAATTAGACACCTGTGGAAAATGTGCTAAACTTTTTCATGATAATAGTTTTTCTGTGGGGGTAGGTAGTGGAAACTGTTGTTATTATGTAGCTGGCATTGTGTGAAAATGAATATAGCTTTGCTAATATAAATCCAACTTAGATAACTGAAAATGCCAAACTCAGTGCATAGTAAAGGTAGAACCAGCATTGCCCATAGCCAAGGGTTTTCCTAGACCTAGCTAGCTAGGTGCATTAAACAAAAAGCAGCCTATTCAGAAAAAAATGTAAAAATGTGAATTAAATATATTCTAATTATAACCAAACACATAGGAAGTACACCTGTTTAAGTCTTCAAGTATGAATGACATTTCTATATGTAATTTCTTAGAAACAATGTTAATTATCCCAGAGTTATCAAAATTTACTTTTCAAAGAAAATTCTTTATTTTTTATCCCAGTTATAGGCCTAAGTAAGTATTGGTATAGTTCTTGGGGGGTGTCTGTGTCACCTGCAGACAAGAAAAGTGTCTACATTTATGCCATGATATTAACATATTCTACTACAGTGGCAATTGCCCACTTTCCCTGTGCAGGCTTGGACATTGCATATCCTTCGGAAATACTCCCCACCTGAATCTAAAAGAGACCTAAACTATTAAAGAATTTTAAGCAATGTCAGCATATGGTACATCTCTACTTAAGTATAAACTCCTCAAGGACAAAGGCATTGTTTCCTACCTCTGTGTTTTGTTCACTATAACACTTACAATAGGGTATTCATTCAGCAGCCTCCTAATAAACACTAGTGACTGTACTCCTTCTGAAACATACCAACTTAGGTATCTTTCAGTTTATTTGTCAAACATCATAAATCAGAGGGTCTTAAACTGAGAATTGAAGAAGGTATGTGTTCTAGTATGGGAAAAGATTGAAATTTTATTTTCATAAACCCCTACTGAAATTTAGCATTTCCTTCAGCTATGAAGGCAGGTAGTAACAACACAGCATAGTATTAAAAGTATCTATGACTTTGTAACCAATAAAGAAGCATATATTTGAATATATCATAAAAAAATTAAAACATTTGAGAGGAGTCAAGATGGTGGAGAAGTAGCAGACTGAGATGACATCAGATCACAGGAGTTCAGCTAGATAGTTATCAAACTGCCCTGAACAACTACAAACCCAACAGGAGATCGAAGAGAAGAAGAGCAGCAATTCTAGAAACAGAAAATCGACCACTTTCTGAAAGGTAGGACATATGGAGAAGTGAATCCAAAGCAATGGGAAGATAGACCGTGGGGGGAGGGGCCAGCTCTCGGCAAGTGATGGAGTAGTGGAGTACAAAATCAGAACTTTTGGAAGTCTGCTCCACTGAGGGACATCACTCAGGAGACTAAGTGGGTGTGGAGCCCTCTCAGGGACAGTGTGGTCTCAGGTCCTGCAGGGTCACAGAAGGTTCGGAGGTGTCTGAGTATAGCAGAGCTTCCAGGCATCAGAGTGGGGAAGCCTACTACAGAGATGGAGCCGAGGGGTGGAATTCCAGAGGAGGGGAAAACAAAGCATGGAATGCATGGCTTTCTCCCCGTGATTCTTCAGTCTTGGAAAGTTAAATTTTTTTAATTTTATTTTTTTCTTAATTTTTTTAACTTTTCCTCTTTTCTCTCCGTCTTTTAATTTTTTTTTAACAAGTTTAACTTAATAATGCCTTTCTAAAAAAAATTCTCTTTAAACCTTCATTATTATAGTCATATTGTGTTCTTCACTCTAACTTTATTTTTTGTGTACATATAAAACTTTTTGGGATACAATTTCTTCTAATAGATCAAAATATACCCTAAATCTGCCACAGGACTTTGTTCTAATTGCCAGCCTGAGCAAATTCTCTCCAATTTCATTTTCTTTCTTTTTTCAAACAACTTATCAATTCCTTTTTTAGATTTTTAAAAAAAAATTTTCACCTTTATATTCATATTCCATTCCTTCATCATGTTTATCTTTATTTTTGTATATATGTAAGTTTTTCATTCATTAAAATTTTGGTAGGTAGGTCCTTTTAAGAGACCAAAATACACCCCAAAAAACTGCATGGCTCTGTTCTATTCACCAGTCTCTCTCTCTCTCTCTCTATATATATATATATATATGTATATATATATATATTTTTTTTTTTTTTTAATTTCTTTTTACCCCATTCTTCTCACCCCACTTTGGGGTCTCTTCTGATTTGGTTAGCATACATTTTTCTGGGGTCTTTTTCACCCTTTTAGTATTTTATTCTCTCCTTCGTATATTCTTATCCTGATAAAATGACAAAGCAGAAAAACTCACCACAAAAAAAAAAAAAAAAAAAAAAAAAGAACAAGAGGCATTACCAAAGGCTAGGGACCTAATAAATATGGACACTGGTAATATGTCAGATCTAGAGTTCAGAATGATGATTCTCAAGATGCTAGCTGGGCTCAAAAAAGTCATGGAAGATATGAGAGAAATCCTGTCTGGAGATTAAAAAAAAAAAAAAAATCTCTTTCTGGAGAAATAAAAAACTAAAATCTAACCAAACTGAAATAAAAAAAGCTATTAATGAGGTGCAATAAAAAATGGAGGCTCTTACTGCTAGGATAAATGAAGCAGAAGAGAGAATTAGTGATAGAGAAGACCAAATGATGGATAATAAAGAAGCTGAGTAAAAGAGAGACAAACAACTACTGGACCACAAGGGAAGAATACGAGAGATAAGTGATACCATAAGACGATACAGTATTAGAATAATTGGGATTCCAGAAGAAGAAGAATGGGGGGGTGGGCAGAAGGTATATTGGAGCAAATTATAGTAGAGAATTTCCCTAATATGGCAAAAAAAAAAAAAAGGAGACATAGAGAACCCCCCTCAAAATCAATAAAAATAGGTCCACCCCCTGTCATCTAATAGTAAAACTTGCAACTCTCAGTGACAAAGAGAAAATCCTGAAAGCAGTTCGGGACAAGAAGTCTGTAATGTACAATGATAAAAATATTAGATTGGCAGCAGACCTATCCACAGAGATCTGGCAGGCCGGAAAGAACTGGCATGATATATTCAGAGCACTAAATGAGAAAAACATACAGCCAAGAATACTATATCCAGCTAGGCTATCATTGAAAATAGAAGGAGAGATAAAATCTTCCAGGACAAACAAAAACTAAAATAATTTGCAAACGCCAAGCCAGCCCTACAGGAAATATTGAAAGGGGTCCTCTAAGCAAAGAGAGACCCTAAAAGTAATAGAACAGAAAGGAACAGAGACAATGTACAGGTAACTGTCACCTTACAGGCAATACAATGGCACTAAAATCATATCTTTGCCCAATCAAAAGACACAAGGTATCAGAATGGATAAAAAACTAAAACCCATCAATATGCTATCTGCAAGAAACTCATTTTAGACCCAAAGAAACCTCCAGATTTAAAGTGAGAGGGTAGAAAACAATTTTCCATGCTAAGGGACATCAAAAAAAAGAGCTGGGGTGGCAATCCTTAAGATTTTAAGCCAAAGACTATAATAAGAGATGAGGAAGGACACTATATCATACTCAAAGGGTCTGTCCAACAACAAGACCTAACAATTCTAAATGTCTATGCCCCTAACATGGGAGCAGCCAACTATATAAACCAATTAATAACAAAATCAAAGAAACACATTGACAATAATACAATAATGGTAGGGGACTTTAACACCCCCTCACTGAAATGGACAGAACATCCAAGCAAAAGATCAACAAGGAAATAAAGGCCTTAAATGACACACTAGACCAGATGGACATCATAGATACATTCAGAACTTTCCATCCCAAAGCAACAGAATACACATTCTTCTCTAATGTACATGGAACATTCTCCAGAAGAGATCACATCCTGGGTCACAAATTAAGTCTCAACCAGTACCAGAAGATTGGGATCATTCCCTGCTTATTTTCAGACCACAATGCTCTGAAGCTAGAACTCAATCACAAGAGGAAAGTTGGAAAGAACGCAAATAAATGTAGACTAAAGAGCATCCCACTAAAGAATGAATGGGTCAACCAGGAAATTAAAGAACAATTGAAAAAAAAATTAATGGAAACAAATGAAAATGAAAACACAACTGTTCAAGATCTTTAGGACACAACAAAGGTGGTCCTGAGAGGAAAGTATATAACGATACAAGCCTTTATCAAGAAACAAAAAAGGTCTCAAGCACACAACTTAACCCTACACCCAAAGGAGCTGGAGAAAGAACAGCAAAGAAAGCTTAAGCCCAGCAGGAGAAGAGAAATTATAAAGATTGGAGCAGAAATCAATGACATAGAAACAAACAAACAAACAAACAAACAAAAAAGAATAGAACAAATCAACGAAGCTAGGAGCTGGTTCTTTGAAGGAATTAATAAGACTGTTAAACCCCTGGCCAGACTTATCAAAAACAAAAGAGAAAGGACCCAAATAAATAAAATCATGAATGAAAGAGGAGAGATCACAACCAACACCAAAGAAATACATACAATTATAAGACCATATTATGAGCAACTATACGCCAGCAAACTTGACAATCTGAAAGAAATGGATGCATTTCTAGAGACATATACTCTACCAAAACTGAACCAGGAAGAAATAGAAAACCTGAATAGACCCATAACCAGTAAGGAGATTGAAGCAGTCATCAAAAATCTCCCAACAAACAAGAGCCCAGGGCCAGATGGCTTCCCAGGGGAATTCTACCAAACATTTAAAGAAGAATTAATTCCTATTCTCCTGAAACTGTTCCAAAAGATAGAAATGGAAGGAAAACTTCCAAACTTATTTATGAGGCCAGCATTACCTTGATCCCAAAACCAGACAAAGACCCCATCAAAAAGGAGAATTACAGACCAATATCCTTGATAAACACGAATGCAAAAATTCTCACCAAAATACTAGCCTGTGGGATCCAACAGGGCATGAAAAGGATTATTCACTATGACCAAATGGGATTTATTCCTGGGCTGCAAGGTTGGTTCAACATTTGCAAATTAATCAATGTGATACAATACATTAATAAAGAACAAGAAACATATGATATTATCAATAGATGTTGAAAAAGTATTTGACAAAGTACAGCATCCTTTCAAGACCAACACTCTTCAAAGTGTAGGGATAGAGGGTACAAACCTCAATATCATCGAAGCCAGCTATGAAAAACCCACAGTGAATATCATTCTCAATGGATATAAACCAAAAACTTTTCATCTAAGGTCAGGAACACAGCAGGGATGTCCATTATCACCACTGCTATTCAACATAGTACTAGAAGATGTACTCTCAGCAATCAGATAACAAAAAGAAATTAAAAGCATCCAAATAGATAAAAAAGAAGTCAACCTCTCACTCTTTGCAGATGATATGATATTTTATGTGGAAAATCCAAAAGACTCCACTCTGAAACTGCTAGAACTCATACAGGAATTCAGTAAAGTGTCAAGATATAAAATCAATGCACAGATATCAGTTGCATTTCTATACACCAACAACAAGACAGAAAAAAGAGAAATTAAGGAGTTGATCCCATTTACAATTGCACCCCAAACCATAAGATACATAGGAATAAACATAACCAAAGAGGCAAAGAATATGTTCTCAGAAAACTATAAAATACTCATGAAGGAAATCGAGGAAGACACAAAGAAATGGAAAAATGTTCCATGCTCATGGATTGGAAGAACAAATATTGTGAAAATGTCTATACTATCTAAAGCAATCTGCATGTTTAATGCAATGCCATCAATTTTTTTCAAAGAAATGGAACAAATAATCCTAAAATTTTTATGGAATCAGAGAAGACCCCGAATAGCCAGAGGAATGATGAAAAGGAAAGTCAAAGTTGGTGGGATCACAATTCCGGACTTCGAGCTCTATTACAAAGATGTCAGCATCAAGACAGTATGGTATTGGCACAAAAACAGACACATAGATCAATGGGACAGAATAGAGAGCCCAGAAATAGTCCCTCCACTCTATGGTCAACTAATCTTTGACAAAGTAGAAAAGAATGTCCAATGGAAAAAAGACAGTCTCTTCAACAAATGACGTTGGGAAAATTGGACATCCAAATGCATAAAAATGAAACTGGACCATTTCCTTACACCTCACACAGAAATAGACTCAAAATGGATGAAAGACCTTAATGTGAGACAGGAATCCATCAAAATCCTTGAGGAGAACACAGGCAGCATCGTCTTTGAACTCAGTCGCAGCCACTTATCAAACTCAACACCCAAAGAACAAATAATCCAATCATGAAATGGGCAGAAGACATGAACAGTCATTTCTGCAAAGAAGACATCCAGATGGCCAACAGACACATAAAAAAGTGCTTAACACCACTTGGCATCAGGGAAATATATATCAAAACCACAATGAGATACCACCTCACACCAGTCAGAAAGGCTAAAATTAACAAGTCAGAAAATGATAGATGCTTGCAAGGATGCAGAGAAAGGGGAACCCTCCTATACTGTTGGTGGGAATGCAAGCTGGTACAGCCACTCTGGAAAACAATCTGGAGGTTCCTCAAATGTTGAAAATAGAGCTACCCTATGACCCAGCAATCGCACTACTGGGTATTTACCTTAACGGTACAAATGTAGTGATCTGAAGGGGTATGTGCACCCATATGTTTATTGCAGCAATGTCCATAATAGCTAAACTATGGAAAGAACCTAGGTGTCCATCAACAGAAGAATGGATGGATAAAGAAGAAGTGGTGCATATATATATATATATATATATAGAGAGAGAGAGAGAGAGAGAAGGTGTTTGGGTTATGGACATTGGAGAGTTGGGAAGGGTATGTGCTATGTTGAGTGCTGTGAAGTGCATAAGCCTAACAATTCACAGACCTATACCTCTGGGGCTAATAATACATTATATGTTAATAAAATTTTTTTTTAACATTTTCTTAAATCTTTTGGGATGGCACAAAGCTTTCAATGAACATATGTCTCAAGAATTAGAAAATAATGGAAATTAAAGTAAATCCAGGTATCTCATGTAAGTGATCACTGAGTAGTAAACTTTTTATTCTTCTTTCTACCTTCTAATTGATTGGTTCATCCACAATGGTGTAAAACTTTGTATTCACGTGTCAGTATAGTGCAAAAGAATTCTATGAAGACTCTTTTGTATGGCTACTGTAAAGATTTTCAATTTGGGGAAGGGAGAATTGCCCTTGGCACCTATTAACCTTTCAAAAATAAACAGAGTGGTAAATGGTGAAAATAAAGTGTAATTAAACCAAGTATTTGACTTGTAGACAAAAGAAACATTTTCTCAAAGGACTAAACCCAGTGAAAGCAATTTTGGGATATAGATAGAGTTTTTATGATCATTTTTATTGAATACACATTTAAGAATTTATTATTCAGGGATTCATTTCCAAGGTCTCTGTACCACAATAACATTTAGAATTTTCCTAGTAAGAATTATCATTTATTCATGCTGAGTCTTTGAATTGAACTGAATCCAATGCTTTAGGAAACAAAGTCACACTCAGTAAAAGTCAGTTGTTGAGCAATCAATGGAAATAGAAACTTTGTGTATGCAACCATTGATTATCTGTTATTGGGCTGGATAAAAAAGACACTACTAAAAGTGAAAGATTTGGTCACACCATATAGACATGATGGTTCTGTATAGTTGTTACCTTGACAATAGACTTTGTAAAAAATAAACAGAAAGACAATTTATGTGAGGCGTTAAGCTTCACCCCAGTAGAATATTGTAATTATGCAGTTTTTCTGTGACAGAATTGTTTTCATGAACTCCAAAATCTATTATGCACCATTTCTTATAATATTACTTTCTGATAATTCTCCTTAGCAGGTAAGATCTCAGCTCTACATTTAATATAAATTGTGATAATAGCATCTAGGTTACTAAGAAGTTCCAATAAGTCTTTGAAGATTATAAAAGTAAATAGAACTTCTAACAATATTTTTAGTTCTAGAATTTGTTTGTAGTTTACTAACTGACTAGAAATAATGCCCGGACTGTAGGTGGGTAGATATTAGAAAAATATTCCCAATTAGAACAAATTTTATCTTACTATTTCTTGTATTTAGTTTCATTACATCAATTGGGCTCATTTCACTTAGTTTCACACTTAAAAGACAATGCAAATTTGGAAATCACACTTGCATGTGGCATATGTCTAGACTTTAAATTTCATGCTTCTGTTTTTCTTTATTTGCTCTATTTTCAAAGTCTCTGTCTTTGCCATGCAGGAAATAAACAGTTTAAAGACAGAGCTCACAGAAGTGCTTAATAGGATGTATGTGGGATATAAGAGAAAGTGTAGAATCCAGATGACTACACATTTTGAGTCTAGGAAAACTGGATTCTCAAAAAGGAAAATGAAAGAATGAGGGATTTAAGGACAGAATTAATAAGCCAGTTTTAGTATCTGATAGTTAGATGCCTATTAGATATCCAAGTAGAGATGGTAAGAAGGAATTTAGTTATAATAGTCAAGAGAGAGGTTGAGCCTTGGAGATACATGTTGGGAGCTGACAACACATAGATATAATTTAAAGCACATCAATGGATAGGATCTCTTAGGGAGTGAGTGGTCAGACAGAGGAGAACAAGTTTCAGGCCTTATAGACAGAGACCCCTGTAAAATTTAAGAACAGAAAAGGTGAGCAAGAGTTTCAAATGCTATAGATTGATCAAGAAATATAAGCTAAAATTTGCCCAGCAAATTTGGCAACAAGGAAATCACTGGTGACCATGATAAGAATGGTTTCCATGGAGTAACAGAAAATAAAGTGTGATAGGAATAGTTCAATTGATATTAGATAGTAAGGAGTTGGAGAGGGGGAATATATATGAACCTGTCTAGGAGTGCTATGAACAAATTACAGAGAAAGGAGAAGCTTATGAGAAGAAGAAGGTTCAGAGTTTGCATTTTTTATGGTTGCTTTAAATGGGTATATTTCATATATATATAATATATATATATATATATATATTTGAATTGTGATAGAAATGATCCAGTACAGTGAAAAAAATTAATGATTTAATGAGTGAGAGGATAATTAAAGGATAAAGGCCTTAAGTAGGTGATAGGGGATAGAATCCAGGGCACATATAAGATGACATTCTTATATTCCCTATAATATAAGAAAAGGCAAGTTTGAAATCATAGAGGTATACATATAGGTCACTTGTAGGAAGATATAGAAGTTCTTTTAAAATTATTTCAATTACTTTGTTGAATTAATAAGATAGCTCATCATCTGAGAGTGAAGATGAAGGAGGGATTAAATATTAAACCAGAGTGGATAAGATATGAAATAGTATTATTAAAGAATAGGAATACAACTGCTATGAAAATGTCACAAAGCATTGGGTAGCACTGGGGTTTCATCTGAATTCTGTGATTTAGAATCTGAAATGAGACCAGTCAGCTTGGCTGTACTTTCTTCAGCAATTTTGTTCTGATGTACATCTGGAGTAGGCAGAGAGTTTGATTTAGCAAGCTTTGGAGTTTTGCCAAGAGGAAGGGAGAAAGAAAAAAAAGAATTATGGGTATATGCAAAAGAGTGATTATAATAGTGAATTATGGCATCTAATTCTGTGTAAGAAAAGAAATGAGGACAAAACATGGGTGACAGTGAAAAGCTAATAGAATGAATATACTGGAGTTCTGAGTCTGGTGAAAAAGTAGTTGGAATTTGGGTTCTAGAAAAATAAGATGGAAAGATGGAGTTGGTTGTCAAACACAGGGATACCTATAATAAAGAATTTAGATGAGTTGTAGTTATTGCACACAAGACCTGAAATACATTAGAATACATGGCTGACATAAGTGGAGAAAAAAAAATCACTAGAAGTGGGCAGGTCAAGAAAGTAATAAGTAAGAGTATGGAATGTATTATATAGATGATATTCATGGAATTAAAATTATTCAGATTGACAAGAACGGGATAATGGTGAAGAAAAAGATCTTGAGCCAGTTGCTATTATCATCTATAGATGAAAGTAACCATTAGGGATGAAGATGACTGGAAGAGAAGGTGACAACATGAGAATCAAAACTGGGCTTTTTACAGCAGCTGAACAAACAATATCTGGAAAAAACAATAAGGAAAGGTGAACTTACCCCACCTCTAGTAATATGTGGGATGCCACCACCCGAGAAGGCTGTAAAAAAGCTAGCTTCCAATTAAGAATAAAAATGAGGGCCCATTTATAGAACATGCAGAGCCATGTGGGAAAGAGGTTATGGGTAATGAGAGATGCTTATGAGCCTTGGACTTCTTAAGTCTATTGACTGAAGTAAACAGAAATGGGAGACATCGAAGAATTATTCTCTTAAGAAGTTCTGTTAGTTTTTCACCTTGGGACGTTCTCAGGTAATTTGTAGTGGTAAGTCGGAGGGTAGATGGTATTGATGAATATTTACCTTACCAGGAATATGGAGTAGTCTATGTCCCTCTTAAGTTCTGTTAAAGAGGGACTGTTAAGAATAGGGGACAGCCTTGCTAGGAGCATAAAATTTCAAAGGTTATAAAATGTAGCATTTATGACTCAAAATTCATCAGATCACATAGGGCTTTGCAATGACACTGAAGTGCAATAGAAAATATGTTGAAGATCTGTTAATGAATTTTCCAAGAGGATTCTGCATTGTTAAATCAAAGGTTGCTCTTTTATGGAAAACAGCAGACTTCTGCAACAAGGCGGTTAAAAAAAATTTTCTGTTAACAAAATTCATACTTTTTAACTACTGACTCTGAGGTATAACTAAATATTTAGTGGAGTAGTAAGAAGGAAATAGGTGACCCTAGAGGGGAGTGGAAAGGCAATGAAGAATTCACTGTTCTAGGGGGAAAAAAAGATTTTTTATGTATAGAAATCAGTTTCTGCAAAAAACATGCAAGACTAAAATAAGAGAAATTTCATTATTTCAAAACATAATAATATTTGACTCAAGAAAATGTTACAAAAAAAAATCTCTGACAGCAATCTACACAGACTACCTCGCTTTGAACTGGATGACAAACTACAAGTCTAAAAACATGTCCAATACTCTGTACCAATCTGCAGAAAGACTATCTAATATTGGATAGATCATTACAGTTGAGGTACGAATATCAGTCAACTGGATTTGTTGTTCTGAGCTTATTATTCAAGAACTGGGATTTTTATTTCCATTACTGTCTTTCTGCCTACAGGTCTGTGTTGCTCAGAACACAAGATGTGCATTACAGAGAAATGCCCAGTTTAGAGAAATAGCATCATCTTCCCTCTAACTCTCTAGGAATAGGATGAAGTTATCAGCAAAACATAGGGTTTAAAATGAAGTCTTACAAGCTTTATTTCTATCATTCACATAAAGAAATCCTATTTTTTTTAATAAATAATTCTCCTAGAGGTATGTATTCATGCATTCACTCATTTATGATTATTAGCGTCCACTCTGTACCACACACTGTGTGAATAAAACAGACACAATTCATCCAGAGAGATAGCTACAACAAAGAGACCTAATGAATAAATACTTGGAAAATATAATTAATATATAGATAAATATGAGGTCCTCACAGAGATTACAATATAATGGGAATATAGTTTAGATTGTAAAGTCAAGAAAGTGAAATTTAAGCTTATCTGCCCACAATTTACTTGTTACTTACAAATAGGAGAAAAGGTGACTTTACAGTGAAGAAATCTCATAGATATTAAGAATGAACAAAGTTATCACCACCAAATATGGAATAACAGATGTGGTACACTAAAAATATACAATTATTTCTATAGTATTCCTATAAAAAATAACCTAAATTGAATCATTAGGCAATTATTAAAAAAAAAAAAACAAAGAACTGGCTTAGACTTCTCAGAAATGCCCAAGTCATTAATAACAAAGAAATGTTGAGAGACTGTTTCAGATGAAAGGAAACTAGAGAAATATAATAACCAAATGTGATTTAAGAATCTGGATTGGATCCTAGATGGAAAGGTAAAGTTGCTATAAAAACATAGAGCCAACTGGCAAATTTTGACAGTGGAGTACATATTAAATACAAGTATTTTACTGTCATTAATTTTCCTTAATTTGATAAAGTGCTATAGTTAAAAAATGAATGACCTTATTATTAAGAGACAGATGTTAAAATATTTAGTAGAGAAGGATCAAGGTGTCTGTAGCTTACCCTGAAATGGTTTAACATACAGATAGGTAGAGAGAGACACACACACACAGAGACAGACAAATAGAGACAGAGAATGATAAAATATATACAAATGATGAAAATATTTACAAATGGTGAATGTAGGTGGAAGTTGAATATGTGTTCATTGTACTATTCTTACAAATGTTCTGTTTTAGATTTTTCTAAATAAAATTATAAGCAATTTAAACTTACACTGGATGGAGAAAAAAATGGATATTACCTATATGGAGACTATGACAGGCAAAGAGAAAAGGATGTCACAAGGTTCTGAGGCAGGAAAAGAGAAGAAAATTCTCTTAGCTGAACTAAGGAAGGTTTAAGTCTTCCCTGAGTTCAGAGAGTTTCCTCTGCTCGTGTTGAAGAAGCAAGCAACCATACATTTTATAGTTACAAGCAAATGCATTCTGAATATAGGCATGTGAGACTGGAAGAGGATCCTGAGCCTAAGATTAAACTGAGCCCAAGCTAACACATGGACTGCAGTCTTTTGAGAGCCCGAGGGGAGGACTTTGAGAAGACATTCCCAGACTCCTGACTCATAGATATGATGAGATAATGTAACATTATCTTTTCTCTAGAAGACTTCATTATTAGATAAAGTACATAATACATATAAAACATGTGTTAATTGACTGCTTATGTTATTGGTAAGGCTTCCAGTAAAAAGTAAGCTATTAGTAGTTCAGTTTCAGGGAGCCAGAAGTTCCATGTGTATTTTTGATGGGGCGGGGATGGACTTCCCTAATCCTTGTGTGCTTAAGGGTGTATGGCATACTCTACAAATGACTTAGCACAATCTTGGAAAAGAAAAGTTGGAGGACATTACCCGATTTCAAGACTTACTATAAAGCTTCATTAATCAAGACAATATGATTTTGGTGCAAATATGGACAGATCAGTGAAACAAAAATAAAGAATCTAGATATAATCATAAAAATAGTCAACTGATTTTTTCAAAGTCACTTAGGCAAAGTGATGGGGGAAAACCAGAATTTTCAAGAGATAATACAAAAAAAAATGAATAAACAAACAGAAAAAAGTCAGCCTCAAAGCTTATTTCACACCATGCATGAAAATTAATTCAAGATGGATGATAGTCCTAATTTTAAAGTTAAATCTATAAGGCCTCTAGAAGAAAACACAAAAGAGTATCTTCATGATATTATGACAGGAAAAAAATTCTTTTTCACCTTTATTAAGTTTCTTATTTTAATTCTAGTATAGTTAGTATATAGTGTTATATTAGTTTCAGGTATACAATATAGTAATCTAACAATCCTATACAGTACTCAGTGCTCATGATGATAAGTGTACTCTTAGTCCCCTTCACCAATCTCCCTACCTATTGCCCCTCTGGTAACCATCATTTTGTTCTCTTTAGTTAAGACTGTTTCTTAGCTTGTTTCTCTCTCTTTTTTTTTTCTTTATTTGTTTTGTTTTTGAAATTCTACATGTGAATGAAATCATATGGTATTTGTCTTTCTTTGATATCTTTCACTTAGCATTATACATTCTAGATCCATCTATGTTCCTGCAAATGACAAGATTTCATTTTTTATGGCTGAATAATATTCCATTCTGTGTATATATCATATCTTCTTCATCCTTCATGTATTGGTGGACATTTGAGTTGATTCCATAATTTTCCTGTTGTAAATAATGCTGTAGTAAACACAAAGGTACATATATCCCTCTGAATTATTTGTGGTTTTTTGGAAAATACCCAAAAATACAATTACTGGATAGTAGGGTAGTACTATTTTTAACTTTTTGAAGAAACTTCATACTGTTTTCCACAGTGGCTGCACCACTTTGCATTCCCACCACAGTGCATGAGGATTTCTTTCTTTCCACGTCCTTGCAACACTTGTGGTTTCTTGTGTTTTGATTTTAGACATTCTGACTAGTATGAGATGATATCTCACTGTAGTTTTGATTTATGTTTCCCTGAAAATGAGGATGTTGAACATTTTTTCATGTATCTGTTGCCCATCTGTATGTCTTTGAAAAAATGTCTGTTCATGACTTCTGCCTACTTTCAACCAGATCATTTGGTTTTTTGATGGTGATTTGTATTAGTTTTTTTTTTTTTTAAGATTTTATTTGTTCATTTGACAGAGAGAGAGAGAGATCGATCACAAGTAAGCAGAGAGGCAGGCAGAGAGAGGGGGGAAGCAGGCTCCCTGCCAAGCAGAGAGCCCAATGCAGCGCTCGATCCCAGGACCCTGAGATCATGACCTGAGCCGAAGGCAGAGGCTTAACCCACTGAGCCACCCAGGTGCCCCTGTATCAGTTCTTTATATAGATATTTGATACTAAGCCTTTATCAGACATGTCATATGCAAACTTCTCCCATTCAGCAGGTTGCCTTTTAGTTTTGTTGATTGTTTCCTTTGTGTGCATAGGATTTTGATGCTGATGTAGTTCCAATAGCTATTTTTTTAAGATTTTATTTATTTATTTGACAGACAGAGATTACAAGCATGCAGAAAGGCAGACAGAGAGAGAGGAAGGGAAGCAGGCTCCCCGCTGAGCAGAGAGCCCGGGGCTCGATCCCAGGACCCTGGGATCATGACCTGAGCTGAAGGCAGAGGCTTTAACCCACTGAGCCACCCAGGTGCCCCTCCATAGCTATTTTTGTTTTTATTTCCCTTGCCTCAGGAGACATATCCAGAGAAATGATGCTATAACCAGTATCAGAGAAATTACTTACTGTCTGTGCTTGCTTTGAGGATTTTTTAATTTCAGGACTCATATTTAGGTCTTTCATCCATTTTGAGTTTATTTTCATGTATGGTGTAAGAAAGTTGTCCAGTTTCATTCTTTTGCACGTTGCTGGCCAGTTTGACACAATTTGTTGAAGAGACTTTTTTCCCATTGGATATTCTTTCCTCCTTTTTGAAGATTAATTGACCACATAGTTGTGGCTTTATTTCTGGGCTCGCTATTTAGTTCTATTGATCTAGATATCTATTTCTGTGTCAGTACTACACTGTTTTGATTTACTATAGCTTTATAATATAACTTGAAGTCTGGAATTATGATACTGCCAGTTTTGCTTTTCTTTTTCAAGATTGTTCTGGATTCGGAGTTTTTTGTGGTTCCATACACATTTTAGAATTATTTGTTGTAGCTCTGTGAAAAATGCTATTGATATTTTGATAGCTATTGCATTAAATGTATAGATTGCTTTGGGTAGTAATGGACATTTTAAAAATGTTTTTCTCCAAATCCATGAGCATGGAATGTCTTTCCATTTCTTTGTGTCATCTTCAATTTCTTTCAACAATGTCTTATAGTTTTCAGAGTACAGGTCTTCCACCTCTTTGGTTAAGTTTATTCCAAGGTATTTCATTTTTGGTGCAACTATAAATGGGATTGATTCCTCAATTTCTCTTTCTGCGGCTTCATTATTAGTGTATACAAATTCAACAGATTTCGGTACTTTGATTGTATATCCTGCAAATTTACTGAATTCATTTATCAGATCTAGTAGTTTTTTTAGTTGAGTCTTTTGGGTTTTCTTTATATACTATCATGTCCTCTCCAAAGAGTGAAAGTTATACATTTTTACCAACTTGGATCACTTTTATTTCTTTCTGTTGTCTGAGTACTGTGGCTAAGACCTCCTGTACTATGTTGAATAACAGTGATGAGAGTGGACATCCTTGACTTATTACTGACCATAGAGGAAAAGCTCTTGGTTTTTCCCCATTGAGGATGATGTTCATTGTGGGTTTTTTATATTAGGCCTTTATTATGTTGAGGTATGTTTCCTCTAAGCCTATTTTGTTTAGGGTTTTCATCATGAATGATGATGCTGTATTTTGTTTGTAATTTTTATACATTTGTTCATCAGAGATATTGGCCTATAGTTCTGGGGGGGGGTGTGTGTGTGTTATCTTTATCTGGCTTTGGTATCAGGATAATACTTGCCTCATAGAATGAATCTGGAATTTTTCCTTCTTCTATTTTTTTTGGAATAGTTCAAGAAGACATATTAACTCTTTTTTAAATGTTTGGTAAAATTTGCCTGTGGAGCCATCTGGATCTTGCACTTTTGTTTTTTGGGGAGTTTTCTGGATACTGTTTCAGTTGCTGATAATCAGTCTGGGCAAATTTTCCATTTCTTCTTGATTCAGTTTTGAGAGGTTATGTGTTTCTAGGAATTTATCTATTTCCTCTAGGTTATACAGTTTGTTGGAATATAATTTTTCATATTCTCTTACAATTGTTTGTATTTTTATGGGGTTGGTTGTTATTTCTCCTCTTTCTTTTTTTTTTTCCTATTTTTTTAAAGAAAGTCAGACTGCCACATACAGTACCTTATTTGGATATGTCTGGAGTCTTGGAAGCCTGACTTCCCTACATTCTCTTACAAATGGACCTTGAGAGTTTGTCTGGAGGTTTTAGCAGAGGAACATAGCTAACTAGTATACCCTAAACCAAACAATCCTTGTCTGTCAGGGAAGTTTGTCTTCTTCCCCCAAGCGTGCAACTTTGGGAGGAACACACGAGTTAGTGGCGGGGGAGGAAGGAGTCTCCTTCCTTGCCAGTCAGATCAGCCAAATCAACCCTGATTATCAATGGGGTGACGTGTAATTTTGTCTAACTCTGTGTCAGTTTCTGTGTGTTAGGCAAGTGGGCTACATCTCCTACTCTTGAAGGTAAGGGCTTTTTGAAGAAGAGGTCCTATAGTGTCCTGCAGTGCTGTGTCTCCTATTCCCCAGGACCTGGTACTTCAGGAGTGTCTCCTATGTGTGTTACAAGTACCCCGTTATTGAGTCCTGACCACTTTTTCCTGCAACAAGTTGTCTTCAGAGGCTCTCTTTGCTTGTTGTGAGTAGTGTTTGGTCCCTGGCCAGGTCAGATGCTTTTTACAAGGTGTGCACTTGAGTGATTGCAAAATGAGACTGCTGCCATCACTGCTGCCACTGGAACTTAGGGCCTCAAAATGTGTGGCTTGGGAGAGGGGGTATTGGTGGGGTTTGCACAGGTCTTCTGTGGGAGGGGACCCATAGCACCAGGAGTTAAGCAAGTGTGACTGGGCAGGTGGATCTGCCAAAGTGGGATAGAGGTGGCACTTGGTATAAGCAAGATAAATAGTGAGTGCTGATGCCAGGCTTGTTCCCTGTGTGTTTATTCTGGGGAGTCAGGGAGGGAAATAGTGCTGCCAGCTCCTTTATTCCTCCCTCCTTTATTCCTCCTCCCCATGATCCCTGTGTCTTCAGGCCACATTCTGAGATGAGTAAGTAATTCTTCCTCCTGTCTTCCTCTGGTGTTTTTCAAACTGCTGCTTCCAAGCTGTATCTCCCTTGGCTGTTTGTTGTGCTATCCCTTTAAGGATGGGGACTCCACTTTCTAACACCCTCAGGGCTCTCCCAGAGCCAAGTATGATTTTTAAAATTCCAGTCTTTAAATCCTGCTGGGTTTAAGAACTCAAAATATTTGGCCTCTCTAGCTTCCAAAGCCAAATGTTATGGGAATCTATCTGCCCTGTTTAGGTTCCCCAGTGTAAGAGTGAAATAGTTCTTCCCCCTTCTCCCCCCACCCATAGCCCTCCCCGCCATGGACAACCACAGTCTGTTTTCCTTCCAAACCTCATATTCACCCCTCCTACCTTCTTCAGTGTGGCCTCTCCTCTGTCTTTAGTTGTGGAGTTTGTTCTGTCAGTCTTTGGGTCATTTTCTGAGTTATTTATGCTGATGTGAGTGTTATCTATTTGTATCCATGGGACGAGGTGAGCTTTGGGTCCTCGTATTCTGCCATCTTCCCCTGCCAACCACAAGGAAAGGATTTCTTAGATAGGATATAAAGTGTGCTGAACATAAAAAGTTAATAAATTGGACTTAATTAAATGAAATCTGTTTATTGAAAGACTCCATTAAGAGGATTAAAAAGGCAAATTGTGGCCTAAGAGAATACATCTAACCAATACATAAATAATAATAAGCAATAATAAAAAGACAACCCAATTTATAAACTGGACAAATTGACATACACATCCCCAGAAAAGGTATTTGAATGGCCAAAAATCTTCTGAAAAGGTATTCAACATCATTAGTCATCAAGGAAATTTAATCACACCAGTTAGAAGGCCAAAATTATGAAGACCGACAACAATAAATATTGGCAAGGATCTAGAGCAATAATATGAAGCATAATAAATATTCACTATAGAATTATTTTAAATAGTGACTTAACTTTAAATATTTACTTAAAAATGGTTTTAAAAATCTAGCTGTTATATAAAACGAGGTGCATATAAAACTTGCATGGGTGGAATCCTTTAGGTCTGATCCTGAAAACATATTGATCACTTACTTTCTCCACAGTGCCTTCTGCACAGGTTAGTGTAGAAAACAAACCAAAACATTTTAGGTAAGATTTGGAAAGCATAAATGAAGCAGCAGCCAGGTTATTTTTACACTCAGGGGTTGATGCTAAGTACCAGGAGTTATGACAGCTCATACATACTGTGCTTTATCCACTGGCTCAGCCTGGTGGTTTAGTACAGTAACCAGCTGATTTTGTCAAATCTCATCATCTGACTTTTGAGCCAGGTGTGCATTTAGCTTTTTGATGAAAGGCACCAGGTTCTCTGGTAGGTCACCCCCAACCCTGTAGTTAAAAGCTTGGATTTCAGTCCAACCTCATGGGTTTCTTCTTATACTTGCAGACTCCTGTTTATTCTTGATTATTTCCCTCTACCTATTTCTCATTCATCTTTCCTTCTCAACTTCCTGCCCTGTTTTAGGCCACAGAACCAGAAACACCCACAATGGCATCAAAGAAACTGTTTGGTCAGCTTCCAAAGTTCTGTAGGGTCAAACTCCCACAGGAAATCACTTATTATATATCAGCCCTATGGTTTTGCTTCCCTGAATGAATCTTTTTTTTTAATGTTACAGTTTTCTTTATTTTTTTAATTTAAATTCAATTAGCCAACATATAGTACATCATTAGTTTCAGATGTAGTGTTCAATAATTTATCAGTTGTTTATCAGTTCAATAATTTATCACACTCAGTGCTCATCACATCACATGCCCTCCTTAATGCCTATCACCCAATTACCCCATCCCCTCACTCATCTCCCCTCCAGCAACCGTCAGTTTGTTTCCTTTAGTTAATAGTCTCTCATGGTTTTTCTCCCTCTCTGATGACTTCCCATTCAGTTTTCCTCCCTTCCCTGATGATCCTCTGCACTGTTTCTTATATTGCATATAAGAGTGAAACCATATGATAATTGTCTTTCTCTGACTTATTTTGCTCAGCATAACACCCTCCAGTTCCATCGACATCAATGTAAATGATAAGTATTCATCCTTTCTGATGGTTGAGTAATATTCCATTGTGTGTGTTTGGATTGAATCTGGACAATTACATTCACCTCTCCTATGACCCAACAATTCCACTCCCAGATATCTGCTCAAGAAAAAAAAAAAAAAAAAAAAAAAAAAAAAAATATATATATATATATATATATATATATCTCCCAAAATAGCCTTGTAAAGATGTTTCAACATCTTTATACATAAAAACCAAAAAACTGTAAATAAACTAAATGTTCACCAATATGAAAATAAGCAAATAAAGTGCTTACACATGCAACAACACGGATGGATCTCAAACACTTTCCAAATACAGGCAAAAACTAACTTATCTCAACAGAAGTCAAAATATCTCCATCCCTAGGTGGCACTGGAAGTGAACACAAGGGAACTTTCTGGGTTATGGAAATGTTTTATATCTTCATTTGAGTGTCAGTTTTACAGGGATTCATTTGTCAAAACTCACTGAATATATATTGATCAGTTCATTTTACTGAATGTGTATTTTATCTCAGTAAAAAGTATTAATGAAAATATCAGAGTATCATATATTTTATAATATAGGCATATAAAATTACTAAGAAAATATGATCAAAGGAGAAATTAATTCTGCTTGAGGAGATTAGGGAAAAGTTGGCACCTGTGTTCCTACTTTAAGAATAAATAGGCAGGGGGCACCTGGGTGGCTCAGTGGGTTGAGCCTCTGCCTTCCGCTCAGGTCATGATCTCAGGGTCCTGGGGCTGAGCCCCGCATCGGGATCTCTGCTTGGTGATGAGCCTGCTTCCCCCTCTCTCTGCCTGCCTCTCTATCTACTTGTGATCTCTCTCTCTCTCTCTCTCTGTCAAATAAATAAATAAAATCTTAAAAAAAAAAAAGAATAAATTGGCAATGTCCTAGCAAGCAAAGTTGAGAAGGAAATGAGGGGGATCAGCATGAGGAAAGGCTGAGTGGTATGCAAGTACATGGGAGAGTAGGACTGGAGAAAGTGTAGGTAGAAAGTTAGGGAGAAGCAAGTTATAAAGGG
This sequence comes from Lontra canadensis, assembly GCF_010015895.1. Taxonomy (NCBI): domain Eukaryota; kingdom Metazoa; phylum Chordata; class Mammalia; order Carnivora; family Mustelidae; genus Lontra; species Lontra canadensis. The sequence continues at coordinate 28,630,169 of NW_022630996.1, forward strand.
AAGTTTACATTATGCTAATAGATTAGAAATGGCTTTTAAGTAAAGCAATATATGAAGAAAATTAATCGTTATTTTAGAAAGATAAGCCTATCAGTATCCAGTGTACTTGGGTTATTATATAGAAGAAGCACTGAGACCAATTAGGAGATGAGTATAATAATTCAGCAACAGGTAATAATATTCTGGATGGTGTCAATGATTGTTAAAAAAAAAGGATATCTATCAGAGATATTTCAGATATTCAACTATTATGACTATCCTCATGACTTGAAGATAAAGAGTCAAACAACTTCAATGATAATGGGTTGGGCAACAAGCTTCTGGCATTAACCAGATGGAGGTAGAAAAGGAGGTAGGTTTTTAGGGATGGAAACTAGTTCAGCATTAGATGTGATAATTCCAAGGGGCCTATAAAGGAGTTCTAAGTGGAGTTATTCAATGGGCAATTAAAACTGCCCCTTGTTGAATATAATACAGAGTAGAGCTATAGATTCATTTGGATACATTTTCCCATGTTAATCTTTAACAAAAGGAGGAAGTAAATAACATGACCCACAATTGCAACTGGCACCTGCTTTGGCACAAAGTATGGAGATTTTGGGTTCTGGGTAGAGAAATATTGAAATAGGTGGCTATCAGGTGCTGAACATGATAGGAACACAGAATATCCATACAGCAGAGAAAAGAAAAAGAAAAAAAAAATAAGCCTGCATGAAATGAAAGGATTAAATGATTAGAAATTTTAGTTCCAGTAGGGAGAAGATCTTTAATGGAGGGATAAATGTTTGTCTGAATAAAAGAATACTTGTTACACTTATCTAAACTAAGATAACACACAAAGATTGAATTGATGTTACAGTTTATGACTAATAAAGAGCTTGTGATACAAACAAAAAGGCAATAAATACACAGACTGGTAAATCCTATAGTAGGAATAATTTGTGGATATTATGTGAGCATGCAGGAAGTCCACCTAACCTACTCTCTTATGAGTCATTCTTCTCATTATCATGCTTAGCTAAGTCCAAATAGTGTCTAACGTATAAATCAGAATGTAAAATCAGTTTATTAAGTCCCATCACACAGAATACATCAATTCTATAAAATAAAGTAAGGCTAGTTCTAAATTTTCACAATCCAGGACTTTGTGTACAACTCAAAAATTTTGGTTACAAAACTCCTATATATTAAGGTAATTAAAAAAGACTTCATCTTTAATATATAGCTAACATGCCCTTTGATTTACGGTCCCTTCTTGTTAACGGATTAATGACAAGGGCATATGAGCATACAATTTACTGATTTAGACTATAAATATATTTCTCATGAGCATTAAAATGCACCTTCTCTAAAAGTTAGCTTTCTATTATAAAAGAAAAATATTCTAAACTATTGCCTGATTCAGTGATTGATTTTAGTTCTCAGATAATTTTTTTAAAGAGAAGTCCTTTATCTCTGTTTTCTCCTCACTCTAAAGCTTAACTGAATACTGAAGATTTACTAATCACATCAAGAGTACACAAATCAACTAAGATGCTATGGGCACAACACCCTATGTTTGAGATTTAACTGAAGCTCTAATGAGCAGAGATGGATTTATTCTCATGAAATCATTGACCAGTTTTTGGTGGCAATTTTACCAGAACAGTTAAGTAATTCTAAAAAAATTATCAAATACCAGTTTTAATATTGACTTCAACCATTTGTCTATCATTTATGATACTGTAACATATAATAAGAAACCATATTTCATTTTTGTCCCCTCTCCAGTGCAGGTCTCCTAAAACCCTTGGAATTTACTAAATGATTATAGTGAAAAAGTTGTCTTGATCTTCATATTAAACCCCTTTCTTTTTTCTCTTTTATAAAGATTTTATCTATTTATTTGACAGAGAGAGATAGAGAGAAACCCCAAGCAGGGGGAGTGGGAAGAAGGAGAAGCAGACTCTCCGCTGAGCAGAGAGTCCAATGAGGGGCTTGATCCCTGGACCATGGGATCATGACCTGAGCCAAAGGCAGACATTTAACCAACTGAGCCACCCAGATGCCCTAATAAACCCCTTTCAACTTGAGTTTATGTTAATGAAGTAACTCTTAAAGTTAGAAAAGCACCTGAGGATAGAGGCTGGTTGCCAGGGCAATTAACCATGTGATTGGAGGGTTGGAACTTTCAGTTTGACCCCACTGAACTCCAGGGTGGGGTAAGAGGCTGGAGATTGCATCCACCAACATGACCAACGATTTAATCAATCCTGCCTATGTAATGAAGTTTCCATAAAAACCCAAAAGGGCTGGATTCAGAGAGATTACAGGTTGGTCAAACCTGTACATAGGGAGGTGCTGGAAAGTGGAATACCTAGAGACAGTATGAAAGCTCCACATGCTTTCCCCATACCTTGTCCTATGCATCTCTTCCATCAAGTTGTTCCTGAGCTGTATATATTATAATAAACTGATAATATAGTAAATGAAATTTCTCCCTGAATTCTGTGAACCACTATAACAAGTTAATTGAAGCCAAGGAGGGGATTGTTGGAATCTTCAATCTATAGCCATCCAACTAGAAGCATGAGTTATAACTTAGACTTGCAACTGACTTCTGAAATTTGGTGGGGTGGCAGTTGTATAGGATTGTGCTCTTAAACTGTGGGATCTGACAGTATCTCCAGGTAGATAGTGTCAGAACTGAGTTGAATTGTGTGTCAGACAATTAATTATTTGGTGGTTTGGAAAACAACACATATTGTAATTAAGAGCAGAATTATAGCATTATATATTCACATACAGATTTTTATACCCCTGGACCTACCACACCTAGTTTTGTCAAGATTTTTTTATGACAATATTTATTTACATATAAGACTATAACATTCACCAGAGGAATCTGTTTACTTTACTTGGGAATGATTCTTGGTACTTGGTAGAATGCCTGGCACATACTAAACATTCAGTAACTGTTTGTTGATTAAATGATTTATATTTAAGAAAAAATGGAAATATATCATTACTAACAATAATCATTGAAAAAATCTCATCCTCATACACTGAATTGTTTCACAAATGGCTGATCTATCAGTACAAACAAAACATAGGACAAATTATTAGGACAAATTACATAAATTATGTAAGAAGCTGAACATGAATGACTACTCTTCTTGGATAAAATGTTTAAAATAATAATCCATAAGAGCCTCTTAATCTTGGGAAACAAATTTCGGGTTGTTGGTGGGGGAGAGGGGGCTGGGGTGGATGGGTTATGGACATTAGGGAGGGTATGTGTTGTGGTGAGTGAGTGTTAAGTAAGACTGATGAATCACAGACCTGTACCCCTGAAACAAATAATATATTACATGTTAATTAATTGAATTTAAATAAAAATAAATGTAAAAAATGAAAGATCAGAAAAATAAAATAGATGACCCCAAGAACTGGGTTAACAGGTGCCACAGTTCTTGGTGTTTTATTTTGGGAAATTTTCCAGACTCGTTGCCTCCTACAGGCTTCAAACCTACCTGGTGGCTCTCCTCAGTGTCATCTCTCCTCAGAAATGTGTCTCATTTCAATTCATAGCCCAATGATTTTTCAAGCTTTCTTTTACAACCCAAATTCATAAGGGTGACCTATATGTTATCCAGTACCCCTTTAGAATAATACTTCCAGACCTGGGTGCTATAATAGAGGACATGTCATATATTTGAGATTCTGCTTGTAGGTGGCCCATGGTAATTCTCAAATAATGATTATTAGGGAAAGGGGGCCAGATGGCACCATGAAAGACATGTATATGACAAAGACGGTAAGCAAAAAAATGAGTAGTTAAGAGAGAAAATCAATTTAATATACACTATAAACAGCAAGGACAATGGAAGGTGCCATGAAAAGAACAGTAATAATCGCCATAGATTTGTCAAGGTCTTAGAGGCCAAACCATCTTATCTATTCTGTCATTTGAGTAAAACAAATTAGCTCTATCTCTGTAACTCTTAAAAGTCTGACTAAAGTTTGATTAATTTTACTAAATTTCTGACCAAAATGGCAGGATGTTTCCAGACTCTTAAGGACATAACCTAAAAGAACAAAAGACTAAAAATAACACAGAAAATCCAAAAATCATAAAACAACCATAACCCAATAATACAATAATAATGATCCAGCATCCTTGGCTAAATGATATGCTGAGACTATCTAAAACCTCTGAGGTGAGAAATGCAAGTATGATTAAAGTTCACATACGGAGAATGTCAATAAAGAAAAATACTGTGAAAAAATTCCCTGGAAATAGCTCAAGGAAGGAGCAGGAAGGAGAAAAAAAAATTCAAATAAAATTAGTAAAATTAGTAGTGTTTTACTACTAATGCAAAGAGTAAAAAGGAAAGACATCAGGAAACTTGTAGGGATGGATATGTTTAGTATCTTGATTACAGTGATAATCTGAGACATCACCAGATTATACACTTTAAATATAGACAAATTTTGGTTTGTAATTGTAATTATACCTTAATAAAACTGTTAAAATTAATACATTTGTATCTTCTTCTATCTCAGAGGCTTTTGCTTGTGAAACATTTGCTTGTGAAACAGCATAAATTCCCTGTCTCCTCTGCAAAGCAAGCCAATACTTTAAAAATGCTGTAATTCTAATGAGATAAAAATCTATGCCTTTTGGAATGAGAGCTCTCATGTTGGCTGTAGCACTGATAGCCTGAAAAGATACAGAGTTGCAGGAAAATATCCTTTCCATAAACAACTTTCAAAAGTTATGCAAAAAAAAAAAAAAAAATAGAAATGTGGTTCACGAAGTTACCTAAGAAAAATGTATTTAAAGGTAATATCACAAGCAACATTTCAGATGACAATTATGGAGTTTTAATTAGTCTGCAAGACTCCAAAATTCCCTGCAGGTAAAATGCAATAGCAACAGATGGCATACAATTTGGAAATCACAGTAGCAAGCCGAGCATCTTAAAATGCAGATATATACCTAGAAAACATTTCAACAAAGGCTTATATGAAAGCACTCTGAGCCAATGCACATATTTAAAATAGGTTATTTTTCACCAATAAAGTAACTTTAATGTGGATTTCTCCAAGATAAGCCTCCATCAATATTCTTTCTGATTCTTCAGAAAAAAAAAAAAAGTATCTTTGTAGATTTGGTATCTTTCATGATGGTATTTCTTGATATGGAAATTTTTTTTCTTGGTTTATCAATTAATCAGAAACATTAAAATTCCTAAGCTAGACCTACTTGCAAATTACTTGCAAATTGATCACTGACCCACTGAGTAATTAAATTGCTTGACTTTTTTAAGATGACATCTGAGATAATTATATTGAAGCCCATTGATTTGGTTGATTCATTCATTCACTCCCATTTTCCTACAACACTGTTGAGTATTCAATAGATATCAAATACTAGAACAGACAATGTAGATTTAAAGACAAATAAGACCCAGAAAGGTCCTTTGGCAAAGAAATCTGCTATCTATTGTGAAGTTAGAAACTAAATAGAAAATATTATGTGATAAGCACTGTGACAGAATTCCTGCACATAGTATTGGGTAAACACAGCTATATACACCTATCCATGGACTGGGGTGAACTCAGCAAGGTTTTTCCAATAAGTCACTGTTAGAATTAATGAGGCAAGGAAGGAGTGTTGGGGATACAGAACATGCAAAGCCAGGAATTAAATGAGCACTTTTTCTCTCTTTACAATGAAATTTGACTGACCTTATATAAATATGTTTTTCTATATTGCTTACAGATAAGCCAGGGAATAAGTTGGGCTAAACTGAAAGTAGTTGAGACATCCATTCAGACCACTTCGTCAAAACAAATAAACATTAATTTATCATGTGTTTCTAACCTTAATGGGATAAGTGCCAAAATCAAGGTAATATTATAATCTAATGTGCCCATATCTAGGTTCATCTTTTTTATAGATGATCTATACTTCCATACAAGTCCATTCATCATATATATATATACACACACATATACATATGTATACATATGCATATGTATACATATGTATATATACACACACACATATCCAGATAGTTATAGATACATGATATAAAATATAAGATATATATATATGCATATATATATCTTCAATGCCCAATATAATAAACATTTATCCTAACTTAAATAGTAATTAAGCTAAAATAATATTAGACTTCCTAAGATTAGCTCAGCTCCTCAGGTGGTTTTCTCTCCTTACCTCTCCTAAGTTGGTATCTGAGTATGAACAGAGGAATGCATGGTTCATGAGATCACTAAAGAGTGAATTATTTGGGTTCTTTTTGCATGGTATTCTCTGGCATTCTGTGTGATGTTCAAATATGATCTCTGAGCTCAAGATCTGTATATCTAGGTTCTTACTTGACATTTTATATGACTACCTAATAGGTATCACAAACTAAAATGTCCAAAACAGAAAATAAGTTTTATTCCTTTATGAATCCTCCATATTCATATAAATGGTCTCATCATCACCCCGTTTCTCAAGCCAAAATCTCAGGAGTCATTCCCTTTCCCTCCCACATCTTATCATCAGAAGAGCCTATCAGCTCATCTAAAAATATACATGGATTTATCTTTTTCCTTCTATCATCCTTGCCATTATTCGGGTCCAAGCCTCATCATCTCTTGATGAGATTTGTATCATTTAAACTTCGTTCTTTTCTTGGTAGCCAGACTGATCTTGGAAAATGCCACTCAGACTCTCAATCTCCTTCAAACCCATTGGTTGTTCCCATTGCATGTAGAATAAAATCTTGTCTAATAACATCAAAACTGAGGTTACCTTGTACTATAGGCTATGCACAATCCAGCTCCTGCTACTTCTTCGATGTCATCACTCTCTCTCCCAACCATAATGGTCTTTTTTCTGCTCCCAGAGTAAGACAAACTCTTAATGTGCCCCAAGCCTTTGTAATTCACTGCTCTGTGTGTGCCTAGGTTCTTAGCAAACAAAAATGTCACATCACCAGACACTTCTGATCACACTGTCAAGAGTTCTCTCCTTTGTATCACTTCACCTTCTTTGTATTGCACTATTTTTCACAAATTATATCATTAAGTAATTAATGTGTTTATTTTACTAGTTTATTGTCTCTCTTTTGTTGTATGCTCCATAAGGCAAGGACCTTAAATTACCATCATATCTCTGTCACTGAATTTACTGAGCAGAATAGATGAATGATTCACTAGATGTAGTAGTTCGATGTACATTTAGTTATGCTTAAAATTTTGTCAAATTGGAGTGCCTGGGTGGCTCAGTGGGTTAAAGCCTCTGCCTTCAGCTTGGGTCATGTTCCCAGGGTCCTGGGATCAAGCCCCATATCAGGCTCTCTGTTCAGCAGGGAACCTGCTTCCCCCTCTCTCTCTGCCTGCCTCTCTGCCTACTTGTGATCTCGTCTGTCAAATAAATAAATAAAATCTTTAAAAAAATTTTTGTCAAATTGCACAATGTCTTTCACAGTTGGCATAATATGGCTTTAGTCATCTTAAACTACACTTGCTACTACTAATACTTCTACTTTTGTTATCACTACTACTACTGTTCCCTTTTAAACATTCCATAATAAAACAACTGATCTAACATATTTAGAAACAAGAGCCAAGTGCTTCAACTGGGGAGAACTGGTAAAAATTACTGGAGTGTTGTCCATATCTGCTACTATTACTTTAGGACTCTGCCAGGAGCATTTTTAAAAGCTAGCGATGATGATTGCCTTGAAGATTCAGTCATTCGGAAAGTTGAGGATAACCTACATTCACTTGGAAGAAATATATAGCTTCTGTACATAAATTGGGAACTTCTTTGGAGTGTGTACTTTGTCTGTAACCATGCAGATCTAAGTTTTATGTCCAAGGATCTGATAAAACAGATAATCCAGATTCCTATGCATTTCTATGGTTCCGGGCCATGAAGCATGATATTGCATGAGACCAGTATCACCCAGAATTATCACTTGTCCTGAGGTCTGGAAAGACCTAATGGAATTTAATTTTTTTTGCTGGGAGCATTATTGGCTTAAGCATATGGCATTCATTTGTATCTCTGAAAACCTAGAAATAGCTGTTTTGACATTAACTTTTTCCTCCTGTTTTATATCATTGTGAATATTGTGAATATCTGCCGAAATTACTCAAAATTATACCCACGGTGGATGAAACTTTACATGGGACTTTTCAAACATGTGACCTTTTCTCAAATTGATGCACAGAAAGAAAATTCAAGAGAGTCTTTCTCCCAGGAAGATTTCCTAGAAAATCATTTTAAATTAACTAAAGGAATGCTTGTATTCTCTCTTACTAAAAGTCTTCAGAATTAATCTTCATACCTTTCACCTTTACACCTTTTGCTGAAACTTTGTTCAAGCCTGGCAAATATGTTAAATAGCTCAAACTATGTGATACTAGCTTGGAAACCTATATCCATCCACCTTAGCTCCTATATTTGCTATGTGATATGTGTTTTTGGTCAAGTTTTTTAAAACTTGTTAATAAGGCTCTGTTTTTCCCACTAAAGTAAGAATACTAGTAATTTTTATGGTATAGGATTCTCCAGGATTAAATGAGATAAAGCAGTAAAATCCTTAACCAGGGCCTTGGCACTGTTGCCCAATATATGGTAATTACTACCACTAGCTACATTGATGACTACTTCTTTATCTAGTTAATTCTTTGTGTATAACATATTTGTTTGGCTGTAAGTTAATTGTATATTTATATAGAAAGTTTTTTTTAAATCATTTAAATTCAATTTAATTAACATATACTGTATTATGAGTTTCAGGGGTAGAATTTAGTGATTCATATTTGAGTATAACACCCAGTGCTTATTATATGAAGTGCCCTCCTTAAGCCCATCACCCAATAACCCCTTTCCCCTACCCACCTCCCATCCAGAAACCCTGTTTGTTTCCTATATTGAGTCTCTTATGATTTGCCTCGCTCTCGTTTTAGTCTTATTTTATTTTTCCTTTCCTTTCCCTATGTTCATGTTTTGTTGCTTAAATGCCATGACTATTATTTTACTCACTTTCTTCTATTTTTCTTAATTATTTTACACTTAACCTCTTAACAGGTAAAATATAACTATATGGGAATTGTATATTTAGAATGTCTTTATTATGCTGGGCCAAATTTTTAAGACAACTTTTAGTACCACTTCATTGGGTACAGTTGTGTAACAGGGACCATTCTTCCTTTTTGCTCATGTTTTGGTCCTATAAAGTACCTCTGCCTACAGTAAGAATGAACTTTTTGTTCCTTCTTCCCACTTAAAGAAGTATTACAGAGACTTTTTTCAACCCTATATGCAATCCCTTATTAACTTCCCACCAAGGGAGGACTGGTGATGTAACTGGTTGGAGCCTGAGGTAGTCATTGTGCTTTCCAAATGATAGTGTTACTGTATCTTGAAAGGCAACCACATGGGTGCCTCTCTTTCCCTTCACCTCACTGTCTGCCAAGAGGATTTAGACGTTCTTTTGTTACACCATTTATCTTGCTTTTTTATTCCTCTTTTGGGAAGCAGACGTAAAAGTGTTTCTCACTGAGGCAAAGAGGCCCATACAGGACCTCTCTGTTGTGACGTCTCTCCCTGTGGATGTGTGGGTACTTCCAACTCCATGTGGCTGATTGGGCAAGGAGATTTAGAGTCTGCCTGAAAGACCCAGGTCCTCTAAATCCAGGAAGTGGTGAGTAGGAAGATTTTTGGTCTAGCTTATCAGAGAAGCCCAGCTTTCAGAAAGTTCTAGCTTGCCTAGGAATTAAGAAATGTATTTGGCTATTGTTTCTTGTGTGGCATAACTTCAAAGGATACCCACAAAACAGAAAAAGTAAACAAAAGTTTTAAGTCGTCTTTAAATCTCTAGTGTTATGCTTCTTTTGGAACAATTCCAAGAATGGTTTCATACATGCCACACAAAGAAAGGACAGTTCATTTGTATTCACAGATTTTCACTAAATATTTAGATTTTTCACTATTAATTTTTCTCCTTCAATTCCACCTAGGAAAGGTTTTCAGAGTGCAAAATTTTGTTTAAAAAAAAAAAAAGACTTCTAACAGTGAAATAAACACTAGTTCTAAATATAACTTTTATGCTCCACAGAAAAAGGCAGCCATAATCTCAAGTACCCAGCCATGTTACCTGACCATTATTCAATGTCACAGGGACTTGTAGGCTCTATTTATATAAATTGGCAGACACTGAAATAGTTTCAAATATATTTCTAAAACCCTACATCATGCTGCACTTGTGTGCTATAACTTTACAATCTCATGAGGAAAAAGAAAATCAATTTTAATTTCAAAATTAAACTTAGAAGAAAACAACAAACTAAGTACAATAACAAAAATGTTTTGAGTTGACATTCCCAGAGCTGTTAGTGACATGCTACTATAAAAGCTTTTTTAAAAAAGATTTTATTTATTTATTTGAAAAAGAGAGAGGGATAGTGCATGAGTGGGGATAGGGGGCAGAGGAAGAGGGAGAAGCAGACTTCGCGCTGAGCAGGAAGGCTGATCCTAGGACTGAGATCATAACCTAAGCCAAAGGCAGACCCTTCACTGACTGAGCCACTCAGATGTCTCCCAAAAGAGTATTTTTAATATGAATTATTTGAGAACAAATTACCATTTCAGTGAAATCTAATGATGAAGTGTTTAAGAGAAAGGCACAGTCTCTGGAGTGAAACAGAACTGTGTTTGAGTCCTTAGCTGGGTTAACTCAAATTTTTATAGGCCCAAGTTTCCAGCTGAGTAGAAAAGGGGTAAAAATTCCTTCCCCATAGGGTCATGGTAAGTATCAGTGATAAAGTTGTCAAGCACATAGGACAGCGCCTGGCATCAAAGCAACAGCTGAAAAATGGCAGTGATCCATTAGATTAAGTGCCTGGCTAGTCAATACTAATCAATAAACTCAAAATAAAAGTGGGACAGTACATGAATATTTCTATTTTCATTTTAACACATACTTTATAGCTGGCTACAAGACATTTTTAAAAATATTTCATTTCTATAAAAGAAGATAGTAATAATGTAACTAGGTATTTATTTGGAAATATAGGGATATTAAATGGAATTAACATCCTAATTTATTTCCCAACCTTTGTGTCTTATTTTTCTCTCTGACTGACAGTTCTGCTGGATTAATCTTCCTAAAGAATAATTACCATCTTGTTACTCTCTTGTTCAAAAATCTTCACAGATTCCCTATTGATTACTGAATAAAGTCTAAACTTCTTGTCATGCTTTTTAATACCCTCCACAATTGTAATTGTAATCTATCCTTCAGACATTACCTCTTGCTCTTTTCCTTTGTAAATCTTCCGCTTCAGTCAAACTGAACTAGATTATAAATTCCTCAAAGTCAGGGATCTTCATTTTTTCATCTTTACAACCCTATCTAACATTGACTATCCTGAAATGCGTATGTGTCCTTCCCAGTCGATAGTAATATGGCAGTTTCTAGATTTGTTAATTTTTATTCTTACTTCTTCTAAAATTTACACTGTGATTTCTCACCATTTTGAATGCCATTTTGGTCTTCTGAAATGTTAGTGATTCCCAAACAACTCTAGTGCACATCACTTCAACCACATCATCAAATCGTTAATTATAAAATTAAGATGATCCTAGAGGAAACATCATGATATCACTTCCAGTATAATGTTGATGCCTTCTTCTTTTGGGACCTACCTAATACAGACTTTACCCATGTTTCCCCACCTAAAGACACAACTATCAAAGATACTAAAATCTTTTGCTTAGTTCAGAGTGACAGAGTAGACAGTGAGATGTTACAATTTTTTTAAATTATTTTTTAATGATTTCATTTATTTACTTGAGAGAGAGAGAACATGAATGGGAGGTAGAGGTAGAGGAAGAATGAGAAGCAGACTCCCTGCTGAGCAGAGATCTGGATGTGGGGCTCTATCCCAGTACCCCAGGATCATGACCTGAGCTGCTGAAGATAGACCCTTAACCAACTGAGTCACCCAGGTGCTCCCTTTTTAAAAAGTATTTTGGGATGTTATTTTTTGAATAAATGAATGAGTTGAAGGCCTTAGTGAAGTGAAGAATACAGTCTATTTTTTCTCACTATTCTATAATATGCCACTATTGCAAAGAAAGAATACAGTCAATATAAATGTTGTTCTAAAGGCCAAAATGTTTTCCAGCCAGCACACTGTGATTCTTCATATGATTACACTTTAATTTTTCATAGACCTGTTATAATTTCTGACCAGGAATGGAATGTCTATAATTGTTCTGTTTTTCTTTAAAATACTGAGAGCTACCAGTTTATTTCTATTGCTCAAGCACTTATATTGTAAGCAGCAACTAACAAATATTATTTAGTATCTCATATGCATAGAGCAACTTGTTAGTACTATAACAAATAGTTAAAATAATAATTCACAAGAAATTTATCTATACTTGCTGTCTACACTCCTTATGACCATTTTCTTCTTTACTCCCTATAAATGGGCCTTAGTTCTAAGTACTCTACTGAAATCACTCTTGTCAAAGTCAATCACTTCTCTTTCACAAAATCTAACACTCATATCCCTCTTCTCATCTCAGCAGCATTTGCCACAACATAGTCAAGAGTCTTCTGATTTCCCCTGTGCCTACCATACACCTTTCTCCAAACATTTCCCTAATTTTTCTACATCACAGTAAATATCACCACCCTATTATTCAAGCCAAAAAGTTAGAAGTCTCCCTTATTTTTTCCTTCCTTCACTTGCTGCATTCAAACTAATAGAACAAGTTGTATTAGTCTTCTTACCAAATATATTCTGAGTCTATTTCCCCTCATCTCCACTGCAACTACATCAAGGATAGACTCACTTAAAGCATACTCATTCTTTGACTGAACTGCTACAATGACAAAATCCTTCTAATTGGTTACTTGCCTCCATGTCTTAACCCTCTCACATGCATTCAAAGGTAATCAAAACTTCTCACTTCCCACATTAAAATCTTCTAGAAATTTTCTACTGGATGTAGAATAGCACCCCAACTTCTTATCATGGTCTTTGTGAAAAGCCTCCATGAGGTCCTGCCAACACTCTCGCACCTCTTCTCCTACTAATAAGTTCCCTAAATAAATCAATCTCCTTCACAGTATAGGGCCTTGGACTTGCTCAGTCTCTTCGGAGGAGCTTTCCCTGCCATCCAATATTAAAGAGAATTCTTAGTCCTTTCTTGTTATTCCATCCATTTCATTGGCTTCATAACATTTACTACAGTAATGAAATGGGTCATTATCTTGGTCATTTACCTACTTCTTCATGTTTTGCATAAATTGTCTAAATTGTAAGTTATCTGGGGGCCAGGAACTGTCTTCTTGTTTAATGGACTATAATACAAGTTGGCAAACTATTGCTTTTGAATCAATCCAGCCCACTGCCATTTTTGTAAACAAAGTTTTATTGGAACACAGCCACACCCATTCATTTAAGAATTGTCTATAGCTGCACTCGTACTATAAGGATAAAGTACAGTAATTTCAACAGAGACTATATGAACCTCAACCAAAAATATTTACTCTGTAGCCATTTACAGAAAATGTTTGCAAACCCCTATACTGTAATTATGGAAAGCCAAGAGGGTTGGAAAAAATAAAAAAAACCAAAAACAAAAAACCTTACCAGTTATCTAGTCAAGGAAGTAACAAATTTTGGAGGCTGAAGTAGGGTATTTGCAGTAGACCATGAAAGAAGTAAGGGAATCATTCACAAATAGCGTATGTAGAATTTGACAACTGCCTCAGCATGAGGAATGAAGGAAAAGAATGACATGACTCCAGGGTTTTAAGTCTGGGTATCTTAGAGAATGCTAGTACTACTAATGAAAACCAGGATGTAAGGAGAAGGATGTGTTCTGCAGTGAGGACAATGAATGATATTGGATGTGTTAAAAACACAGTGTGAGTCGCACCTGAGATAGTAAGCAACAGTTAGTGATCTAAAGCTCAGAAGAGTGATTGAGATGAGAGAACTATATTTCAGACTCATATATACCTGAGCAATAATAATATTTGAAATTCGGCACATAGATAAAGCTTCAGGGAGAGAATCTTTTTAAGCAAGAAAGTACTGAAGGATAGGACTTTAAGAAATGTATAGATTTAAGGGTGAGAGAAGAAGAAATAAAAGAGAAAAAATAATCATCTAAGAAGGAAAATTACAATAGTTTCCAGAAGAAAGGGTTTTTGAGTATTAACTGCTAAAAAAAGTTAAAAATGTAAAGAAAAAAGGACAAACTGGAAAAGAAGTGTTGCACATTTATAAAACAAAATGATTCATATACTTCATATACATATATACACACATATATAATTTTTATGTATTAAAAACCACAATTTAAACACCTTATATTTGTAAGGATAAAGGCATAACTGTTATGCAAGTTGATCAAATGGCAGAGACTTAAAGAATATAGCAATTAATTTCTCCCTCAAACTGCAATTTGAGCACCAGAATATCAGGCTGACATGGCAACTCAATGGGATGGTAGTAAGCACCAGGCTCCTTCTACCTTGTTGTTCTATTATTCTTAATATTCATCTTCCATTTTTAGGCTACAATGTCTGCTCCAATTTTTGTCATCATGTCCTTATTTCCAAATGAAAAGAGAGTAAACAGCATCCTTCTCTCTTTCTCTTTATGGACACAGAAATCACACATATCAATACTGCTCATCTCACACTAGCCAGAAAGCAGTCACAGGACCACTCCAGCTGCCAAGAAGCCTGGAACTTGTTTTATCTCAATAACTATGTATCCAGATAAAATATGTAGGCTTATTCCAAACTAAAGAAAGAAAAAGATACTGGTAATAGCTGGCAATTTCTGTCAGTGGCCCAAATGAAAAGAAAAAAAAAAAAGAACACAGAATATGAGAAAAATCACAAAGAATATAAATGGTATTAATGATAAAGAAATAAAAATTTTAACAAGACACCAGACAATTCTATGACATTAACAATTACAAAAATGCTAGTATAATATTTGCAGGTAAACAGGCCTAACTGTTCATCCCTATGCCTCAACCCAGTCCAGGCCACTTCATTATCACGCCTAGACTAGTACAATGGCCTCCTAACCTGTCTCCTTGCTTCAAATCTTGTCATTCTCAATCAATCCTCCAAACTTAAGTGATCTTTAAGAAAACTCAAATCTTCATCAGCTTACTTTTTCTATAGGGAAAAAAAAATCCAGGATTCTGACATGGTATAGGCATTGCAGATCTCCACCTTTAGCCTACATGCCAGCCATTAGGAAATGCTGACAGTTCTCCTAATGGACCTTAATAGTTCACACTTTTGCTGATTCTGCTCACTCAGCCTGGAATGCTTTCCCCTGGTCTCCCTGGCAAATGCCTACTCATCTTTGGACTCAGCGCAAATGTAACTTCTGTAAATTCTGATCTCTTTTTACCACATATGGAATGGATTTCCTCAGCTGTGCCTCAACTGCATCCTTACATATTTGTATTACTTTATTATGCCTTTTTGTCTACTTCACTTGTTAAATTAAGCCTTTTAAAACACAGGATTGCATTATCTCTTTCTTTTATATCCTTTAAATATCTTAGTGCCTACCATATAATAAACTTTCATTAAGTGTTATTGGTGAGGCTACCGGCACTCATCTCTTTAATAACAATTTCTCTTAAAATCCTGGATTCAGGTAAAAAGGATCAATCTTACCTGAAGCCTTACAGTAAATTTCATTAGACATAAATGTCCCTATACCTTGACATTTGAACACTGGCCTAACCTTTCATAGAAAAAAGCAAAACAAAAACACAACACCTTTCCTTCTTTATGTTTTAAGAAGCCTCCCTTATAATATCTTTCAGTCTGTTCTCAAATTAAGAGAGGTTCCAGGTATTTATATTTCAGAATCTCAGAGGATCCTTTGATATTCAAAATAGACCATGGATCAACTCCTCTATGATCTAGGCTATATATCAATTATAGGAAGTACCTATGTTAATTTTCCATCTGTTGTTTTTCCCAATTTGTAGTCTCTTTGGGGGAGGGAACATGGTAAAGTTAAAAGTGACTAAAGAAGAATATTCCCAAAACTAAGGAGATGTTTTTTTAATGGCAAAGAAATTAAAACCGGACAACCATCAGACAATTAGATCACCAGTCATACTTTTTTTCCTAAAGATTTAATGGTCAGATGCTTTGTATTTAATCTGGGATAAGGAAGATTCAGAATCCCTCAGAACTTTTCTGACACTCTTGAGTTCTCTCTGATTTTATTCGTATATTCAGTTTCCATTGAAGACCATGATTAATATAGGTCTCTATACCATTAGGCTTCTGAAACACCATAACTTCTTAATGTTTCTCAATAAACTAAAGAATGATTAATGGATTTGCATGGCAGATCACAGAGTAAGAAGGAGGACATGTCAAGAGCAAATAACTAAGATCTCTAGCAGTTTTTCCAACTCCAAGCAAATTCAATTAGAGGAATTCTATTATACTTTATTATCTCGTTATTCATCTGTTCCCTTTTTTTAAGGTAATATATTGTTTCTTCAGGAAGGCATTAACTTTCTTTAAATTAAAAAAAGTGTATCTTTATGTATATTTCAGAATTACAGTTTTCTTTATGGTGACTTATAAGCATTACACAGGATTATAAACTAACAAAAAAATTATCCCTCGGAAGAGAAGCATGATGTGAACATTTACTTTTCTGTTTGTCAATATTTGCTCCAGCCCAAGGCATTTTTAAGTGACTGGCCAGAGTCCATTCCTGCTCTTTTTTTCTTTTGTTTGCTTTTTCCTTTGAATATTCCCCAATTGAAGTTAAAAGAGAAGCATCTTTCTTCTCTAGATACAAAGCTATATAAGGTAAGTCTGGAGTTCCTGGAGGGCAAAATATTTACTTTATGGCTGACATTGATTTAAAACTGAAAACAGAGAGGAGGAAGCAAGATGGCAGAGGAGTAGCAGACTGAAATATCACAAGGTCCCAGGAGTTTAGCTAGATAGTTATCAAACCATTCCAAACACCTACAAACTCAAAGGAGGTAGAAGAGAAGAAGAGCAGCAATTCTAGGAATAGACTCAATAACTTTCTAGAAGGTAGGTCATGCAGAGAAGTGAATCCAAAGCGACAGGAAGATAGACTGTGGGGGGAGGGGCTGGCTCCTGGCAAGCTGTGGAGCAGCAGAGCACAAAATCAGAACATTTAGAAGTCTGCTCCACTAAGGAACATTGCTCCAGAGGCTAAGCAGAGGATGGAGCCCTCACAGAGACAGTGTGGTCTCAGAACCCTCGGGGTCACAGAAAGACTGGGGGTGTCTGAGTGTGACAGAGCTGCCAGATATCGGAGAGAGGAAGCCGGGTACAGAGATAGAGTTAAGGAGTGAGCTCTCAGCTCCAGGTTACCTTAAACCATGATCCAAGTCACAGTTGGCCACTGCTCTTCGAGCAGGGACTCCCACAAGTGGCAGATCTGGAGAGACCCCCTTCTTCCTCCTCCAGGAGGAGTGGCATAGGATCATGCTGCGGGAATCTGCTAGGTTTGGAGACTCCAAACGGGGCCATGTGCCAGAGATAGAAACACTTGGTCACAAGCTGGATGAGCATGGAGTATGGACAGAGACCAGGGGGATGGGAAAGACTGACTGCTTTTCTCTGAGGGTACAGTGAGGAGTGGGGTCATGAGCTCTTGGCTCCCACGGGCCAGAGATTTGGAGGCTGCCAGCCGCATTCCCATCCTCCAAAGCTGTACTGAGAGCGTTCAGGCAACAAAAGCTACCAAGAGCGAACCCAAGGAGATTACTTAGCCTGGCCCCTGTCAAGGGCAGTGTAATTCTGCCTCGGGCAAAGACTTCTGAGAATCACTGCAACAGGCCACTCTCCAAGATCAGCAAGAACATCCAGCCAAGACCATGTTTACCAATCAATGAGAACTGTGGAACTCCAGAGCTAGGGGAAAGCAACGCATAGAATTCATGGCTTTCTTCCCATGATCCCTTAGTCTTGCAAAGTTAAATTTTTTTAATTTTATTTTTTTCTTATTCTTGTTTTAACTTTTCCTCTTTTTAATATTTTTAAACTATTTTATCTTAACAATGCCTTTTTAAAAAAATCTTTTAAAATTTTCATTGTTATAGTAATAACCCTTCATTGTATTTAAATATATATATATATATACACATATATACACATATATATATATACATATATATATATATATAAATGTATATATATGTGTTTTTTTCTTTAAAATTTTGGGATACAATTTCTTCTAATAGATCAAAATATACCTTAAATCTAGCACATGGCTTTGTTCTAGTCTCTGGCCTGATCACATTCTCTCCTCTTTTATTTTTTTTTTCTAAACAAATTATCTTTTCAATTACTTTCTCAAAATATTTCTTTAATTTTCATCTTTGCAGTCATAGTCCATCCTTTCATCATGTTTACCCTTATTGTGTGTGTGTGTGTGTGTGTGTGTGTGTGTGTATTTTTTTTCTTCCTTTAAAATTTTGGGAGGTGGTTTCTTCTAAGAGAACAGAATACATCCAAAACCAAGTGGGTGGCTCTGTTCTACTCACCAGTCCAATACATATATCTTTTTAAATTTTTTTTATATTTGATTTTCCCCCTTTTTTCTCCCCCTGGCCTCAGGTCTCTTCTGATTTGGTTAGCATATATTTTTCTGGGGACTTGGTCACCCTTTCAGTATTTTCTTCTCTCATTTATATATTATTATCTGGATAAAATGACAAGGTAGGAAAAAAAAACACACAAAAAAAGAACAAGAGGCAGTACTGATGGTGAGGGACCTAGCCAATATGGACATTAGTAATATGTCAGCAATAGAGTTCAGAATGATGATTATCAAGGTGCTAGCTGGACTTGAAAAAGGCATGGAAGATATTAGAGAATCCCTTTCTGGAGAAATAAAATCACTTTCTGGAGAAGTAAAGAGCTAAAATCTAACCGAGTTGAAATAAAAAAAGCTATTAATGAGGTGCAATAAAAATGGAGCCTCTTACTGCTTGGATAAATGAAGCAAAGGAGAGAATTAGTGATATAGAAGACCAAATGGCAGAGAATAAAGAAGCTGAGCAAATGAGAGACAAACAAATACTGGACCACGAGGGGAGAATTTGGGAGATAATTGATACCATAAGATGAAATAATATTAGAATAATTGGGAATTCAGAAGAAGAAGAAAGAGAGAGAGGGGCAGAAGGTATATTGGAGCAAATTATAGTAGAGAATTTCCTTAATATGGCAAAGGGAACAAGCATCAAAATCCAGGAGACACAGAGAAGCCTCCTCAAAATCAATAAAAATAGGTCACACCCCATCATCTAATAGTAAAACTTATAACTCTTAGTGACGAACAGAAAATCTTGAAAGTAGCTCAGGACAAGAAGTCTGTAACATACAATGGTAGAAATATTAGATTGGCAGAAGACTTATCCACAGAGACCTGGCAGGCCAGAAAGAACTGGAATGATATATTCAGGGACTAAACAAGAAAAATATGCAGCCAAGAATACCATATCAAGCTAGGTTGCCATTTAAAATAGAAGGAGAGATCAAAAGCTTCCAGCACAAACAAATATTAAAAGAATCTGCAAATGCCAAACCAGCCCTACAGGAAATATTGAAAGGGGTCCTCTAAGCAAAGAGAGATTCTAAAAGTAATAGAACAGAAAGAAACAGAGACAATATACAGTAACTGCCACCTTACAGGCAATACAATGGCATTAAATTCATATCTTTCAACAGTTACCCTGAATGTAAATGGGCTAAATGCCCCAATCAAAAGACACAGAGTATCAAAATGGATTAAAAAAAATAATAAAAACAAGACCCATCAATATGCTGTCTACAAGAAACTCATTTTAGACCCAAAGACACCTCCAGATTGAAAGTGAGGGGGGAGGAAAACAATTTACCATGCTAATGCACATCAAAACAAAGCTGGAGTAGCAATCCTTATATCAGAACAATTAGATTTTAAGCCAAAGACTATAATAAGAGATGAGGAAGGACACTATGTCATACTTAAGGGGTCTAACCAACAAGAAGAGCTAACAATTTTAAATATCTGTCCTAACATGGCAGCAGCCAATTATATAAACCAATTAGTAACAAAATCAAAGAAACACATTGACAATAGTACAATAACAGTGGAGGATTTTAATACCGCTTCACTAAAATATGATAAAATGGACAGATCATCCAAGCAAAAGATCAACAAGGAAATAAAGGCTTTAAATAACATGGAGGACATTGAGAGATGGAGAGAAGTGAGATGGGGGAAATCAGAGGGGGAGACAAACCATGAGAAACGGTGGACTCTGAGAAACAAACTCAGAAGTAGGGGGTTGGGTAAGCCTGGTGGTGGGTATTATGGAGGGCACGAATTGCATGGAGTACTGGGTGTGGTGCATAAACAATGCATTTTGGAACACTGAAAAGAAATAAAATAAAATTAACACTGAAAAAAAAAATAAAATAAAATAAAATAAAATAAATTGGAAAAAAAAAATGACACACTGGTCCAGATGGACATCACAGATATATTCAAAACATTCCATCCCAAAGCAAGAGAATACACATTTTTCTGTAGTGCACATGGAACATTCTCCAGAATAGATCAAATCCTGGGTCACAAATCAGGTCTTAACCAGTACTAAAAGACTGGGATCATTCCCTGCATATTTTCAGACCACAATGCTCTGAAGCTAGAACTCAATCACAAGAGGAAAGTTAGAAAGAACTCAAGTACAGGGAAACTAAAGAGCATCCCACTAAAGAATAAATGGGTCAAACAGGAACTTAAAGAAGAATTGAAAAAAAAAATTAATGAAAACAAATGAAAATGAAAGCACAATGTTCCATATCTTTGGGACACAGCAAAGGCAGTCTTGAGAGGAAAGTATATAGTGATACAAGCCTTTCTTCAAGAAACAGGAAAGGTCTCAAGTATACAACCTAATCCTACACCTAAAGGACCTGGAGGAAGAATAGCAAAGAAAGCCTAAACTCAGCAGGAGAGGAGAAATATAAAGATCAGAGCAGAAATCAGTGAAACAGAAACCAAAATAACAGTAGAATAAATCAACGAAACTAGGAGCTGGTTCTTTGGAAGAATTAATAGGATTGATAAACTCCTGGCCAGACTTATCAAAAAAAAAAAAAAAAAAAAAAGAGAAAAGAAAGAAAGAAAAGACAGAGAGAAAGAGAGAATGGACCCAAATAAATAAAATCATGTATGAAAGAGGAGAGATCATGACCAACACTAAAGAAATACAAACAATTATAAGAACATATGATGAGCAACTATATGCTGGCAAATTTGACAATCTGGAAGAAATGGATACATTCCTAGAGACATATAAACTACCAAAACTGAACCAGGAAGAAATAGAAAACCTGAACAGACCCATAACCTGTAAGGAGATTGAAGCAGTCATCAAAAATCTCCCAACAAACAAACAACAAACAAATCTCCCACCAAACAAAAGCACAAGGCCAGACAGCTTCCCAGGGGAATGCTACCAAACATTTAAAGAAGAATTAATTCCTATTCTCCAGAAACTGTCCCAAAAGATAGAAACGGAAGGAAAACTTCCAAACTCATTTTATGAGGCCAGCATTACATTGATCCCCAAACCAGACAAAGATCCCACCAAAAAGGAGAATTACAGACCAATATCCTTGATGAACCTGAATGCAAAAATTCTCACCAAAATACTAGCCAGTGGGATCCAAGAGCACATGAAAAGGATTATTCCCACGACCAAGTGGGATTATTCCTGGGCTGCAAGGTTGGTTCAACTTCTGCAAATCAATCAATGTGATACAATACATTAATAAAAGAAAGAACAAGAACCATATGATACTTTCAATAGATGCTGAAAAAGCATTTGACAAAGTACAGCATCCTTTCTTGATCAAAACTCTTCCAAGTGTAGGGATAGAGGGTACATACCTTAATATCATCAAAGCCATCTATGAAAAACCCACAGTGAATATCATTCTCAGTGGGGAAAAACAGAGCTTTGCCCCTAAGGTCAGGAACACAGCAGGGATGTCCACTATCACCACTGCTATTCAACATAGTACTAGAAGACGTACCCTCAGCAATCAGACAACAAAAAGAAATTAAAGGAATCCAAATCAGCAAAGAAGAAATCAAAGTCTCACTCTTTGCAGATGATATGATACTTTATGTGGAAAACCCAAAAGACTCCACTCCAAAATTGCTAGAACTCATACAGGAATTCAGTAAAGTGTCAGGATAAAAAATCAATGCTCAGAAATCAGTTGCATTTCTATACACCAACAACAAGACAGAAGAAAGAGAAATTAAGGAGTCAATCCCATTTACAATTGCACCCCAAACCATAAGATACATAGGAGTAAACCTAACCAAAGAGGCAAAGAACCTGTACTCAGAAAACTATAAAATACTCATGAAGGAAATCGAGGAAGACACAAAGAAATGGAAAAATGCTCCATGCTCATGGATTAGAAGAACAAATATTGTGAAAATGTCTGTGCTACCTAAAGCAATCTACACATTTAATGCAATGTCTATCAAAACACCATCAAATTTTTTCAAAGAAATGGAACAAATAGCCCTAAAATGTATATGGAATCAGAGAAGACCCCGAATAGCCAGAAGAATGATAAAAAGGAAAGCCAAAATTGGTGACATCACAATTCCAGACTTCAAGCTCTATTAAAAAGATGTCATCAATCAAGACAGTATTATACTGGCACAAAAACAGACACATAGATCAATGGGACAGAATAGAGAGACCAGAAATAGACCCTCAACTCTATGGTCAACTAATCTTTGACAAGTAGGAAAAAATATCCAATGGAAAAAAAAAAAAAAACAGTCTCTTCAACAAATGGTGTTGGGAAAACTGGACAGCCACATGCAGAAGAATGAAACTAGACCATTTCCTTATGCCACACACAAAAATAGACTCAAAATGGATGAAAGACCTCAATGTGAGACAGGAATCCATCAAAATCCTTGAGGAGAACTTAGGCAGCAATCTCTTCAACCTCAGCCACAGCAACTTCTTCCTAGAAACATCGCCAAAGACAAGGGAAGCAAGGGCAAAAATAAACTACTGGGCCTTCATCACGATCAAAAGCTTTTGCACAGCAAAGGAAACAGGCAACAAAACCAAAAGACAACTGACAGAATGGGAGAAGATATTTGCAAATGACATATCAGATAAAGGGCTAGTTAACAAAATCTATGAAGAACGTATCAAACTCAATACTCAAAGAACAAATAATCCAATCAAGAAATGGGCAGAAGACAGGAACAGACGTTCCTGCAAAGAAGACAACCAGATGGCCAACAGACACATGAAAAAGTGCTCAACACCACTTGGCATCAGGGAAATACAAATCAAAAGCACAATGAGATACCACCTCATACCAGTCAGAATGGCTAAAATTAACAAATCAGGGAAGGACAGATGCTGGCGAGGATACAGAGAAAGGCTAACCCTCCTACACTGTTGGTGGGAATGCAAGCTGGTGCAGCTGCTCTGGAAAACAGCATGGAGATTCCTCAAAAATTTGAAAATAGAGTTACCCTACAACCCAGCAATCACACTACTGGATATTTACCCTAATGATAAAAATGTAGTGATCTGAAAGGGCACGTGCACCCAAATGATTATAGCAGCAATGTCCACAATAGCCAAACTATGGAAAGAACCTGGATGTCCATCATTAGATGAATGGATAAAGAAGTAGTGGTATATATATACAAAGGAATACTATGCAGCCATCAAAAGAAATGAAATCTTGGTATTTGCAATGACATGGATGGAACTAGAGGGTATATGCTGAGCGAAACAAGTCAATCAGAGAAAGACAATTATCATATGATCTCTCTGATATGAGGAATTTGAGAGGCAGGGCAGGACGTTATGGGGATTAGGGCAGGAAAAATGAAATAAGATGGGTTCGGGAGGGAGACAAACCGTAAGAGACTCTTAATCTCACAAATGGGGTTGAGGGGTTTGGGAGAGGCTGGTTGTGTTATGGGCATTGGGGAGGATATATGATGAGTGCTGTGAAATGTGTAAGCCTGAGGATTCACAGACCTGTATCCCTGGGGCAAATCATACATTATATGGTAATAAAAATAATCTTAACCGCCCCCAACACACACACAAACTGAAAACAAAGGGTGCTTGTGTAGCTGGGTCAGTTGAGCCACTGACTCTTGATTGAGATGGAATTCCAAATGAGGCCCCATACTCAGGGCAGTCTGCTTGTCCCTCCTCCTCCCCCTCTGCCACTCATTTCCTGTCTCTCTCTCCCTCTATCTAAAATAAATAAATAAATAAATATAAAAAAAAATCTAAAACAAAAGAGGGAAAGAACTATGGGTAGGGAGTGATGGAGAGGAATGGAGAAGGAGGATGAGAGCATAAATTCTGAAATACACAAATTCCTGGTTCCCAACCTTTGCTATGGCTGCCTCATTCTTGCCTTCTTTATAATTTTATCATATGAACCAGTCTTTCCCCATTTCACCAAATCTACTTTGAGTTTGGCTTCTATTCCTTGTTTGAGAGAGTTTAGAGAGCACTGACTAATAAATACTAATCAGTCTTTGATCATAATAATAAAAATTGAAATTTGGTTTCCCTCTCAGAATATATGGATGCAAAAGTATTAATTCAGAAATTAATGAAGAATGCCCTTTATTTTATGAATTCAAAATATGTCAGCCACTTCTCTGCCTATTGCTTTGAGAATAATTATAGAGGACATAAAATTGGGGGGAAAATGAAGGATTACCTCTCTTCAACATTCTTAAAGGAAAGAAAAGTGTTAACATTCCCCATGTCCTCATTTAAAGTGTAATGCTTGTGAAATGTCTAGCTCCTGCTATTTTGCTTTCTGGTGGGAACTGGCACACAGCTGTATATGCAGAAGCTGTGAGGAGGACATTCATGTCTTTGCCTAATTAATGTGCAGCTTTGCTGGACTTTTGTCCAATCCCTGACAATGCTGACAGTGATAAGGGACCATTAAAGTCTAATGAGCTTGGAAAAATTGGAAATCGGAGCCTCCTGTAGAATGTTAAAGCCGATCTACTTGTGTGGGGAGAGAAAAAAATCTCAAGACACTCATTGTATTCATTAACAATGTCTTTTTGAGTTAGTAAACAAACATTCTTATCATTTAAAGTTCTATTATGTAAGTATCTTTCATTTTTTAAGCTACAAATTTGTTGACTAATTGTAGCAGGGAAGAACAAATAAATTAACCCTTCTTTTCATCAGAAAGCAGAACTAAGTGTGTCTAAATCAATTTTTTTGTCTTAATAAGAGCTTCCTGGAAGAAATGTTGTCTGATCTTAGCAATCTGATGTTAAACAAAAATGTACACATTTTTGTGCAATATAAGTATAGATTACTGATGTTCAGAGCTACATGAAACATTACAACATGTTTCACAAATAATTATTTTAGTTGAAAAATTATAGAGGATACTTAATAAATTTCCTAATTCTTCTTTATCCTTGACATTAGCCATCACAACTTGCACTCATTTATTGTCCTAAAAATGTGCATGTACACACACACATGCACATATATTACATTAGTACTTTAATACTACCAGTACAAGTACATTAGTAAACAAGACAGATACTCTCGCTGCCTCTGCCTCATATCAGAAAGCCTTTATGGAAAGTCTTCTTGTAAAGTGCTTTTCAGCACCATTATTGCATTTCTCCACTTATTGCATGGATTCATGCAATAAGTAATATGGTGTGTTACTATGATATACTTTGTATTTGAAGCCTCCTTGAATGGATCAAAAAATACCATTGCTATGCTGAAGTCCATACTATAATGGGCTGTTATAATGAAACTGCTATCTGTTTCCAGAAGATAATTTACATTCAAAATTGGAGAAAAAGGCTTTCCTGAAAATGACCAAGCAAAACACTGTAAATTCCCCAGCACTTCTGCATTCTGAGATATTTTCCTTAGGAGTTGACATGCAAATCATTAATGTCTACACATTGTTCCCATTCATGCAAAGGACAGTGGCAATACAAATTAGCCATTTTGATCATCAGTAAAAATCAATAAAAGCGGAGTCAAGATGGCGGAGAAGTAGCAGGCTGAGACTACTTCAGGTTGCGGGAGATCAGCTAGATAGCTTATCTAAAGATTGCAAACACCTAAAAATCCAACGGGAGATCGAAGAGAAGAAGAACAGCAATTCTAGAAACAGAAAATCAACCACTTTCTGAAAGGTAGGACTGGCGGAGAAGTGAATCCAAAGGGACGGGAAGATAGACCCCGGGGGGAGGGGCCGGCTCCCGGCAAGCGGCGGAGCAACGGAGCACAAAATCAGGACTTTTAAAAGTCTGTTCCGCTGAGGGACATCGCTCCAGAGGCTTAACTGGGGTGAAGCCCACGCGGGGCCAGTGTGGCCTCAGGTCCCGCAGGGTCACAGAAGGATCGGGGTGTCTGAGTGTCGCAGAGCTCGAAGGTATTAGAACAGGGAAGCCGGCTACAGAGATGGAGCCGAGGAGTGAGCTCACAGCTCGGGCTTACCTTGAACTGGTCGCAGGCTCGGTGAGCTCGGAGCGCGGCCGGAGGCCAGGCAGACGGGAGTAATTGGGCACTGTTCTCTGAGGGCGCATTTAGGAGTGGGACCCCGAGCTCTCGGCTCCTCCGGGCCGGAGACTGGGAGGCCACCATCTTCATTCCCGTCCTCCGGACTCTACGGAAAGCGCTCAGGGAACAAAAGCTCCCGAAAGCAAACCCGAGCGGATTACTCAGCCCAGCCCCTGGTAAGGGCGGTGCAACTCCGCCTGGGGCAAAGACACTTGAGAATCACTACAACAGGCCCCTCCCCCAGAAGATCAACAAGAAACCCAGCCAGGACCAAGTTCACTTACGAGGAGTGCAGTTTCAATACCAAGGAGAGCAGCAGAATTCCAGAGGAGGAGAAAGCAAAGCACGGAACTCATGGCTTTCTCCCCGATTCTTTAGCCTTGCAGTTAGTTTAATTTTTTTTTCTTTTTCAATTTTTTTCTCTTCTTCTGCTAAATTTTTTTAAACGTTTACCCTTTTCTTTATTAACGTTTTTTAACTAGTTTATCTAATATATATATATATTTTTTCCTTTTTATATTTTTTTCATTATTAGTTTTCTTTTTTTATTTGTTTCTTTTTTCTTTTTTCTTTTTTTTTTTTCTTTCTGAACCTCTTTTTATCCCCTTCCCCGCCCCCTCATGATTTGGGATCTCTTCTGATTTGGCTAAAGCATATTTTCCTGGGGTTGTTGCCACCCTTTTAGTATTTTACTTACTCCTTCATATACTCTTATCTGGACAAAATGACAAGGCGGAAAAATTCACCACAAAAAAAAGAACAAGAGGCAGTACCAAAGGCTAAGGACCTAATCAATACAGACATTGGTAATATGTCAGATTTAGAGTTCAGAATGACTATTCTCAAGGTTCTAGCTGGGCTCGAAAAAGGCATGGAAGATATTAGAGAAACGCTCTCGGGAGCTATAAAAGCCCTTTCTGGAGAAATGAAAGAACTAAAATATAATCAAGTTGAAATCAAAAAAGCTATTAATGAGGTGCAATCAAAAATGGAGGCTCTCACTGCTAGGATAAATGAGGCAGAAGAAAGAATTAGCGATATAGAAGACCAAATGACAGAGAATAAGGAAGCTGAACAAAAGAGGGACAAACAACTACTGGACCACGAGGGCAGAATTCGAGAGATAAATGACACCATAAGACGAAACAACATTAGAATAATTGGGATTCCAGAAGAAGAAGAAAGAGAGGGGGGAGCAGAAGGTATATTGGAGAGAATTATTGGAGAGAATTTCCCCAATATGGCAAAGGGAACAAGCATCAAAATCCAGGAGGTTCAGAGAACCCCACTCAAAATCAATAAGAATAGGTCCACACCCCGTCACCTAATAGTCAAATTTACAAGTCTTAGTGACAAAGAGAAAATCCTGAAAGCAGCCCGGGAGAAGAATTCTGTAACATACAATGGTAAAAATATTAGATTGGCAGCAGACTTATCCACAGAGACCTGGCAGGCCAGAAAGAGCTGGCATGATATATTCAGAGTACTAAACGAGAAAAACATGCAGCCAAGAATACTATATCCAGCTAGGCTATCATTGAAAATAGAAGGAGAGATTAAAAGCTTCCAGGACAAACAAAAACTGAAAGAACTTGCAAACACCAAGCCAGCTCTACAGGAAATATTGAAAGGGGTCCTCTAAGCAAAGAGAGAACCTAAAAGTAGTAGATCAGAAAGGAACAGAAACAATATACAATAGCAGTCACCTTACAGGCAATACAATGGCACTAAATTCATATCTCTCAATAGTTACCCTGAATGTTAATGGGCTAAATGCCCCAATCAAAAGACACAGGGTATCAGAATGGATAAAAAAACAAAACCCATCAATATGCTGCCTACAAGAAACTCATTTTAGACACAAAGACACCTCCAGAATTAAAGTGAGGGGGTGGAAAAGAATTTACCATGCTAATGGACATCAGAAGAAAGCAGGAGTGGCAATCCTTATATCAGATCACTTAGATTTTAAACCAAAGACTATAATAAGAGATGAAGATGGACACTATATCATACTCAAAGGATCTGTCCAACAAGAAGATCTAACAATTGTAAATATCTATGCCCCTAACGTGGGAGCAGCCAACTATATAAACCAATTAATAACAAAATCAAAGAAACACATCGACAATCATACAATAATAGTAGGGGACTTTAACACTCCCCTCACTGAAATGGACAGATCATCCAAGCAAAAGATCAACAAGGAAATAAAGGCCTTAAATGACACACTGGACCAGATGGACATCACAGATATATTCAGAACATTTCATCCCAAAGCAACAGAATACACATTCTTCTCTAGTGCACATGGAACATTCTCCAGAATAGATCACATCCTTGGTTCTAAATCAGGTCTTAACTGTTATCAAAAAATTGGGATCATTCCCTGCATATTTTCAGACCACAATGCTCTGAAGCTAGAACTCAATCGCAAGAGGAAATTTGGAAAGAACCCAAATATATGGCGACTAAACAGCATCCTTCTAAAGAATGAATGGGTCAACCAGGAAATTAAAGAAGAATTGAAAAAATTCATGGAAACAAATGATAATGAAAATACAACAGTTCAAAATCTGTGGGACACAACAAAGGCAGTCCTGAGAGGAAAATATATAGCGGTACAAGCCTTTCTCAAGAAACAAGAAAGGTCTCAGGTACACAACCTAACCCTACACCTAAAGGAGCTGGAGAAAGAACAAGAAAGAAACCCTAAACCCAGCAGGAGAAGAGAAATCATAAAGATCAGAGCAGAAATCAATGAAATAGAAACCAAAGAAACAATAGAACAAATCAACGAAACTAGGAGCTGGTTCTTTGAAAGAATTAATAAGATTGATAAGCCCCTGGCCAGACTTATCAAAAAGAAAAGAGAAAGGACCCAAATAAGTAAAATCATGAATGAAAGAGGAGAGATCACAACTAACACCAAAGAAATACAGACAATTATAAGAACATATTATGAGCAACTCTATGCCAACAAATTTGACAATCTGGAAGAAATGGATGCATTCCTAGAGACATATAAACTACCACAACTGAACCAGGAAGAAATAGAAAGCCTGAACAGACCCATAACCAGTAAGGAGATTGAAACAGTCATCAAAAATCTCCAAACAAACAAAAGCCCAGGGCCAGAAGGCTTCCCGAGGGAATTCTACCAAACATTTAAAGAAGAACTAATTCCTATTCTCCTGAGACTGTTCCAAAAAATAGAAATGGAAGGAAAACTTCCAAACTCATTTTATGAGGCCAGCATCACCTTGATCCCCAAACCAGACAAGGATCCCATCAAAAAAGAGAACTACAGACCAATATCCTTGATGAACACAGATGCAAAAATTCTCACCAAAATACTAGCCAATAGGATTCAACAGTACATTAAAAGGATTATTCACCACAACCAAGTGGGATTTATTCCAGGGCTGCAAGGTTGGTTCAACATCCGCAAATCAATCAATGTGATACAACACATTAATAAAAGAAAAAACAGGAACCATATGATACTCTCCATAGATGCTGAAAAAGCATTTGACAAAGTACAGCATCCCTTCCTGATCAAAACTCTTCAAAGTGTAGGGATAGAGGGCACATACCTCAATATTATCAAAGCCATCTATGAAAAACCCATCGCAAATATCATTCTCAATGGAGAAAAACTGAAAGCTTTCCGCTAAGGTCAGGAACACGGCAGGGATGTCCGTTATCACCACTGCTATTCAACATAGTACTAGAAGTCCTAGCCTCAGCAATCAGACAACAAAAAGAAATTAAAGGCATCCAAATCGGCAAAGAAGAAGTCAAACTCTCACTCTTCGCAGATGATATGATACTATATGTGGAAAACCCAAAAGCCTCCACTCCAAAACTGCTAGAACTTGTACAGGAATTCAGTAATGTGTCAGGATATAAAATCAATGCACAGAAATCAGTCGCATTTCTCTACACCAACAAGACAGAAGAAAGAGAAATTAAGGAGTCCATCCCATTTACAATTGCACCCAAAACTATAAGATACCTAGGAATAAACCTAACCAAAGAGACTAAGAATCTATACACAGAAAACTATAAAGTACTCATGAAAGAAATTGAGGAAGACACAAAGAAATGGAAAAATGTTCCATGCTCCTGGATTGGAAGAATAAATATTGTGAAAATGTCTATGCTACCTAAAGCAATCTACACATTTAATGCAATTCCTATCAAAGTACCATCCATTTTTTTCAAAGAAATGGAACAAATAATCCTAAAATTTATATGGAACCAGAAAAGACCGCGAATAGCCAAAGGAATATTGAAAAAGAAAGCCAGAGTTGGTGGCATCACAATTCCGGACTTCAAACTCTATTACAAAGCTGTCATCATCAAGACAGCATGGTACTGGCACAAAAACAGACACATAGATCAATGGAACAGAATAGAGAGCCCAGAAATAGACCCTCAACTCTATGGTCAACTCATCTTCGACAAAGCAGGAAAGAATGTCCAATGGAAAAAAGACAGCCTCTTCAATAAATGGTGTTGGGAAAATTGGACAGCCACATGCAGAAAAATGAAATTGGACTATTTCCTTACACCACACACGAAAATAGACTCAAAATGGATGAAGGACCTCAATGTGAGAAAGGAATCCATCAACATCCTTGAGGAGAACACAGGCAGCAACCTCTTTGACCTCAGCCGCAGCAACATCTTCCTAGGAACATCGCCAAAGGCAAGGGAAGCAAGGGCAAAAATGAACTATTGGGATTTTATCAAGATCAAAAGCTTTTGCACAGCAAAGGAAACAGTTAACAAAAACAAAAGACAACTGACAGAATGGGAGAAGATATTTGCAAACGACATATCAGATAAAGGGCTAGTGTCCAAAATCTATAAAGAACTTAGCAAACTCAACACCCAAAGAACAAATAATCCAATCAAGAAATGGGCAGAAGACATGAACAGACATTTCTGCAAAGAAGACATCCTGCTGGCCAACAGACACATGAAAAAGTGCTCCATATCACTCAGTATCAGGGAAATACAAATCAAAACCACAATGAGATATTACCTCACACCAGTCAGAATGGCTAAAATTAACAAGTCAGGAAATGAAAGATGCTGGCGAGGATGCGGAGAAAGGGGAACCCTCCCACACTGTTGGTGGAATGCAAGCTGGTGCAACCACTCTGGAAAACAGCATGGAGGTTCCTCAAAATGTTGAAAATAGAACTACCCTATGACCCAGCAATTGCACTACTGGGTATTTACCCTAAAGATACAAACGTAGTGGTCGGAAGGGGCACGTGCACCCGAATGTTTATAGCAGCAATGTCTACAATAGCCAAACTATGGAAAGAACCTAGATGTCCATCAACAGATGAATGGATAAAGAAGATGTGGAATATATACACAATGGAATACTATGCAGCCATCAAAAGAAATGAAATCTTGCCATTTGCGACAACGTGGATGGAACTAGAGGGTATCATACTTAGCGAAATAAGTCAATCACAGAAAGACAGCTATCATATTATCTCCCTGATATGAGGGAGAGGAGATGCAACATGGGGGGTTAAGGGGGTAGGAGAAGAGTAAATGAAACAAGATGGGATTGGGAGGGAGACAAACCATAAGTGACTCTTAATCTCACAAAACAAACTGAGGGTTGATGGGGGTAGGGGGGTTGGGAGGGGTGGGGTGGGGTTATGGACATTGGGGAGGGTATGTGCTATGGTGAGTGCTGTGAAGTGTGTAAAGCTGGCGATTCACAGACCTGTACCCTTGGAGATAAAAATTTATTATATGTTTATAAAAAAATAAAATAAATATTTTAATAATATATGAAAGCAGAGCAGAATATACCATCCCAAAATATCCTTGTTCGCCTTAAGAATCATTTTGAGCTGGTTATTTTTTAAAAACAATAGTCCCTCAAGAAGCTTAGAAAATCAATCAGAAGTTGCCCTTTTGTAAGAGACACTTATATGGGAAATATCCCCCTCTAAGGAAGCCTCTCTCTCTGGGCCAGGAAGAAAAGCATGACCTGATGTTTAGAAACTCTTCTCAGTGATAAGGTAAGAACTTAAATCTATATAACTTTACCCTTGTTTATTGTGCCTTTCCTGGTAACTATACGATGGAATACTATGCAGCCATCAAAAGAAATGAAATCTTGCCATTTGCGACAACGTGGATGGAACTAGAGGGTATCATGCTTAGCGAAATAAGTCAATCAGAGAAAGACAACTATCATATGATCTCCCTGATATGAGGGAGAGGAGATGCAACATGGGGGGTTAATGTGGTAGGAGAAGAGCAAATGAAACAAGTTGGGATTGGGAGGGAGACAAACCATAAGTGACTCTTAATCTCACAAAACAAACTGAGGGTTGCTGGGCAGAGGGGGGTTGGGAGGGGGGTGGTTATGGACATTGGGTAGGGTATGTGCTATGGTGAGTGCTGTGAAGTTTGTAAATGTGGAGATTCACAGACCTGTACCCCTGGGGGGAAAAATATATATATATATGTTTATAAAAAATAAAATTATAAAAAAAAATCAATAAAAGCACTCACTTCATGGATATTTATGTAAAAAGTTGTGATTTTTTTTCTTTCTGAATCTTTTCTCCTGAGCTGTTTCTACTGACACAATATGTCTGTTCACATTAGTGAGAGGGAGAAATAATTAACTGTAAATTGTCACTAGTGATTGGATGATCCATGAAGTGGGACATTAAGTGGGACAGATGAAATCCAGGCTATCCTTCCCCACATCTGCTGAAACAGAATTAAGAAATAATCTCAGAAATATTTCCACTTTTCATTTCCAAAGTTTATGAGGACAAAAATGATAATAGCCTATATTTTATAGAATCTTTAAGGAAAACACTCTACTCTCAAAATGTGTCTGAAATAAAGATAAATCTATATAATTGCAACTAGAGTGAGATATTAATAATTTGTTTACTCTACCTGATTTTTAAGTATGAACTGTTAGTGAATAAAAAAGAAATTATTTGGTTCCTAATGCATTCATTCAACAAATATTTAGTGTGTGCCTTCCATATATCACAAGTTTTTTCAAATAACTGAGATAATAAGGATGACTAAAATATAATTATTCTCCTTAAAACAAATCCTGTCCAATAGAAAGTAAATTAGAAAATTGATGCTTAAAATATAGCATTATCAGGGCTATAGAGGCCAGAAGAAGGTTCTAGAAGGAAGATTAGCAGATGTGAGGATAAGGGCCTCACAAAAGTTTCAGGAGCATGTAATGCTTTATCTGAGTCCTTTAGGATACTTAGCAGATACCTAAAAAACTGAAAATAGAGGAGTTTACTGGAGTTAGATGAAATGTGGCTGCTGACAGATAATTTCAGAAAAAGGCCATCAGCAGCAAAGTCAAGTAGGTATGAGGCCTAACACCTATGGGAAGAAGCAAGTAGTGTTATCTATCTGGAGTGAAGGTTAAGGAAGGAATATTGTAGAAGGTGAGCCCTAAAAGAGAGTGACTAAGGTCAGATCATAAAAGACCTCAAATGTTTCCATGAGAAATTTGTATTTTATTTTGAAGATTTGTAA
Organism: Lontra canadensis; assembly: GCF_010015895.1. Lineage (NCBI taxonomy): Eukaryota > Metazoa > Chordata > Mammalia > Carnivora > Mustelidae > Lontra > Lontra canadensis. Next base: position 28,664,451 of record NW_022630996.1, read on the forward strand.
AGGGACATTAAAAATTTCTAAACATGGCTAGGTTTGTATTTTAGAAAGAGTACTTTGCTATTAAGTTAAGTAAGATTGGATGCAAAAGACCATTTTGGAAGATACAGAGCAGAAGTAGAAGATGCCCCTCTCATCTCATTTAGAAAACTTTAAAGATGTCTGTGCTTCTTCCTGAAAATGGGAACAAAGTGGAGTTTTATTCTTTATTATTTATTGAAAGGCAAATGATAAAGGGAAGGCCAAGTTCAATTTGGATATTACAGTTTCAAAGGCACATACGCCATATAAAATGGGCCATGAAATAGAAAGATGACAAGAGCTTAAAAAAAGTAATGGTTAGAAACAGACCATGGGCATCATGATCATATGTGTATTGGTTTTGTCAGCCCTGGCAACCTCCCCTCTGATAGGCCCATGATGCCCTGGATGTTCTGTTACAGGTTTGCCCAACTTCACTGATGGTAAGAAAAGCCTCAAGTGTTCATTAAACGACATTTACAAAGAAAAGCAGATATTCCCAGCTTTCTTCCCAGACTGTGAATAAGAATCTCCAAGGAAAAGCTTGGAGACCTGTTTGTCTCATTCTGTTTTTAAAATATATAAAATCCTTAAAGGATTTATACCAGCATGGAATTCTAGGATCTGCTAGATTAGTAGCAACATTTGTTAAGTATCTACTACGTGTTAGCATTCTACTACAGTCTCTATGCTTTACAATAACATAATACAACAGATATTATTATCCCCATTTTAACACGAGAAAACTGACATTTATGGTCTTGTTCAAGGTCTCAAAGTTGATGAATGGAAACAGCAACTTCTACTAATTCCAGCTTCTGCACTCTTTACATTAATATGTATTACCCTGCTTTGTTCTGAAGAATGGCCAGCATTACATGAAAGATATTTTCTTTTAGTAAAGAAACTATCATAGAGAAAATGAAGCAACTTCCAACAAAATTTTTTTAATTTTATTTTTTATCTTTTTATATAATTATCTTTATGTGTCTAACACCAGCCCATTCTTAGCATTGCAGTTCCCAAACATATCTTTTCCTTCCTTGCATCAACGTTGCTTTGCTAAGCAACTGTAGGTGCTCAGGTGCTTAGCCTCATACCCTTTATTCTTTATTACTTTTATCTTTTCTTCCTCATCTATTTTCTCTTCAATTTCTTGTCTGAAGAGAGAAACCACTACCCATACTGAATTTTGGCCACTTTTGAGCCAAAGATGACTTAACAAAATGGGGATGATAAGTAGGGAGGCTATCCAAGTGGGAGGGGCAGGTGAGAGGAATAGCAGTGATATCTAATATAAATAGAATATAAGAGAAAGTATAGGGGCACCTGGGTGACTCATTGGGTTAAGCCTCTGCCTTTGGCTCAGGTCATGATCTCAGGGTCCTGGGATCAAGCCCCACATCAGGCTCTCTGGTCAGCGGGGAGCCTGCTTCCCCCTCTCTCTCTGCATGCCTTTCTGCCTACTTGTGATTTCTCTCTCTGTCAAATAAATAAATAAAATCTTTAAAAAAGAGAGAGAAAGTATAAAATACCTGATTAAGCTATATTTCAATGTTAAATACTTTTTTGCTAGATTAGTCTTCTGTTCAGCAAGTATAAATACATTTTCTTCACTACAGGTGCCCTGTTAATAATTTGAATACTCTGACAATTAATGATCCTAGGATCCTCATCCAAAATCATGTGCCCTGCAGGTCCTTATGGTGCTAACAATTGGAAAGGTTAGGTCATTTTTTAGCTTGTTCTTATTCCTGAGATTTACAATGCACCAAGCTTTTCTGTATATGACCATCAATCAACCAATACTTACTAAAGGCTCACAGGGTGCGGCATCATACGGAATCCCATGCCATGATAGATTCAAGAAAGCAAAGATAATATCTGATGGGTTTAAAAATAGATGAGACATATTTCCCTCAGCATAATACTCTCTAGTTCCATCCACATCATTGCAAATGGCAAGATTTCATTTCTTTTGATGGCTGTATAAATAAGTCAGAGAAAGACAATTATCATACGATCTCTCTGATATGAGGAATTTGAGAGGCAGAGTGGGGGGTTGGGGGGTAGGGAAGGAAAAAATGAAACAAGGTGGGATTAGGAGGGAAACAAACCATAAGAGACTCTTAATCTCACAAAACAAACTGAGGGTTGCTGGGGGGAGAGGGGGTATGGAGAGGGTGGTTGCCTTAGGGACACTGGGGAGGGTATGTGATATGGTGAGTGCTATGAAGTGTGTAAGTCTGACAATTCACAGACCTGTACCCCTGGGGCAAATAATACATTACATGTTAATAAAAATAATTTAAAAAAATAGACGAGACAGGACACACCCAAGCAGGGGTATTAGAAGCACAAGGAAGCTCAAGAAACTGGTGAAGATAAAGTTAAATAAGCAATCTGATATCCACATGGAGACAGGCAAATGTTATCATAAATGGACATCAAAGGCCAAGGAGTTCCATGCTACAAATATAAAGCCAATGAGTGGAACATTTTGTAGTGCAGGGCAGTAAGGAAGTATTTAAATAAGAATGGAAACACATCAAAATATCACAAGAACCAGCTTGAAAGTGTTTCCACTAATTAAAGCTGGTATAATCTGAGCATCAAAATAATCACCTTAACAAACTAAAAAATGGATTAAATAAGAATCCATGAGTATATGCTGATATTAATCAATTAAACAATATGAAAGATAGCCCTTTCATATAGTAGAATGCCAACCATTAAATGTAGAAGGAATGATAGAATTAGAAAATCATCATTTGGGGGTGCCTGTGTGGCTCAGTGGGTTAAGCCTCTACCTTTGGCTCAGGTCATGATCTCAGGGTCCTGGGATCGAGTCCCACATCAGGCTCTCTGCTCAGTGGGGATCCTGCTTCCCCTCCCCCCCTTCTCTGCCTGCCTCTCTGCCTACTTGTGATCTCTGTCTGTCAAATAAATAAATAAAATCTTAACAAAACTAATAATTCAGTCAGGCAAAAATCATCAATGGATGCTAAAAGTAGGGGGTAAAAATTTAATGAGGAACAGGATATTTACATAGCCTCAAAGTATCTCACACAGATATTTATTAATTACAAACTGAAAAACAGTAACTTGAAATGTTCCTTATTATATTATCATTAATAAAAATGATACTGTTCTAATTTTATATCACTGTTCTATAGGAAAAAATTTTAATTAGTATGTGTCTGAACTAAAAACTAAATTGAAACCAATTTTTCTGATATCTATTTATTCTGTTGTCTTCCCTCTCTAACTCCTCTAATTATTGCAGGGAAAAAATTCTAGGTAATTGATTGTTCTAATCAGTTGCATTTTTATTGATCAATATTTTACTGAATTTACTGTCTCTAGTTGCAGTGAATTCATAAAAATGATCTATCTTTTTTTTTAACTTAATAGTTAGGGTGCACCCTCTCTCAGAACAGATCTCTTAGAAGAGTATAAGGAAAACAGCCCCTGGAAATCAAGGTGTCAGATCTATAGAGAAAGAGTCTGGGTGAGAGAGATGAGAAAATTATTTCCAACCCCACATGCAACAATACTGGATACAGTACCCACCCTTAGCCTGAGCTCAGCAGACCTGGAGGGATTAGTGCTCAAGGAAAGGAAAGAAACAGATACAGCACTCTCATGGCCATTCAATCATAGGACTCCTCAGAAGGATTATTTTCATTCCAGCCTTAGCATTTTTAAAATAAAACACATCTCTCAAGTATTGTATGGAATAGCTACAGGGGGCTTCCAAGCCATGATATTATGTTTGGCCTGTCCCAAGTAAATTCCAAAGAATGCAAATTCTATAAGATGATAATACATATTTCAAAAAAGTTGATATCTACAGTCAAAAAGATTGGAAAAAATTTGGGTTAAAGTAGTTTAATTAAATTTTCTTAATACACAAATATTTTAAGAAAGCTCTTTATTATTTACCAATGTAAAATGTGAATTTCGAGAGGCTGTGTGATACCATATGCTTTCAAAATTATTTGATCATGAAGTTAACCTTTCTTGCAGAGCCTCTTACAGAACTTGTGTTCCAATAAGTATGAAAGAAACAGAAAATACCAAGGAAATTTGTCCTTTACATCAAGGAGATGTAAACATTTGTTGAGAACAAATTCAACAAAACTATTATAATTGATATTATATTTGTATTATAATTATATTTTAATTATAATTGATGCATGGAGAACACTTTTAGAAAAATTCAACGAGGGGATGCCTAGGTGGCTCAGTCAGTTGGGCAACTGCCTTTGGCTCAAATCATGATCTCAGGATCCTGTGATCGAGTCCCACACCAGGCTCCTTGATCAGTGGGGAGCCTGCTTCTCCCTCTGGCTGCTGCTTTCCCTGCTTGTGCTCTCTCTCTGACAAATAAATAAATAAGATCTTTAAAAAAAAGAAAAAGAAAAATTCTATGAGACTATATTTAAAATAATTTATTCCATCTAGTATCTGATCTTGGTTTCTCCAATAAACTGAAATAGGGCTCCTTGGAAAACTGGCTTATACTAGAGCTGGGGCAGCAAAGATACAAGATGACCCTGGATCATCATGTAATGACAGAAAATTAGAAAGTGCTGAAAACTTAAAACACAACAATGGATGCATGTCAAAAGGAATATAAGGCCAACTGAAAGAGGTCCCCATGGCCAATGCCAGAACAATGTGAGCAACAAAATGAGTCAATTAATATTGGATTGTAATACAAAATACAAAATAAACATACATGAGTTCATATTAATATAGACAAGTGAATAAATAAAAATGGAGGAGAAAAGACAAATTTTTCTTACAGAATTCCAAATGATACTTCCTACCCAGAAGGTGGAACCAAGCTCTTTCTCAAAGTACTCCCTGCTCCTTCTGTGTGGGCTACACTTATTAACTTCCTTCAAAAGAATAGAGGAGGAAAAAGTAATTTAGTGTGGAGAAACTAGAAAAAAACTATGGGGGTAGAAGATCATGGTTCAGATAATCGGTGGTAAGTCAGCTTGATAGTCTATTACCTGTATTGCTCAGGCTGCCACAAGAAAATACCACAGACAGAGTAGCTTAAACAACAGAAATTCATTTTCTCAGAGCTCTAAGGGCTAGAAGTCTAAGGTCAAAATGTCAGCAGGCTTTGGTTTCTTCTAAGGCCTCTTTCTCTTGGTTTGCTGAAGGCTGACTACTCACTATACCCTCAATCTTTTTTGTCTGTGTCCTAATCTCCTCTTCTATTAAGGACACCAGTCATACTAGATCACAGTCCACCCATATATAAGCAATTAGATTGTAATAGTATTAACTTATTAAGGCAAAAGGAAATATGGAAGGAAGGAGAAAGAAAGCAATAAATTATGAATGGGATAAAACAAAATCAGTCTAGATGAAACTATAACTCTAGAAACTAAAGTACATTCTTCACGAATGCCTTATGTCATAGAAAATCTTAGATAGGATTTAATTGTCCAAAGGCAAAAAGACAGAGCCACAGAAAGGACTGACAAGGAAGCTACAGAACAAAGGAAGTAAATTAAGAACCAATGAACAACCAAATGAAATTAACAACCAGAAACTACTGTTACAGAGCCAATAAATCAGTTAGAACACATAAGGGACAAATAGACTTAAGTAGAATTTGAATTAATGACTTGAGACAACCACAATAAATGTAGAAGAGGAAAAAATGTAATCAAACAATGATAGATTTGAAGGATAAAAACAATACAACATAAAGATAATTGTCATTTGAAATAGAAAATTCAACAAACTGAACAGAAAAAGTACTTAGAGATATGATACATAATATTTCCATGAACTAAATCTTCAGATTTAGGAAGAGCTGACAAAGAACAATCAATAGCAAAACATGCTAGTTAAATAACTGAACTTTAAAGATAAATAAAGAATTCTCTAGGGTGTCCTAAAAGAATAAAACAAGGAGAAGAAGGCTGGCCTAATAATGTTTCCGAAACATTCAATTCCAGAATACAATGGAGCCAAGTCTATATGTTCTGAAAAGAAAGACACAACAGTACTATATAGTCTTATACTCAACCCAGCTGTCATCTGAGGCACTGATATAGTAAGATGGACAACACCACTCAGGAGAAAGGAATAGGAGAGGAAGCAAGTATAAAAGAATTCACCCTCCATCTTCCATAGAGAGCTACTGGTCTAACCTGACCAAGTATAGATGTGGAACTTAAAAGCCTCCATACCAATAATATTTTTCCTTACTATTTTCTTTTTTTAAAATAATTGATAATCCTTTAGCAAAAAGAAACATTTCATGTTTAGTAATTCCTTCGGTTCCACTTGTTTCTTATTCTGTTAGATTCAAGTGGAATTAAGGGGTGACAAGATGGCTGGGAAGTAGGAGGAGGTGCCCTTTCAAGTGGAATTAAACTAAATACTTTTAAATTTTAGAAAATGAAGCTGTCTATTATTCAATTGTTATGAATTTATATTTGGCTTCCTTTATCTTTCCTTTTATGTATACTCATAGAGATATATCTGGGGAAATGTTCCCAAATGTAACACCGGTCATTTTAGGGTGAAAACATTTTGAATGAATTGCCTCTTCCTTCTGCTTTTCTAAGTTGTTGAATCTGATTAAGATGAACATGTATCATTTTAAGTAGAAAAAAGTTGTTATCTTTAAAAATATAGTTACAAGGAAGAAAGAAAGGATTATCCTTTTTTCTACTTTTTTCATGGCCTCAAAAGGAGAAAAAAAGCAGTGAAATGAGCAAAGGAAAAGGGAGTTTACAATCCGATCTGAGATTAGAAAGCCAGTTTCTTCCAGAGGAAGGATTTATTAATTGATGAGAGCTGAGTCTCTCTGTCTGTGGAAGCCATACAATGAAGCACTCTCAGGGTAAATAAGCAACAGTTAAGGACAACATATGGGCTTTTTATGCCAAATACTAAAATAAATTTCCTGTTGACCATGGATGAACTGAGAATGGAAGGTTTTATACTACTTAGAAATCATCAGGAAAAAGATTAAAATCAAAATAAAATGAAAGGTAAGGAATAATTGATAATGGGCAAGCTTAATGGCAAACTATACTTAAAATTACTGAGAACTAGTACTAGAAATTTATTGCAAAGAGATTTGTAATTTTTATTAAGAATTCCAGTAAGCCCCAGAGTTCTGGGTACTGTGAATCATTGAGAAGGAATTTACTATTTTCAGGCCAAACCTGATTTTTTAATGAGGTAATAAGGTCAACAGATCATGAAGTTTCCATTAACTTACCTTATACTGACCCCTTAAATGACTTTGAAATGTATGAATTAGGCTCTGTCAAGGATTGGATGAAGACTATTACAGTTCTGACTGCCCCACTCTCTTATGAAGCATTTAAGGTATATTTGCACATTGCTTTCACCATTCTCATTCCCTCCATTCTTCCCCCAAATCCATTTTTCCTTGACACTCCCTCACACAATGATTTGCATTCTCTTCACATACAGAAAGAAACATCAGCTATCTGTCCCTGAATAACCACAGGCAATACATTGAAATAATTGCCTAATTGAGAAAATCCCCTTTTAATAATCTAAGGATGACTACTAGAATTCTCATCTGACAAAACTAAACTAAATCTCTGCTAATGGAAGGGTACTTTCAGTACCAAGACTAATTTATCCCAGATCAATTCCACTATATATTCTGTGCATAAATGATTTTATGGCAAATAGATCTATGAAAAACAATCACTCCATATATTTCTATTGATGACCCCAAGGCACTACAGCATATTAGAAGCTTTGAGAAATTCTCAGGAAAGACATAGTCATGATTTTATTTGATTCAGTGTTTCTCACACTTGTTTCACTGGGGAACTATTTCCCTGCTTCCACTCCCCACACAATTTTAGCAACAGAACACATTTGGAGTTTCTTATTCTAAGTCTTTATTTTTCCATGTTATTATTTTTGTTATATATAATATATATACAATGTATACATATATAATGTTATGTTTCATTTTATTTTGATTTTAATCTTTTTCCTGATGATTTCTACAACGTATATTTCTGTTGTAATAATTTTTATTTACCATTTTTTTATGTTCTTGATGAATGGTATAGATTTAATATTCTGCCTTTCAAAGGGAATCATTTGTATATGTTGCTGAGCTTTACCTATGCTCCTTGACTTACTACTAGTAAAGAATTTTTGCTTAATCGGGCATATTCTGCCTTACTTCTTACTCTATTTGAACCAATGCTCTTCTCTTGTGCAAATTACCAAATAGCTTTTTTAAATTTATGTGGTTGTGTCTATTTTGAGAGAGAGAAAATACTATTTGGATTTTAATGATCAAATCACAATCTTATGTAAGTTTCAACTCAATATGAGATCTCCATCATCTTGTTTACACTTAATTCACTTCTGTCATTTAAAAAAAGACTCTAAGTCACCATTAGCAATTTTGATTCAGTCAATTCATTCAGACAGCAAAAAATTAATAAGCTTCTAAAGTGTAGCAGATATTCGTTTGCTACTCAAATATTTATAAAACATTTGCCATATTGCAACCGCTGCACAAGTTGTTGGGAATACTTTGGATCATAGACTAAATATTTAGGGACGAAGATACTCATCTGGTATTTTAAGTCATGAAACTTGGTTAAATCACCTATGGAGGGATTATAATAAGAGAAGAAAATGGAACCAAGGACTCAATCCTGAGAAAATCCCACAGGTCGATTTTGGGTAGCAAAGAAAGAACCAGAAAACGAAGTCAGGTGGAACGGTCCATGAGGTAGGATGAAAACGGAGTATATATCTGCAGGAAAAGAAAGATAACAATGTTAAAAAGTAGTAAAATTATATATTTTATTAAATATTGCTGAGAGATCATGATGAGGGCAGAAAAATTTCCATTTGATTTGGTCACATAGAGGTCTTTGCTAATCATGACATAGACACATATCTGAAAAATAAGTGTGAATAGTTGATATGAAAAGAAGAGCAAGAAAATACTACAATCAAGAGTAATATCATATGTGATGGTCTTACATGGGAAAAGAAGAGGTAAAGGCACAAGAAATTCTGTATAGGTGAAATATGGGCACAAAAACTGGCACAAAACCAGACACTTCAATAAATGGTTCTGGGAAAATTGGACAGCTACGTATAGAAGAATGAAACTCGACCATTCTCTTACACCACACACAAAGATAAACTCAAAATGGATAAAAGACCTCAATGTGAGGCAGGAATCTATCAAAATCCTAGAGGAGAACACTTTGACATTGGCCACAGCAACTTCTTTCAAGACATGTTCCCAAAGTCAAAGGAAACAAAAGTGAAAATGAACTTTTGGGACTTCATCAAGACCAAAAGTTTCTGCAGAGCAAAGTAAACAGTCAACAAAACAAACAGGCAACCCACAGAATGGGAGGAGATATTCACAAATGACACTACAAACAAAGGACTGATATCCAAGATCTATAAAGAACTCATCAAATTCAACACACACAAAACAGATAATCACGTCAAAAATGGGCAGAAGACATGAACAGACACTTCTCCAAAGAAGATATACAAATCGCTAACAGACACATGAAAAAATGTTCATCACTAGCCATCAGGGAAATTAAAATCAAAACCACATTGAGATATGACCTTACATTAGTTAGAATGGCCAAAATCAACAAGACAGTAAACAATAAGTATTGGAGAGGATGTGGAGAATGGGGAACCCTCTTACACTGTTGGTGGGAATATAAGTTGGTGCAGCCACATTGGAAAACAGTGTGGAGATTCCTTAAGAAATTAAAAATAGAACTACCAATTGCACTATTGGGTATTTACCCCAAAGATACAGATGTAGTGGGGAAAAAAAAAAAAAAAAAAGCCCATCTGTATCCCAATGTTCATAGCAGCAGTGGCCACAGTCACCAAACTGTGGAAAGAGTCAAGATGCCCTTCAACAGAAGATTGGATAAAGAAGATATGGTCCATATATACAATGGAGTATTATGCCTCCATCAGAAAGAATGAATACCCAAGTTTTATATCAACAGAGACAGGACTGGAAGAGATTATGCTGAGTGAAATAAGTCAAGCAGAGAAAGTCAGCTATCATGTGGTTTCACTTACTTGTGGAACATAAGGAATAACATGGAGGACATGGGGAGATGGAGAGGAGAAGGGAGTTGCGGGAAATTGGAGGGGGAGACAAACCATAAGAGACTATGGACTCTGAGAAACAAACTGAGGGTTTTGGAGGGGAGGGTGGTGGGGGGTTGAGTGAGTTGAGTGGTGGGTATTAAGGAGGGCATGTATTGCATGGAGCATTGGGTGTGGTGCATAAACAATGAATTTTGGAACACTGAAAAAAAATTTAATTTAATTTAATTTAATTTAAAAAATTACAGTCACAAAAGAGTAATAAGACAGGAGGCTAGAGAGGAAAAATGAAATTTTATTAGGTACTGAGTATATAAATTTCAGGAGAGTATAGGCCTTGCTAGTATAAATGGCATTAACAAGGAATTAAAAAATCACAACTTAGAAGGGGGGCAGTAGAGGAATTGGGTAGGCTCTGCACATAGAAAAGACCAAAGCTAAGGATCAGTTTGCTCCCCTGAAACACTGAATACTTACACTAGGCTGGAGTAGAGGGTGTTGTAGAATGTAGGGGAAGACAGTTAGGAATCATTCATGAGGGGCTCTGTATGGCATCCTGAAATTTAGGCTTTATCCTATAGACAGTGGAAAGACACTGAGGAATTCTAAGTAGATGAATGATGCAATTTGTAATGATTCATGTTTTGAAATAGTAACTTTGGTAACAGTATGGGAAAGATTGGGGAAGATAAAACTTGAAGAAATGGGCCCAATGAGGGGACTACCATAATACCATAGGCAAGAAATATTGTGGGTCTGAACTTGGGTGATGGGCTGTGAAAATAAAGAAGATGGAAAGGACAAATCCTCAAGATTTTAAAGAAGTGGAAATGAAAGAATTTGATGACTTTAGGAAGTAAGGGACTTTGCAAAAAGACACTTAAGATTGTTCCAGGTCTCAGACTTGGGTGTCGAGATGGATCTTGATGACATTTTACCAAAACAGGAAATGAATCTATCAAATAGCAAATAAACAAAATAAAGGGCTCCATGAGGTCAAACAGTGAATGTAATAGTAGACTAAGTGAGGGAAGTGAGGGAAGTGATGGAAGTATAGTATGAAAGTGGGATATTGGAATTTGGAGTTTTAGAGTGGGAAGTTCCCGAAGCAATAAAATGGATCAAGATTTTTTACGGAAGAAAAAAAAATATTTTTTTACAAAAGAATAAAAAGGTATAAAAATTAAATGTAGTCAGATAAAAGATTAGAGCAAAAGAATTGTTAGGTGTCCAATAGTTCTGAAAATATGTTCAAGATCATTGGCAAGTTGACTTGAAGCTTTCAGGGGATAAAGCAGAAATTAAATCAGTTACAATGTCCACAGCGTCTATAACATACAAAGGAAAAAGCTGTTCATCAGAAACCCAGCTTTCCATCAGTATTTCCATCAATTTCCATCAAGAAATTTCTCCCATGAGTTTTCAAAAGAGGACAATGCTTTGGTTTTTAAACTGGATTATGCTTACTGCTGAGAGTCATGCCAAGTGCCCGATATTACTTAAATCCTAGTATAAACACAGTTCATGTCTGCGGAATTTTAACTTTATTTGAAAATTTAAATGAAAATAAGAATCATTATTTGCAAAATCAACACTAAAATGTATATAGTAGCAGAAAAAATTAATGAACTTTTAAGGTAAAATGAGTATACAATTAATTTCTACACTTAACAGTTATATTCCTTAAACTGAGAGACACTAATATAATCTCCTGTATCTTTTGAAGGTTATAGATACTCAGTGATTCTCATTTTTTTTTTTATTAAAGACTGGATAGATAACGGGCACCTAGGTGACTCAGTAGGTTAAGTGTCTGCCTTCGCCTTGGGTCATGATTCCAGGGTCCCCATATTGGGCTCCCTGATCCATGTGAGCCTGCTTTTCCCTCACCCTAGGCCCCCAACACATGCTGTCTCTCTCTCTCTACCTCTCAAACAAATAAAATATTTTTTTTTAAAAGCCTGGATATATAAGATTGTAACAGTAACTATAATAATGACTTTTAAATATTTATTTTCTTATTTATTTGACAGAGAGAAAGAAGGAGAGGGAGCGAGCAATAAGCAGAAGGAAAAACAGGCAGAAAGAGAGGGAGAAGCAGGCTCTCCACTGAGCAGAGAGCCCAATGCAGAGCTCCAACCCAGGACCATAGCATCATAACCTGAGCCTAAGGCAGGCACTTAACCAACTAAGCCACCCAGGCACCCATAATAATAACTTTTATATAGATTTTGTTCTCTCAATGGAGGTTGGTAGTCTAATGTTAATAAAAGCAATGCACTAGGGACCAAAACAATCCAGAATACTTTCTAGCTCTCTTCTGCTCTGACTTGATCCAAGAATAGATTTTACTAAGAGTTGCAATGCATGCATTTTATATAGTCTTTCAAGAGTATTATTTATTTTAACAGAGTTTTTATGAGTATTAGATGGCACAGGGGTCAAAATTGTATTATTTGTTAAGTATCTGGAGTGTAATTTTCTTATATTGCCGTTAATACTTAATATAGAGGCACTAATGATGAAAATTTTGGGTAGAAATTTAGGTCAATGGAATCTAACACATAAAGAGTACGTGAATATGAAAAGGACATACTAGTTCTTCAAGGACAGGAGTTGAGGCATAACACAAAGCTTACTTTAGTGTTAATGATTCTATAGATAACCATGAACAGAGATAAGCTATCCTTGGAAAACAAGTTTGCAACCATTCCAATTTATAAATAAAAGGATAATTACGTTTCCAAAGGATACATCAAGAGCATGGCCATGATAATTCTAAAATGGAAAAATAATTTAAACAAGTGCTACTAAACACCTACTATGGATATGAAAAAAATTTCTGAAATCCTTCTGATTGTTTATATTTAGATCATCTGACTTCCTGATGGCCCTCTAATGTAAATTGATTGTACAAGGTATCTGTAAATAATGAGCAAGCTGGCTTGCTGGATATAGTAGTTACATAACGTGACTTTGCCTTGGCGTTACTTGAGAAGATTTTCTAAATCAAAAATCCTCAGGTCCCTCTCCAACACATCCACAAACTGAGAATCTCTGTAGGTGGGTCCAAGGAAACTGTATACCTAACATGCTTCCTAAGTGATTCTGATGCATCAAAATTTAGACAATACTGCAAGCCTGTTTACTACAAACTAGTTGAAGACCAGATGCTCATTACCAAAAATTGTTATTCACTTGTAATAGTTGATGATTAGCCATTCTATCTGACATTAATTAGATAGTACTGCTAACACCATTCCTAATTTGTTACAGTAAAACACTGTTTCCAAAATACACAAAAGATTGTTTTCCTGTTCTTTCTTGTTGGAGATCCAACAGGTATCTACACCGAACTACTCAAAAGGAGTATCAAGTTATTAAATAATTAGTTGAAAAGGGGGGACACCATTACATATGGCTCTTTTATGTGCAGAAAGTTATTATCTGACTCATCAGGAGACTATTTCCAAGTGCACATTATACCAAAGCTTCTGGCCTATACTATATTCATTTGATTAGACCTATAACTGATTCATGTATTTGGAGTCAAAGGTCACAAAGGGATCAATAAAAGCTACATACAATTCTATGTTGTTTCTCAGAAGTTTGTCAAGGAGATAATAAAAATAATAATAGAGCCTAAATCAACATCTGCCTCTCTCATAAAACACTGGTCTCAATAGCTTTAGCTTAACTGTAAGTTTAAAGAACCTGAAGTTTACAGACACTAAAAGTTGCCCACTGTTTTTGTTTATTTTAATGACATTCTCTATATTAAAAGGAAGACAGAAACCAGAGTCCATAGTGGCTAATAAATTGACACAGGCTTTAAGTATACTTATAAAATATAATATTAATGTTATCATCATAAACCTAAGGAAATAGAGGTAAAAAGCTGATAGGAAATTAGAAGGCATGATGGAAGGGTGAAGCAGAGAGAACAAAGGGATACTAATAATCTCATCAAATAGGGTAAACCCTGTTCAACAGATAGCTGTCTAAAATTTGATGGAAAAAGAAACACTTTTTTATTCAAGACTATTTTTTAAAGCAGTTTCAGATTAAAAGCAAATGAGAAGGTAGAGAGATGCTCCATAAACCTCCTACCCCCATACAAACATTGCCTCCTCTCTTTTCAACATTCCCTACCACAGCAGTACATTTGTTATAATTGATGAACCTCCACTGACACATCATAATCACTCAAAGTCCACAGTTTACATTAAATTTCACTCTTGGTATTATACATTCTATGGGTTGGAACACATGTGTGATATAATGACATAGAGCCATCATTATAGTATCATAAAAAGTATTCTCACTGTCCTGAAATTCCTCTATCCTCTGTGCATCATCCCTCCCCCGCTTCTACCTCCAATCCCTGGAAACTCCTGATCTTTTCACTGTCTCCATAGTTTTGTCCTTTCCCGAATGTAGGGATGACACAGTATATAGCCCTTTCATATGGCTTCTTTCACTTAGTAATATGCATTTAAGATTCCTCTATGTTGTCTCATGGCTTGACAGTTCATTTTGTTTTAGCCCTAAATAATATTCCCACTGTTTGGATGTACTACAGTTCATTTATCCATTCACCTAATGAAGGACATCTTGGTTGTTTCCAGCTTTTGGCAATTATGAATGAAGATGCTTTAATCATTTGTTTTTAGAGTTTTTAGTGAACATGGGTCTCTAACGCCTTTGGGTAAATACCAAGGTATGTGATTTGGTAATGTGGTCAGAGTATATTTAGTATTGTAAGAAAATGACACTCTTCCAAAGGGGCTGTTCCATTTTGGATTCCTACCACCAGTAAATGAGAATTCCTGTTGCTCCATGTCCTCACCAGTATTTATTGTTGACCGTGTTTCAGGTTTAGCCATTCTAATAGATGTGTAGTGGCATCTCATTGTTTTAATTTGCATTTTAGGAGTTTTGTAGAAGTTTTTTAGTTTTGCATTCTACATTTAATTCTGTGATCCATTCTGAGTTAAGTGATGTGAAGGGTGCTAAGTTCTGTATCTAGATTCATTTTTTTTGCACGTAGATATTAGTTGTTCCAGCACCACTTACTGAAAAGACTCTTCCCTCTATAGCTTTGCCTTTGCTTCTTTTTCAAGCTGATTGTGAAGTTTATATAGGGAGGCAAAAGACCCAGAAGAGCCAACCCCATATTGAAGAAGAACCAAGATGGGGACTGTCACTTAACTTTAAGACTTACTACCCATCTTCAAGAATTATTAAAAAGCTAAGTAATCAAGACAATGTGGTATTGTCAAATAAATAACTAAGTAAACAAACAAACAAATGGGTCAATAGAACAGAACAGAGAGCCCAGAAATAGATCCCTGTAATATAGTCAACTGATGGTATTGAGTTCAATTGTGTCCTTACCAATATTTTGTCTGCAGATCTGTCCATTTCTAATAAGAGATGTTGAAGTCTCCAAGTATGACAGTGGAGTCATCTATTTCTCCTTGCTGTTCTATCAGTTTTTGCCTCACATAGTTTGACACTGTATTGTTAGGTGCACACATGTCCAAGATTACTATTTTTTTTTTTGAGAACTGGCCAAATTTTATCATGATGTAATGACTTTCTTTATCTCTGATAACTTTCCTTGGTTTGAGATTTGCTTTATTTGAAAATAACATACTTACTCCTGCTTTCTTTTGATTAAAGTTAGCATAGTACACATCCATTTACTTTTAATCAATATGTGTCTTTATATTTTTTTTAAGATTTTATTTATTTATTTGACAGAGACAGAGATCACAAGTACGCAGAGAAGCAGGCAGAGAGAGGGGGTAAGCAGGCTCCCTGCTGAGCAGAGAGCCCAATGCGGGGCTTGATCCCAGGACCCTGAGATCATGACCTGAGCTGAAGGCAGAGGCCCAACCCACTGAGCAACCCAGGTGCTCCATGTGTCTTTATATTTTTTAAAATGGGTTTATTTTAATCAACATATAGTTGGGTCTTATTTTTGGATCCACTTTAACAACCCCTGTCTTTTAATTGGTGCATTTAGTCCAGTGATGTTCAAAGTGATTATTGATATAATTGGATTAATATATACCATATTTATTAGTTTTCTATTTGTTGCCCTTGTTCTTTGCTCCTAATTTTGTCTTCCACTGTTTTTCTGCCTTTTGTGGTTTCAATTAAATATTTTAAATGATTCCATTTCTCATCCTACACTTTTCTTTACAACTTTTTTTAGTGGTTGCTCTAGAGTTGGCAATTTACAATAATCCAAGGCTACTTTCAAATAGTATATTGCTTCACAAGTGTGTGATAACAAAAAAATAATCCTAATTCCTCCTTTCTGGCCTTGTATCATTACTGTCATTCATTTCACTTATACATTTATACATAAACATGCATAAGCACTAAGCATACATAAATACATTGTTGATATTATTTTGAACAAACTTAGAATGATTAAAATAGATCAATTAAAAATTTAAAAAATAAAAGTTCTATTTTATTTTAGTTTATTCCTTCTTTGATGTTTTTCCTTATTTTATGTAGGATCATATTTCCTTATTTTATGTAGGTCAGTTTCTGACCTGTATTATTTTTCTTTTCTCTAATGAATTTCTTTTAAGATATATTGCGAAGCAGGTCTACTTGCAACAAATTCTCAATTTTTGTTTGTTTGGGGAAGTCTTCATTTCTTCTTCACTTTTGAAGAAAATTTTCACTTCATACAGAATTCTAGGTTTTTGGGAATCTTTTCTCTCAACACATTAAACACTTCACTCCACTCTTTTTTGCTTGCATTTCTGAGAAGACATATGTCATTCTCATCTTTGTTTCTCTATAGGTAAGGTATTCCCCCCCACCCAGCTTCTTTCAGGATTGTTTTTCCTGTGTGATTTTCTATTGTTTAAAAATGATAAATTTAAGTGTAGGTTATTTGGAATTTTATCCTGCTTAGTGTTCTCTGGATCTGTGGCTTGGTATCTGACATTATTCTGTCATTATTATTCAGTCATTATTGTTCCACATTCCTGTCTATCTTTTTTCTCCTTCTGGTAGTCTCATTACGTTTATAGCATCTTTTTGTAGTTACCTCACAAATCTTGCATAACCCATTCAGGTTTTTTTCTAGATTTTTTTCTCTTCACTTTTTAGTTTTCAAAGTTTCTATTTTTATATCCTTAAGCTCAGAGATTCTTCCCTCAGTCTACTAATAAGATCAACAAAAGCATTCATTTCTGTTACTGTGTTTTTTATCTGTAGCATTTCTTTTTTATTCTTAGAATTTCCATCTTTCTCCTTATATTGCCCATCTGTTCTTTCATGCTGTCTACTTTATCCATTAGAACCATTAGCATAATACTCATAGTTGTTTTAAAGTCCCAGTCTGATAATTCCAATTTCTCTGCCATGTCTGATTCTTATTTTTCTTTCTCTCTCCAAATCATATTGTTTGCCTTTTAGTATGTATTGTAATTTTTTTCTTGATACTAGATGTGATATACCATGTAAAAGGAATTATTGTAAGTAGGCCTAATTAGACCTTAGTATTGTGGTGGTAAGGTATAAAGTAAGGAAAAATATTATATAGTTCTTATGATTAAATCTCATCCTTTACTGCATCTAAGACTTCAAAATGTAGAATCCCAAGTGTTACTCAGTTTTTTTCTCTCCTTGGATAGCTAGAGTGGGCTGGAGTTGGGTTTTACATTCTGCCAGGTCATTTAGGCTCTCATAATATCATAGCAGGTTAAGCTCTGGTTATCTAGTTTCTCCTGAGGACAGGCCTTGTTGAAAACAGGGTGTTCTGGCATTTTTCAAAATGATTTATTTCCCCCTCTCCCTGTTGGAAGCGTAGAGAATTTTTCCCCAGTATTTTAGAATCTGGTTGAGTTCTAAGAAGTAAAACTTACAAAAATATAGGAGAAACTCGCTCCAATTTGACCGGGTTCCCTTGGAGATTTCAACTTTCAGAGTTGTCCACACTAAGCCTCCAGCAACTCATCAGTTACAGTTCAGATTTTCCTACCTTGGCAGTGGTTCCCCTGGCAGTTTCCACTTGTGTCTCTGCTGTGGGAAGCCATGACTCCATGTATTGGCCTGTCTCTTCAATATTGGGGTTGGCAGTTTGCCAACTCTTAGGGGTCCAAAAAGAATAGCTGATTTTTCAGACAATTCATCTTTTTACTTGTTTTTAGGACTGAGTGGTGAATTCCAACATCCTTACAAGTTTAACCAGAAACTGATCATATATCAATAGAGTTTTAACGTTACAAAAGTAGCCAATTGACAAACGGAAAACTAATACCTATTAAAATAGAGAGGATTTCATTGAAATAAATTTTCAACTCTCATAATGCTGAATCAATAGATAAACAGAATCTTAAATTGATAAAAATAAAATTATGTCTATTATTTAATTGCTTGGTAATAACCAGCATAAAACTTAAAAAGAGGTTTTGGTTTTGTTTTTGTTTTTTTTCTGGGAGGCAGGACAAGCAGCAGTATAACTTGGTTGAGTGAGGTGAATTGTAGACAGTTATTCTTTATTATAATCTCTTCTGTGCTATTAGATCTTTTTAACCATCAGCAAGAATTACTTTGGGGAAAAAATTAATAGGAGAAAGATAAAGAGAGCTGAATTCTATAAATGTTAGAGTTTATTTTTGTTTATACAGTAGATAAAATAAAATATGAATAACAATTCAAAATCAGGTTTCAGTGAACTTTCTTATAAAATTCAGAAAATTGAGTCCTAAAATCTTCCACTGAAACTCCAATTTCAATATTGAGTTTGTTATTTATTTGTTTGTGAGAGTATAATGTTCATGGTATTTAGTTTGATGAGTTCTAACATGGCCTCTTTGGAATTTTGTCTTCTATAGTGCTTCTCTAAAACTAGGATTTTCTTTTGATAACTGAAATTCCTTCTCAGAATAACAGAAGGTCAAACCTGTGGTTTTGTGATGATCTTCCCAAATAGTGTAATCATCTAGACAAGAGCACAAATGGATGACATAATAGAAAGAAATTAAGAGATTTCCTTCCCTATTAAGAAGGAAATTCCTTATTTTGATTTCTGAGTTTCCTAAACAGTAACTTTTGGTATCTTCTGTTTTAAGTTGTTTAATGAATGCTCTTTCCTGAAGTCCCTGTGGTTTATACTCCCATGCATGCCACTTTTGATTCTGTAGCACATTATTCTGATGGATGATGCCTCGTACCTATTGGAATTCCTTTCAGTGAGGTTTTGTGAAGAGATTTTACAAAGCCATAATTAGTGGATTTTGTAAATCCAAGCTATTTAGTTACATTTCTCCATATATACTTTCTGAGGGACTAGACTATTCCTATAAATTCTCTTAAAATTTGAAGGTAACTTAAGAACCTCAGAAAAATGTGCATCAGCCATATGCTTAACTGTACACTACTAACCTCACTCTCTCATCTCTGAATGAGTTTGTACTTCAGTGGCAGTAAGAAAAGAAAAAAAAAAGTGTAGGAAAATCATATTACCAAAACTTAAGGGGGAAAAAAACAAAACCTGGAAGAACCTTAAATTCATATTACTCAGTGAAAAAAGGCCAATCTGAAAAGGGTACATACTATGACTCCAACTATATGACATTCTGGAAAAGGCAAAACTACGGAAATAAAAAAGTGATCAGTGGTTGCCAGCAGTTGGGGGAATGAGGGGGACGAATAAGAAGAAAGATTTATAGGGTAGTGAAACCAAGTATGTATATATGACATTACAATCATAGATTCATGTCCTTAGAATCATAGAATGTACAATGCCAGGAATGAATTCTAATGTAAACTATGGTTGTTAGGTGATAATGATGTGTCAATGTAGGTTCATCAGTTAAAACATATATACCACTGTGGTATAGGATGTCAACAGTGGAGTAAGTTGTGCATGGGTGGGGACAGAAACTACATGGAAACTCTCCATATTTTCTGCTCAGTTTTGATGTGAACCTAAAACTGCTATAAAGAATAAAGTTTATTAATCAAAAAATAAAAGATAGTAAGTTGTGATAAAAGTTACTATTAACATTTTAAGATTGATTTATGGGAAAATATGCATGTAAAACATCACAGAAATACTGTTTTTCCTTACTTAAAATTTCAACCACCCTTTCCCTACATGGTTGGTCAATATAATAGCCATGAGCTGGCCTACAGGAAACATTCTAAAATTCATTCTCTTTATTGAAAATTTAATATTTATCATTCTAATTAGCTCAATACTGCAAATATTAGTTATGGTAAAGTAAAAATTGGTAATTATATGTGTAAATGGAATGTTTCTCAGCAATTAGGAGGAAATGGGATTTTGCTTTAACCATTACAAGTGAGAACTCAGCTACATAATTATGTTGGGTCTCAATTTCTTTCTTAAGCAACATCATAGGGATGGACACAAATACTTTATTTCTAAGGTTATTTCTAAGTTAAAATTTGAGTCTTCTATAATTTTTACATTTCCTCTATACAAAATTCCTTCACTGAATGAAAAAACTGCCTTTGGGAGCCTCCCATCAGTCAGTGTTTTACAAACTGACAGCCTATTACTTGAGTAAGGATGGTCCTGCTTCCTTTTTCCAAATACTTTAAAACTTTGAAACTAATAAAAGATGTGGCTAGGGCAAGGCTAAGTAGAGTGAATTTTCTCCATGCATCCCTACTCCGAATTCTCTGACTACAAGACTCTGTGCGGACATAAGTGGTAGAGAGAGCATACTTTGTGTTGTCAAGCTGCTAAAAGCACTGCTGTGGTAATCAGGGGAGTCATTTGAAATGGAGAACTGAAGGTGGGGTATGAAAAAGCTTAGAAGAAGTGTGAATTCTGGGAAAACAGTCAGAAGGGGAGTTTTTTTCCCTGCCACAAAGCAAGCCAATGTCATTGTGTCATGCTGCCCCAGGCAGAGAGTCTGCATAGCCAAAAGATCCTATTACCTTCTAAGTAGAAAAGTATGTTACCCTTGGACAATTACTAATTTAACCTGTTACAGCAATACCCATATAAAACATTTCTTAAATCTTTATTTTTTTTTCATGACTAGTCAAATCTATAAACTTGTGTTTTATATCTTACATGAAACACTTTCTTCCTCAAACATTTCCTGTCTTGGTTCTTTCAATATTACAGGGAGGGGCTTCATAAGACTTAATTTTGCCTTTACTGAGGAATTAATTTCATGCATGAAGGGACTGCACAATATCCCAGCAGGGTAGGTCATCACTAATAGTGTAGCTACAAGTCCTATAGTAGTGGAAAGGGATAAGGGACTTGCTGAAGCTTTCTTAGCTTGGGATTTTTACTTTTTAAATAGAGATTTAGAATAAGGATTCTGAACCTACTAGTGTCACTCATCCTTAAGCTTTTCATTTGCTGGTAGGATGATTTATGGGCGAATGAGTAGGCGTGGGAGTGAACTTGGGTTACCATACTTGTGCATTTCACACCTATATGGTAAAAATGTCTTTGTCATCTCCTTGGAAAGAAACAAAATTGACAGAAACAGATGGAAGCTTCGCCTTCTTTCTCTGAGGAGGCGAATTAATACAATTAAAATGAGCGATGTGCTTACATTGACTGACTTGCTAAATAGGCTAGCCTTGATGATAACCACAAGTATATTTAAAGTACAGATAAATATTTATAGAAGTTCAATATTAAAGAGAAAAAAAACACCTAGTTATGAAAATGGAAAGGGAAAAGATCCTCACTTAGTTTCTAATACCAGTGAGATATTC
Organism: Lontra canadensis; assembly: GCF_010015895.1. NCBI lineage: Eukaryota > Metazoa > Chordata > Mammalia > Carnivora > Mustelidae > Lontra > Lontra canadensis. Next base: position 28,686,369 of record NW_022630996.1, read on the forward strand.
ATTTAAAAACACAGCTACAACTTAATAAAGAACAAACACTAACATTTATTAAAACAGAAATACAGAACAATCCTAACAACATGAAAGAATTAAATCACTCAGTAGTAAATAAAATAAAGTTTTTAAAAAATGTCTAGCTTTAATATACAAAGTAAGGTTTACTGATCAAGATAATAATAAAGTCATACTTATTACTAAAAAAATAAAATAAAACTTTAATAAATGAACAGTTATAAGGGAGAGATGAATTCTAGCTTCTTACAGTGGTATCTTGAAGGGTAGAGTATAAAAATTAAACTCCATTTCAAATATCATAAATTTGTGTATATAAATGAAATATGCAAAGCTTTCTTTTCTTGCACAAATGGGAATATTAAAGATGAATGTCTTGGGTGTTTACATAATCTCTTCAAATGTACAAACTACAGCATTAGGTGTAAATTATGAAGCATTAAAACATCAAAGTTAGAAGAACTGATTGGCTTTAGAGCTTTGAGATTTCTACTTCTACTTTGCTAAACCAGATGGATGCACCTGGGACCTTAATCCCATCAATGCTAGATTTTTAAAAACAGTCATTTACAATTGAATCTCATTTATTAATTACCTGACTCTAGAATAGATATTTGATTTAATGTAAGTATATTCCACCATGTCAGATGTTGCAGGGGAAAATATAATAGGACTTTAAAATTAACCAAAGCAAAAACAAAACAGAACTGAAGTGTGATTCTATATAAACACATTTCCAAATCAGTTTAGTTTTCTTCTATTAAGAAATATTAGAACAACTTCATGAATTCCTCAAAAAATGGATATTTATAGAGTTTGATTTTATCTTTAAGGTTATATAAAAGAAGTTACTTCACTGCAAGTGATGACCATAAATCAATTTGTAACATATAATAACATACAATAAATATATTGCAATAAGCTATTTCTCCATTATCTGCTTAGTAAGCAATAAAACTGTCTAATGCATTTGAGTTTATAAATTTTTTTCCACTTATGAAGACTAAAGATACCAAGGCAGTGATTAAATAAGCGTGAGGCAGAAAAGTAATTTGTAGGTACATAAAATAGGTAAAATATTATTTAGAAAGGAGTATGATTGTGAATAAAGTTATTTTTCATGAGCTACTGGTAGAAGTTTCTTCCTCTTTTAAGTTCTAATTTATTATTACTTCATGTCAAGGGTAAAGATTTTTCCAATCTATTTTGTCTCTTCTTTTTCACAATTTCCCAAATGAAATGGTTATGAAACAGAACTCAATATTTCTATTTCTCCTATTATGGTTTTCTTGGAGAAAGTGGATAGATCTTAAATTTATGGTGATAGTGGAGGTCCTACCTCTATACTAATACATTAGTGAAACCATTTTTGTGACACCTCTCTCTTTGTACTTTCCAGGTCACTGAAAACAGGACAGAAGGATCTGAGCTATGTGCTCGTAGTGGAATGATTTTGTTTACATGCACCAGTGCCCCATTTGTAGAGAACCACAATGCAACCAGAGCAAGATACATAAAGGATACACTTATTTTATAATCTGGTTTTAAAGCAATAAGGACAAGGCCTTTCAGTTTCAAATGTTTAATTTGTTTGATCAAATGATAAAAACTATATTGTTCAATGGTTTTTATCATGTCTAGTGACCATGAAGGCCAGAATTCAGGTGATGCCTTCTCTTTGTCTATTTAATAGAATTATTTAACATGTGACAAATAATTTAAATACACTATTCAATAATAGCAAGTTTCCTATAGTGATTTCACACAGATTATATTCTTGAAAAAATGTTAAAATATGATAAAAATATGCATCATTAGAATAATAGCTATTTAAAAAATACCATGCAGGGGAAGGAGCAAGATGGCAGAGGAGTAGGAGACCTAAATTTTATCTGGTCCTAGGAATTCAGCTAGCTAGCTATCAAATCATTCTAAACACCAAAAGCTCAACAGGAGATCGAAGAAAAGAATAGCAGCAATTCTATGAACAGAAAAGCAACCACTTTCTGGAAGGTAGGACATGCAGAAAAGTGAATCTGAGATGATATTTGGGAGGATAGACCATGGCAGGAGAAAGCCTCTGTCAGCTGGCTCCTGGCAAGTGACAGAGCAGCAGAACACAAAATCAGAACTTTTAGAAGTCTGCTCTGCTGTGGGACGTCACTCCAGTGACTAAGTGGAGGGTGGAACCCTTGTTGGGACAATGTGGTCTCAGGACCCTCAGGGTCACAGAAAGACTGAGGGTGCCTGAGTGTGGCAGAGCTCCTAAGTATCAAAGCTGGGAAACTGGCTGCAAAGATGGAGCCGGGAGTGGGCTCTCAGATCTGACTTGCCATAAACTGTGGTCTGAGGTGCAGTTGGACCACTACTCTTTGAGCAGGAACCCAATAAGCAGCAGTTCCAGAGAGACTCCCCTTCTTTCCCTTGGAGGAGCAGCATGGGAATATACTGCAGGAATCTGCTGGGTTTGGAAACTCCAAACAGGGTCATGTGCCAGAGGTAGAAACCTTGGTCACAGGCCAGGTGAGCACTGGGTGTGGCTAGAGACCAGGGAGATGGAAATAATTGACTTTCTCTGAGGGCTCACTGAGGAGTAGGGCCTCAAGTTCTTGGCTCCTCCAGACCCAGAGATTGGGAGGGTGCCATTTTCATTCTTGTTCTCTAAAGCTCTACAGAAAGGTTTCAGGGAACAAAAGCTACCAAGAGCAAACTCAAGCAGATTACTTAGCCTGACCCCTGGCAAGAGCAGTGCAGTTCCACCACAGGCAAAGACATTTGAGAATCATTGCAACAGGCCCCTCCCCCAGAAGATCAATGAGAACATCCAGCCAAGACCAAGTTCACCAAGCAATGAGAACTGCAAAACTCCAGCACTAGGAGCCCATAGAATTCATGGTTTTTTCCCCATGATTATTTAGTCTTTCAAAGTTAATTTTTAAAGTTTTTTTTTATTTTTTCTTTTTCTATTTTTTTCTGAAATTTTCTTCTTTCCTTTTTCAACATCTTATCAATTCCTTTTTTAAAATCTTTTTTGGTTTTCACTTTTCAGTAATATTCTATCCCCTCATTGTATTTAACTTCATTTTTTCTATATGTATGTTTTTCCTTCTTTAAAATTTGGGATACAGTTTCTTCTAGCAGACCAAAATATACTCTAAATCTAGTGTATGGCTTTGTTCTAGTCTCTCCCACCTGATCACATTCTCTCCTTTGTTTTCTTTTTAATTTTTTCTTTCTTTCTTCAACCAACTTCTTATCAACTCCTATTTTAAAGTCATTTTACATTTTCATCTTTACAGTCATAGTCCATCCCTTCATTGTATTTATCCTTATTTTTGTGGGTATATATATATATATATATGATTTCCCGTCTTTAAAATTTTGGGATGCAGTTTTTTCTAACAGCCCAAAATACACCAAAAATCTAGTTCTATTCACCATCCTCATCATTTTCTTTCCCCCCTCCTCTTTCACCCTGGTTTTGGGTCTTTTCTGATTTGTTTAGGGTATACCCTTCTGGGGTCATTGTTACACTTTTAGCATTTTGTTCTCTCATTCATCTATTCTTCCTTGGACAAAATGACAAAACAGAAAAACTCACCTCAAAAAAAAGAATAAGAGGCAGTACCGACTGTCAGGGACCTATCAATATGGACATTAGTCAGAACTAACAATATGAGAACTAGATGTCAGAAGTAGAGTTCAGAATGATGATTATAAAGATTCTAGTTGGGCGTGAAAAAAGCATAGAAGATACTAGAGAATCTTTTTCTGGAGAAATAAAAAAACTAAATTCTAACTAAGTCGAAATAAAAAAAGCTATTCATGAGGTGCAATCAAAAACAGAGGTTCTAACTGCTAGGATAAATGAGGCAGAAGAGAGAATTAGTAATATAGAAGACCAAATGATGGGGTGCCTGGGTGGCTCAGTGGGTTAAGCCCCTGCCTTTGGCTCAGGTCATGATCTCAGGGTCCTGGGATCGAGCCCCACATTGGGCTCTCTGCTCAGCGGGGAGCCTGCTTCCCTCTCTCTCTCTCTCTGCCTGCCTCTCTGCCTACTTGTGATTTCTGTCAAATAAATAAATAAAATCTTAAAAAAAAAAAAGACCAAATGATGGAGAATAAAGAAGCTGAGAAAAAGAGAGATAAACAACTACTGGATCACGGGGAAGAATTCAAGAGATAACTGATATCATAAGATGGGAACAATATTAGAAAAATTGGATTCCCAAAAGAAGAATAAGAAAGAGAGAGGGTGAAGAAGTTATATTGAAGCAAATTATAGAAGAGAACTTTCCTAATTTGGGGATGGAAACAGGCATCAAAAACCAGGAGGCACAGAGAACCCCCTCAAAACCAATAAAAAAGGTCAACATCCCATCCTCTAATATTAAAACTTAAAAGTCTCAGAGACAAAGAGAAAATCCTGAAAGCAGCTTGGGACAAGAGGTCTGTAACCACCAACAGTAGAAACATTAGATTGGCAGCAGACATATCCAGAGAGATCTGGCAGGCCAGAAAGGACTGGAATGATATATTGAGAGGACTAAACAAGAAAAATATGCAGCCAAGAATACTATATCCAGCCAGGCTGTCAGTGAAAATAGAAGGAGAGATAAAAAGCTTCCAGGACAAACAAAAACTAAATGAATTTGCAAACACCAAACCAGCCCTATAGGAAATATTGAAAGGGGTCCTCTAAGCAAAGAGAGATTCTAAAAGTAATAGAACAGAAAGGAACAGAGACAATGTACAGGTAACTGTCACCTTACAGGCAATACAATGGCACTAAATTCATATCTTTTAATAGTTGCCCTGAATGTAAATGGGCTAAATGCCCCAATCAAAAGACATAGAGTATCAGATTGGTTAAAACACACACACACACACACACACACACAAAATCCCACCAAAAAAAAAAAAAAAAAAAAAAAAAAAAAACCACACAAAAACCAAAAAACACCCCAAAAAAAAAAAAAAAAAAAAAAAAAAAAGACCCATCAATATACTGTCTGCAAGAGACTCGTTTTAGAACCAAAGACACCTCCAGATTTAAAGTGAAGGGATGGAAAAAATTTACCATGCTAATGGATATCAAAAGAAAGCTGGGGGTGGCAATCCTTATATCAGACAATTAGATTTTAAACCAAAGACTATAATAAGAGATGAGGAAGGACACTACATCATACTTAGAGGGTCTGTCCAACAGGAAGATCTACAATTTTAAATATCTATGCTCCTAACATGGGAGCAGCCAATCATATAAACCAATAAATAACAAAATCAAAGAAACAAATTGACAATAATACAATAATAGTAGGGGACTTTAACACCCCCACAGTGCAATAGACAGATCATCTAAGCAAAAGGTCAACAAGGAAATAAAATCCTTAAATGACATACTGGACCAGATGGATATCACAGATATATTCAGAACATTCCATCCCAAAGCAACAGAATAAACATTCTTCTCTAGTACACATGGAACATTCTCCAGGATAGATCATATCCTGGGTCACAAATCAGGTCTCAACCAGTACCAAAAGACTGGGATCATTTCTGCATATTTTCAGACCAAAATGTTCTGAAGCTAGAACTCAACAAGAGAAAAGTTGGAAAGAACTCAAATACATGGAGGCTAAATAGCATCCTTCTAAAGAATGAATGGGTCAACAAGGAAGTTAAAGAAGAATTTCAAAAAATCATGGAAACAAATGAAAATGAAAACACAATTGTTCAAAAATTTGAGATGCAGCAATGGCAGTCCTAAGAGGAAAGCACTACAAGCCCTGCTCAAGAAACAAAAAGGTTTCAGGGCGCCTGGGTGGCTCAGTGGGTTAAAGCCTCTGCCTTCGGCTCAGGTCATGATTTCAGGTTCCTGGATCGAGCCCCACATCAGGCTCTCTGCTCAGCAGGGAGCCTGCTTCTTCCTCTCTCTCTGCCTGCCTCTCTGCCTACTTGTGATCTCTGTCTGTCAAATAAATAAATCTTAAAAAAAAAAAAGAAAGAAACAAAAAGGTTTCAAGTACACAACCTAATCCTGTACCTAAAGGAGCAAGAGAAAGAAGAGGAAAAAAAAAAGGCCTAAACCCAACAGGAGAAGAGAAATAATAAAGATCAGAAGATAAACCAATGAAATAGAAACCAAAAGAACAGGAGAACAGATCAATGACACTAGCAGTTGGTTGTTTGAAACAATTAAAAGATAGATAAGCTCCTGGCCAGACTTATCAAAAACAAAAGAGAAAGGACCCAAATAAATAAAATCACGAATGAAAGAGAGGAGATCATGACCAACACTAAAGAAATACAAACAATTATAAGAACATATTATGGGCAACTATACGCCAGCAAGTTTGACAATCTGGAAGAAATGGATGCATTCCTAGAGACATATAAATTACCAAAACTGAAACAGAGGAGATAGAAAATCTGAAAGGACTCATAACCAGTAAGGAAATTGAAGCAGTCATCAAAAATCTCCCAACAAACAAGAGCCCAGAGCCAGATGGCTTCCCACTGGAATTCTACCAAGCATTTAAAGAAGAATTAATACCTATTCTCCTGAAACTGTTCCAAAAAATAGAAATGGAAGGAAAACTTCTAAACTCATTTTATGAGGCCATTACCTTGATCCCAAAACCAGACAAAGGCCCCATCAAAATAGGAGAATTACAGACCAATATCACTAATGAACAATGGATACAAAATTTCTCACCATCCAACAGTAAATTAAGGGGATTATTCACCACAACCAAGTGGGATTTATTCTTGGGCTCCAAGTTTGGTTCAACATTTGCAAATCAATGTGATACAATCCATTAATAAAAGAAAGAACAAGAACCATATGATACTCTCAGTAGATGCAAAAAAAGCATTTGACAAAGTACAGCATACTTTCTTGATCAAAATTCTTCACAGTGTAGGGATAGAGGGTACATACCCCAATATCATCAAAGCCACCTATGAAAAACCCACAGTGAATATCATTCTCAATGGGGAAAAACTGAGAGCTTTTCCCCTAAGGTCAGGAACACAGCAGGGATGTCCACTATCACCACTGCTATTCAACACAGTACTAGAAGTCCTAGCCTTAGCAATCAGGCAAAAAAGAAGTAAAAGGCATCCAAATAGGCAAAGAAGAAACTTACCACTCTTTGCAGATGATATGATACTTTATGTGGAAAACCCAAAAGAATCCATGCCAAAACTGCTAGAACTCATACAGAAATTCAGTAAAGTGGCAGAATATAAAATCAATGCACAGAAATCAGTTGCATGGGGTGCCTGGGTCGCTCAGTGGGTTAAAGCCTCTGCCTTCGGCTTGGGTCATGATCCCAGGGTCCTGGGATCGAGCCCCGCATCGGGCTCTCTGCTCAGTGGGGAGCCTGCTTCCTCCTCTCTCTCTGCCTGCCTCTCCCCTAGTTGTGATCTCTGCCTGTCAAATAAATAAATAAAATCTTAAAAAAAAAAAAAAAAGAAATCAGTTGCATTTCTATACACCAATAATAAGACAGAAGAAAGAGAATTTAGGGAGTTGATCCCATTTACAATTGCACCCAAAACTGTAAGATACCTAGGAATAAACCTAATCAAAGAGGCAAAGAATGTGCACTCATAAAACTACAGAATACTCATGAAAGAAATTGAAGAAGACACAAAGAAATGGAAAAACTTCGATGCTCATGGATTGGAAAAACAAATATTGTGAAAATGTCTATGCTAACTAGAGTGATCTACATATTTAATGCAATTCCTATCAAAATACTATCAACGTTTTTCAAAGAAATGGAACAAATAATCCTAAAATTTGTATCGAACCAGAAAAGACCCTGAATAGCCAGAGAAATGTTGAAAAATAAAACCAAAGACAGTATGGTACTGGCACAAAAACAGACACATAGATCAATGGGACAGAATAGAGAGCCCATAAAGAGACCCTCAAATCTATAGTCAACTAATCTTTGACAAAGTAGGAAAGAATATCCAATGGAAAAAAGAGTCTCTTCAACAAATGTTGGGAAAATTGGACAGCCACATGCAGAAGAATGAAACTGGACCATTTCCTTATACCACACACAAAAATAGACTCAAAATGGAAGAAAGACCTCAATGTAAGACAGGAATCCATCAAAATCCTTGAGGAGAACACAGGCAGCAACCTCTTCAACCTCAGCTGCAGCAATTTCTTCCTAGAAACAATGCCAAAGGCAAGGGAAGCAAGAGCAAAAATGAACTATTGGAACTCCATCAAGTTAAAACGTTTTTGCACAGCAAAGAAAATAGTCAAAAAACCCAAAAGACCACATCTTCCTTATCCATTCGTCCGATGAAGGGCATCTTGGTTCTTTCCACAGTTTGGCAACTGTGGACATTGCTGCTATAAACACTGGGGTACAGATGGCCCTTCTTTTCACTACATCTGTATCTTTGGGGTAAATACCCAGTAGTGCAATTGCAGGGTCATAGGTAAGCTCTATTTTTAATTTCTTGAGGAATCTCCACACTGTTCTCCAAAGTGGCTGCACCAACTTGCATTCCCACCAACAGTGTAAGAGGGTTCCCCTTTCTCCACATCCTCTCCAACACATGTTGTTTCCTGTCTTGCTAATTTTGGCCATTCTAAGTGATGTAAGGTGGTATCTCAATGTGGTTTTAATTTAAATCTCCCTGATGGCTAGTGATGATGAACATTTTTTCATGTGTCTGATAGCCATTTGTATGTCTTCATTGGAGAAGTGTCTGTTCATATCTTCTGCCCATTTTTTTATCTGATTGTCTGTTTTGTGTGTGTGGTCCATATACACTATGGAGTATTATGCCTCCATCAGAAAGGATGAATACCCAACTTTTGTAGCAACATGGACGGGACTGGAAGAGATTATGCTGAGTGAAATAAGTCAAGCAGAGAGAGTCAATTATCATATGGTTTCACTTATTTGTGGAGCATAACAAATAGCATGGAGGAAAAAGGGAGATGGAGAGAAAAAGGGAGTTGAGGGAAATTGGAAGGGGAGGTGAATCATGAGAGACTATGGACTCTGAAAAACAATCTGAGGGTTTTGAAGGGGCGGGGGGTGGGAGGTTGGGGGAACCAGGTGGTGGGTATTAAGGAGGGCACAGATTGCATTGAGCACTGAGTGTGGTGCAAAAACAATGAATACTGTTACACTGAAAAGAAAAAAAAAAAAAGACAACTGAAAGAATAGGAGAAGATATCCACAAATTACATATCAGATAAAGGGCTAGTATCCAAAATCTATAAAGAACTTATCAAACTCAACACCCAAAGAAAAAATAATCCAATGAAGAAATGGGCATGAACAGACATTTCTGCAAAGAACACATCTAAATGGCCAACAGACACATGAGAAAGTACTCGACATCACTCGGCATCAGGGAAATACCAATCAAAACCACAGTGAGATAGCACCTCACACTAGTCAGAATGGTTAAAATTAACAAGTCAGGAAACAACAGATGTTGGCAAGGATGTGGAGAAAGGGGAACCCTCCTACACTGCTGGTGGGAATGTAAGCTGGTGAAGCCACTCTGGAAAACAGTATGGAGGTTCCTCAAAAACTTGAAAATAGATCTACTGTACCACTCAGCAATTGCACTACGGGGTATTTACCCCAAAGATACAAATGTAGTGATCTGAAGAGTCATGTGCACCCCAAGGTTTATAGCAGCAACGTCCACACAATAGCCACAATATGGAAAGAGCCTGGAGGTCCATCAACAGATGAATGGATAAAGAAGATATATATAATGGAATATTATGCAGTCATAAAAGGGTGAGATCTTGCCATTTGCAATGACTTGGATGGAGCTAGAAGCTATTATGCTAAGTGAAATAAGTCTATCAGAGAAAAATATCATATGATCTCAGTGATATGAGGAATCTGAGAAACAAGACAGAGGATCATAGGGGAAGGGAGGGGAAAAATGAAACAAGATGAAACGAGAGAGGGAGACAGACCATAAGAGACTATTAATCTCAGAAAACAAACAGGGTTGCTGTAGTGGAGGGTTGGGGTGGGAGTGATAGGGTGGCTGGGTGATAGGCAGTGGGGAGGGTATGTGCTATGATGAGCACTGTGAATTGTGTAAGACTGATGAATCACAAACCTGTACCCCTGAAAAAAATAATATATTATATGTTTAAAAGATAATAATAATAAAAGAAAAAAGAAAGAATAGCAGGCAATTGAACTTGGTCTTGTGCAAATAAGGAAAAAGCTATTTCAAAAGAGAAATGGTTTACCAAGGTGCATGCAAGTAGCTGTATAAGAAGTCATCTAATTCTGCAACCAGTGTTCTTTCTATCACACTTCATTGCCTCTCTTATACAAGTTAGTTGGAGACAATGAAATGCAGTATTTGCTTTCCTCGGTCTCTAATCTCCATCCTGAAGTCACATTTTCATGTAAACTGAAAAAAATGAACTAGTATATAGGGTCTGCTTTAGTTAAATGAGCAGGATACCCAAGATTGGTTGACATAAAAGACTCAAAGGATGTTGAATAAAACTACCTACCATATTACTCTGCCTAGAACCATCAGTTCTAGCTACTATTTTTAAGTTTCTTTCCCTGAAAGCATGTGTCTTTTAAATTGTTTCAGTTCTTTGTGCCCTATTATATAGAGGGATAGTTTTTAGTCATAACTTCTTGATATGAAACTATCCTCAACTTACTCATTTTGTAAAGATCTAAAATACAAAGTCTTGGGATCTAAACATTTGTCTTTAGAGTTATAGTTCCTTACTACATAAGTATGTGGTTAATTGTCTTTAAAATATGCCCAATTTAAGGTTTGCTATCTATAAGTCCATCTCTCTCCCCCATAAACTGATTTCCAATTAACGTTTCACCAAAAGGCCAGAGACAGTAACAGAACACTGCCACAACTATAAGGTGAAGCAAGTCCTATACTTCTGGTCCAAATATATTAAGAGAACAGAGAAAGAAGAAAGAAAAAAGTATACACGTGTTCTTATAAAGGACAGGGTTTAGCTTTCCTGCACTGCTCTTGGTTTGCCTGTGTTGAAGACAGGACCCAGAAGGTCTCTTATCTTAGAAGAAACAGCCGAAAGCAGATGCTTTGTGAGCTAGCAGGCTTGCCATGGGATTTAGTAGGCCACAGACAGGATGGAGGACATGGCAAGGGTTCAGTAGGTGAAAGGCAATGGTGAGAGCCAAATGAGGGAAGGCTGCCAAGTTCTGACCATGCCAAAAGAGGCCAAATCAAATGTGTATAGTGATCCCCAAGTTCAGTCCAAGTGCTGGCAGGCTGATCAGAGCACAGATGAAAGACATCTGCATAATCCAGAAAGGCCAGAGGACTTACGGAGATCACCTGCTTCCCCTGCTGCAGCAAGGACACACTCAGTTCCCCCCATTGCCTACAGATCAATAAGGAGAAAGAAATACAGATGTGTGGAAGATTGAGCAATTATACAAATGAAACAAAGCGAAAACTATAGGGACCACTTAAATGACCAACTTGGAATAAATCATAAACTGAAATGGACTACATGTATTTTGTTTTTGTTTTCTTGCTATCCGGATCATTTACATGAGTGGGGTATAGGTAATTCACAATGCCACCACACATACACACATAGACTGACTATGGATTCATTGAATCAGATTCTATTCCTATTGTACAGTTTTTGCATTAATTTGCACCTGTGGCCCATCAATGCAACTTTAGAATGATTGTATTCCTAATAGAAAGCAAAGAATGGAAATAAAGTATATTTAGTTAATTCTATTGATTTAAATTATTTTGTTTACATAAACTCTAAAGTAGGCATTTGGGGGCATATTTTAAAAAGAAAAGCTGTAAATCAGTAAATCAGAGGTTCCCGAACCTTCTTAGTTCCAAGCATTCTTAGAATCTCAGTAATTTTTTTTTTAAGATTTTATTTATTTATTTGACAGAGAGAGACACACCGAGAGAGGGAATACAAGCAAAGGAAGTGGGAGAGGAAGAAGCAGGCTTCCTGCTGAGCAGAGAGCCTGATGTGGGGCTCTATCCCAGGACCCTAGGATAATGACCTGAGCCGAAGGCAGATGCTTAACGACTGAGTCACTCAGGCGCCCTCAGTAACGTTTTTTAACAAGTCACCAAAATCAAAAGAAAGAAACAAAACAAAACAACTGGATTAAAAAGAAAAAAAAAAAACTAACAGTTTCTTTTATCAAGTAGTGAGGTATGACAACAATAAATTTTTTAACTTAATAAATTTTATACTCCAACAAAACCATTGTTATTTGAAAAAGTAATACAAAAATTCTGAAAGAAAAAATTTAAAATTTTATCTTTAAATGATTACAATAACTTAGTCCTGAAATGTGCATGCCTGTTGAGTACTAAACAATTTCTTAAACCATGCAATAAGATTGCATATGGCTAGTCACCCTCTTTTCCTGTTTCATCTTGATTTTTGGGTAGATGGTATGTGCTTTTTTTTTTTCCTCACCAAGAACATTTTTACTTGAAGCATACTCAGAATACATGCTTCTAAAAGATATATATATATATATATATATATATATATATATAACATTCCATGCAAGGAAAATAGAACACACATTTTCTTCAAGGACACACAGAAGAATCCCCTGGTTAAATCACATAAAAAGAGGCATAACAAATATCACAAATTAAAAAGACTGAAATTATACCAAGTATATTTTCCAACCAATGGTCCAAAACTAAAGATCAACAATGAAACAAAGCTGGAAGATCTAATATTTGATATGTAAATATTACACAACACACTACTGTACAAGTAATGGGCTAAATAAATCAAATGTCAAATCAAAATGTCTCAAAACAAAAGGAAAAGAAAACACAATAGTCCAAAATTTAGGAGACGCAGCAAAGGCAGATTTTAGAGTAAAATTCATGCTATGAATGCTTGTATTAAGGAAAATAGTTCAAACAAAAAAAGAAAGAGAAAAAGAAACAATTTAGGGTTACATCACAAGAAACTAAAATAAGAAGACACTTGAATGAAATTTAGTAGAGGCAGGAAGTAACAAAGAAAAATCAGAAATAAATAAGATAGAGACCAGAATAAATAATAACATAACATTGAAAGTAATGACCAGGTTTTCCCCCAAAATAAACAAAATTGGCAATGCATTAACTATATTAACTAAGAAAAAAAAAAGAGAAAAACTGAAAAACCAAAATGAGAAATGGAAAACAATACAACAGATAACCACAGATATATATAGTGTGATAACAGATTACTATAAATAATTATATACTAACAAAACAGATAACTTAGGGAAAAAATAATTCCTAAAAATTCCTAAAAAATTGTACCTAATAGAAATTGTGAAGTACTTCAAGCTAGTATTCATACCATGTCTCATAGCTATCAGGTATCACTTGTGTTCTCCTTATAAAGCAAGTATGTCTCATGTTGTCCTGAGTTTGCTGGGTGCCTCAGGGCACCTTGGTGCACAGTTTGAGAACCACAGGTACAGCAGCTATGTTCTTTTAGCCCACTGACATAAATTGGATGATAGGGGGATCAATATTATTTTAAAATTTTTTAGAACAATGTTTCACACTTGGTGAGAACTTAATAAATGTTACTTACTACAATTACTAATTCTAAGTAAGACTTTCTCTATTGGAAATATGCATATTTTAGTGATCAAGTGCTTAAATTTTTGCTTCATCTCACTTATGGAAAAGTATCCCTCACTGCTCCTTATTCATGACATTTTGTTCACATAGCTACTGTAGTAGTTACTAATAATTGAAATGTCTCTATGTCTGACTCTATTTGCAAGGAGATCAATGGCAAAGAGCACTCTTGTTCATTTGACAACCCAAAGCCTTGCACTTCGCTTGGCACAAAAATATGTTTACTAAAAATGCAGTGAATGAATCAATGATCAAGTGCAGAATAGTAATCCTTAGTGGTACTGAGCACTGAATCATAAAGAACATGACATATTTAATTATCAAAAACCACCTTATGTTGTAAATGATCTTTTCTTGAAGAGTTTTTGATCTAGAATACGAGGTCTGACTTACTGAGACTAGTCAAAATTTTTGAGGAATAGAGGAAGTTAATATTACTCTATTTAGTTGTAAAAAGTCTGTAAGTGAAGTATATCAAAATGAAATCTTTTTTTTTTTCTTTTGGAAAGCAAATCTAGCACAAAATTCCTGGGAAGTTTTTAATATCATTTTGAATCAAAATGGTGATACAGCAAAACTTTAAACTAAACCAATTTTAATTTTCAAATAAAATGATTATGCCTTCACTCAAATATTGTCATTAACCTTACCAATAAAATAATGACTCAGTGGAGCATAACAAATAGCATGGAGGACAAGGGGAGTTAGAGAGGAGAAGGGAGTTGGGGGAAATTGGAAGGGGAGGTGAACCATGAGAGACTATGGACTCTGAAAAACAATCTGAGGGGTTTGAAGTGGCAGGGGGTGGGAGGTTGGGGGAACCAGGTGGTAGGTATTAGAGAGGGCACGGATTGCATGGAGCACTGGGTGTGGTGCAAAAACAAGGAATACTGTTATGCTGAAAATAAATAAATAAATTAATTAAGTAAAAAAATAATAATGACTCAGTGAAAGAAAACGTATGAGAGGCTTATGGAAAGGGGAATTTGCAACTATTTCCTAGTTGTATACTTGCACATGGTATATATTCAGAAAGTGCATGTTCAAAAAAGATTATAAAGAAGTTCAAGGAACATAATAATGGGAATCGGCAAAGAAATCTTCCCACTAGAACTAAAGGCCTATAATAAATTTAATGGAATTTAATGGTATATATTCTGCTTTATATCCCTAGTAACATCAATAAGACTCATCATTTACAGAATTCAGAGAAAAATTATCTTAATCACAAACCACAGTATAGGAACTGTTTTAGAGTTTCTTTTAACGCTCAGCTAACAATGCCCAAAGAAGTGTAAATATTATCGAGTATTGTTTCTGGATACACAGAAATTGCAAATTTTATACTAGTAGATTGATGTGATTATCTCTTATATTGCTAAGCATTATCCACATATCCTGGGATCCCAGCCCCTGGGAAAATGAATAAAACAATGAAATAAAAACAATGCCTAATATAGACTTAAAGTATAGCTATGAAAATAGTATTGTATGAGGTCTGTTTATTTTGATTTAATATTATGCTGTTATAAAAAATAGTGATTTTCTAAACATTTAAAAAATCTGTTTTTTTCCAGTCAAATGCCTTTTTTTCAAAAGCTTTTAATAGGGTTTTTCTTTTTTTAAATATATATATATTTAAGATTTCATTTATATTTGACAGAGAGAAAGCCAGAACAAGCAGGGGGAGAAGAAGAAGGAGAAAGAAAGGGAGAAGCAGACTCTCTGCTGAGCAGGGAGCCTGATGTGTGGCTCGATCCCAGCCCCTGGGATCATGACCTGAGCCGAAGGCAGATGCTTAATGGACGGAGCCACCCAGGGGACCCTTAATAGGTTTTTCTGCCTGCCATTTTTCTTTTCTTTAAAGATTGCAGTTTTAAAATATCTGCTTTAAGAATTTTTAGATGAGGTGTCCCTGGGTAGCTCAGTCAGTTAAACTCTGACTCTTGGTTTCAGCTCAGGTCATGATCTCAGGGTCCTGAGATCTAGCCCTGTGTCTGTCAGGCTCCACACTCAGTGGAGAGTCTGCTTAAGATTCTCTATCTCCCTCTCCTTCTTCTTCCCCTTCTTTCTCTTGCTCTCTTGCCCTCTCTCTAAAATAAATAAATAAATCTTTTTTAAAAAGGAATTTTTAGATGAATATGTAAATGTTAGTATAATTTTAAGATTCAAAATTTGAATTAATAAATACCTGGCTAAAAATTGGTGATTTGGATAGGATAAATACATTTACGTTGCTGGGAAAATTCACTATGTTATTTACAAGTAATATATCTTTATATTGTAAGTCTCATTATTCATCCACACTGCAACGGATAATATTGTTAGTAAACTCAAATGTTAGCATATTGCCTTGCATTTTAAGAGACCTATATTTTCATAAAAACAAAATTCAATATGATTAACCATTTAGAGTGTCTCTTTTGATGATAAGATATTTAGCAATTCTTCATTAATCTGTAATCATTAGGTTATGAAGTGACTTGACAATAAAAATAATCCAGGATAAAAAAGTCATCCTTTCCCTTATCCTTAGATCTTCTTTCAATATGGAGCTAACTGCCTAGAAAGGGGTTGAAGGTGGAACTGAGCTAGACTGATTCTGGGAAAACTGTGAAAACCACAGAGCTCTGACTTCCACTTATGACAGGAAGTCCTTAAAATTTCACAAATCACACAATCTTTATAAGTCATCTTTGAAAGTCATAAACCTGAGCTTCCAAAATGAGGATACTTAGGATCTACTTAGTCATTTCAGGATGCCTCCAGTTGTAGGGATCTGCCAACTACAGTTATTCACTCCCAGGACAAATGAAGAAAAACATTCCTCTTTTTGACATGAAGAATGAAGGTGTACTTTATCCTACAAACTATGTCGTTGCTATATTCCTAACATAGTAAGAATAGTATGAATGATTTTAATAGCTAGATCTCATGACAAATCTTCCCTGAAGATACTTCTAGAAGAGTGGCACATCATATGCATGATATTCGGGTATCTGGTTCTGCAGCAATAAAGAAGACCAAGTCATGTTGGATAGCCATCTAGCTGGATTTCTTCCTCTTTGCCTCATCATAAGACACACATCCAAGTGAATTAAAATGTTTCCTACATGCTCATAAAAACCATCAACGTGTATGACAAAGTTGTGAGTTCTTACTAAAGAGAAGAAAAATTAATGTTATGTTAGTTACTGTTCTTTTGTTTTTAAAGAGAATCACTTATCTGAAGAGATACTACAAACACTGATGTTTCTTATTAGAAAAATCCACCCTCTCAGGCAAAAATATTTTTTAAATTTCTTAAAATATCTGAATAATGAGCATAATCTAAAATTAGAGACAGCTTTGTGGACCAGATGACATAAGATAGTTATTGGAAGATGTGTAGAATTTTGACAGGTAGAGATATAGAATAAGGATATTCTGGGCTAAGAAACTGACATGGAGAATGCAGTATATTCAGAAAATGATGAGTATACTTCTATGGAAAGAATGTAGGGCATTTGGAGTGGGGGAAGGAAAAAATATATATACTTTCTCACATATATACATATATGTGTATACATACAAGATTTTAAGACTATAAAGTATAAAAGATTTTGAATATATAAGATTTATATTTTATATATATGTATATATATATATGTGTGGGTATGTGTGTGTACATATATATATTTTAAGTGTATTGGGACCTGAGTCTAGAGAATTTTGAATCTCAAGATAAAGTGTTCAGATTTTGTTGAATAGAATAAGGATCCAAGGTTTCTGGATGAGACAACAGATTTTAAAGAACAAAATATTTACACATATTTTAAATAAGTTCCCTTAAAAGTCCAAGGAAAGGCTTATAATCTGAAGAATGAATATATATCAGATTAAATGACTTCTCTTAAAAGGAGCACAAATAAATACCCAACTTTTTTTCAAACATTCTATAAATTTCTTCACATAAACATTTTTGATATAGAAGCATCTGTAATAAATTGAAACATACACTTATTATTGATAGTTTTTGCTCAGATATTTGAAGATGAAACATATAATTACCATGCGATACATACTGTCAGTCTGAGCTGAAATAACCAGGTTAGCATCATCATCTTTTCCACCACTAAGCAAACACCAATACAGCGAAATGACATACTTTTAATTGCCTATATTACAGATTTATTTAAATCTCAATAGTTGATTGCTTTTCTTTAAAAAAGAAAGCATTTTTAAACAGCTTTCAGAAAATAACTACTGAGCCTCAAGTTCCTATACAAATATTAGATACAAATAAAATATTTTGGAAGACTTAATTTGAATATAATAGACTCTTATCATTAAAATAAGTGGCCAAACATTGTCTTTATATTTACTTAGACTCTACTACATCTCCTTTGTTTCTACTTTTCCTATATTCCTATTTCCTGTCATTTTCTAATTACTTTTTTTCATACTTCTTTCCATTATTTTTTCTTGTTTCTTCTTTATGCTTAGTTAAAAAAATAACGTTTGGAAGGAGAAAAATCACTTTTACAATATGTAATTTTAAATGTGATATGGGTACTTTGAAAACTACATTAAAAAATTCAGAAAAATAAGGAAGAAAATAAAAGTCAATAATTCTCTCACCATAAAGGCGCATAGAGACAAGCACCAAAAACATCTGATGTATCCTCCTAGCAGATTTTTTTTAGTGTATGAATGCATATAATGTTTTACAAAATCAGAATAACATTATATTTTAGTCTACTATCTAAACTTGAAAACATACCAAATGTTTTATCCATATTTAATAATAAATATTGGCAAATTTAAATAGTTTAAGAATTTCTGCTTAATAGATATTTATAATTATTTCTTCTTTTTAATAGGATAATTCCAATTCTTTCTGTAATAAATCTTTATAAATATTTATTAGTTCATTTATTACCTTTATAAATTGTCTAAACTTCATCTAATGGACAAATATTTTAAAAAGACAATGATTATGTGGTCCATATACACCATATTATGCCTCCATCAGAAAGGATGAATATCCAACTTTTGTAGCAACATGGACGGGACTGGAAGAGATTATGCTGAGTGAAATAAGTCAAGCAGAGAGAGTCAATTATCATATGGTTTCACTTATTTGTGGAGCATAACAAATAACATGGAGGACAAGGGGAGTTAGAGAGGAGAAGGGAGTTGGGGGAAATTGGAAGGGGAGGTGAACCATGAGAGACTATGGACTCTGAAAAACAATCTGAGGGGTTTGAAGTGGCAGGGGGTGGGAGGTTGGGGGAACCAGGTGGTGGGTATTAGAGAGGGCACGGATTGCATGGAGCACTGGGTGTGGTGCAAAAACAAGGAATACTGTTATGCTGAAAATAAAATTTAAAAAATGGAAAAAAAATACAATGATTATGTTACAAAGAACATATATTTATTATAAAGAAAATATAAGGCAGAAAATTAAATGATAATAATAGTCAAAGATAAAAGCTGTTAACATTTGGCATATTTCCTTTAGGCTTTTCTTACATGCATATTTTATACATATGTTTCGCATGCTGCTTTCAGGATTTTACATTATCTTAAGACAGTTTTCCTATAGCTGTTACCTAAAAATATATGATTAAAGTGAAAATAAGAAAAAAATCTAGAATTTACAATTACTAATTCCTTTAATCTGAGGTAACCATTTCTAATATTGTGGTATACATTCTCATAGCCTTTTCTTTCACTTTGCACAGATTTAACAATAAAAATTAAAATACTAGCATACTGTATTTAAGGGCACTATTCTTCTGTCACTATGTGATCTCACATGTGAGTTTTAATAGCATATATGTACTAAAGTCTCTAAGAGCTATATTTTCAGAATTCTTAACTGCCTCCGTCCTTCATAAATTTATGAAAGAATATCTCTGGAACATAAATAGTATATTATTTTGTACATATATATAATTTTTACATAAATATAAAGTCATACATATGTGGTTATTATATTGGGTCAGAACACAGTTTTTATTGCGTACTACTAGTTTCCCAAATTGCTGTGCAAGTGTATTGCCCAAATATTCACAAAGCTGAAGCACCCCATCTTCCATTTTCACCAACATTTAGTATTAAATTCCTTCCTACCACATTCCAATTCAACCTGCCTATTTGGCCTGTGCAGAAGTTAGATTACTCTTGGAGAATTAAAGTGAATTATCTTAAGTGCAATCAGGTGGTGGTCACTCAAATTATAGCTGCAGTTCCAGATGTGGTTTCACTGCTTAAAAAAGCCAATATATCCCCTAATACCTGTATGCAACTGTTGATAAGGTCAAGGCTTTTTTACTGTTGTTCTAATGGTTTATAAAGAACATCTGAAGGATGTTTCTTTCAGGTGGCAAGGCTAGCAATATACATTCATAGTCTTACCAAAGGGTAAACTCATTAGACTTACATCAAAACATAGACCACAACAAAAAAAACTTGATCATCTTTTTCTTCCTTCACTTCTTCCATCATACTGGTCTAAAACATTGATGATACTTGGACCTAGAGAGCAGGGAGGAACCACTACTTTACATACACAGGCAAGATACTAGCAGGTCAGAGGTTGAAAATAAAACCCACAAAAATTTAGGGTAATTACATCTCAGTGATCATGGAATTTAAGAATAACAAAAACAATATTAAAAGTGTAAAATTATATAAAGAAAAAGAGTAGATTACCTACAAACAATACAAAAGTCAGATTGACATCAACTCTCAACTGCAACACTGGAGGCAAAAGGACATTTTTACAATATCGAAAAAGAAGAACTTTATGTTCTCAGGTATATAAAATCTCAGATAGTATGTCACATATAAGGCCACAATGAGAACATGCTTGGAAGAAGCAATAAAATAAAAATGATACAAATCAACATAATGAGTGTACTAAGAAATAGAGTATGTACTGGATGCTTCATAAAATTTGTTGAATACAGTATTTAAAGTTTATATGAGTATTGTACATCACTGTTTTAATATGATCTATCTACCTGGAGTCATTATAGTACTGTTTTAATTATTGTAATATTATAATATGTTTTAATATCATGAATATAACACTCTATATCTTCTTGTTTTTCTTTAAAAATCTAATTAACTTCAGTTTCAAATAAAGATAAAACAACTGATATTGGATTTATTCCTTACATACACACATTCTACGTGACTATGAACTTAACATACAAGGCACTGCACAATAGGCAGGATAGAACTTGAAAGAAGAGAAAAAAACTGAGATAAACACCATAATCACTTAGAGTTTCTGACTAGAAACACACAAGTTATCATAGCTAAGAGATATGAAGACAAAGCAGAGAAGCAGTCTTGCTAAACTGATGAAGCAGAAGTTGGGGTTCAGGGCACTTAAAGGAAGTTGGGTTTTCAAGACAGTGTAAAGAAAATGAGATACATGAGATACACCGATATGAGACCCAGAAGTCATGGAGATTACTCTTGAGTCTTTGACCAAGGTCTAAGCTGTACACCTACAGAGAAAGATTTCAAAAAGCCTAATAGAAAGAAGCTGCTTCAAAGTTAAGAGATGAAAAAAGAAGACACTTGGAAGTTTTGCAGTGCTGGAATATATTGGAGTACTGACTGTGTCAGAGTAAAGAAATCTCACTGAACCCTTCAGGCATTCAACTGGGACCCCAGAAAAAGAAAATACTGAAGTAAAGATCAAGTACTAGAAATAGTACCACACCCTGAGATTAAAGATAAAACAGAAATAAAACAAAACATAAAGTTTAAACAAAATATAAAACTAAAAATGACAGATTCAAGATCTAGTAAATTAACTGCCTACCAGGAAAAAATTCAATATTCTTAAGAAGAAACTACTATTATCAAGAATCCCTACAATCTGTCATCCAAAATGTCCACCCTACAATCTAAGATTATTGAACCTGCAAAGAAGCAGAAAAATAGAAAACATAATTAGATGAAAAGTAGTCAACAGGGAGAAAAAAAAAAAAACAACCTTGAGATGACCTAGATATTGAAATCATCACATAAGGACTTTAAAATCACTATTATAAATATGATTAAGGATATAAAGAAATGTGTTGATAGAATAAATGAAGAGATAAAGTTTTTCAAAAGAGAAACTATAAATATCCTTAAAGAACAATATAAAATTCTAGAGGTGAACAATAAAATACATGAAATAAAAAATCTACTGGATTACCTTACTAAAAGTTTAAATATAAAAGAATAAAGGGTCAATGAAATTAAAGACAAATCAATAAAAAATACCAAACTGAAGAAAAGAGAGAAAACAAAAAAGATGGAAAAAAAGATGGTGGAAATAACTCGAACCTAAGTGAACAATATGATATCAATCAGTCTAAGAAACATGATTCAAGTCACAGATAAAGAGGAGGGAGAGAGAATTTATGCTTTCAAATGTCGTTAATCCAAATCATTAAAAAAGATGTACAAGCAATACTGTGTTTCTCTACAGCCCCTGTGTTTCACCTTTTTCTCTATATTTCTTCTCCTCTTATTAGGCAATGTTGGTAGTATTCTTCAGGATGACCTCCATTTTCATCCTGGGAATATGAACTCATTTTCTTATAGTGAATTGGTGAGTCAACCTTCAACCCATGGCCTCTAGCCTTGACCTTTCTATGGTTTTCATGGACCTTTCCTAGTTTTCAGAGATGCTATATGTTTGCCCTTATTTTCATATTTTATCAGTCATTGCACTAAGAGTCTGAGAAATAGATAGTGAAAATCCTGTAATCACACTGACATTGAACTCAGAAATCTTTGATCTCTTACCCCAGGAAGATTGGTCTTCCTCATTTAAAAGGAGGTAGAAATAATAAAGCAATCAAGTTCATCAGCCAGTGGACAATCCATTTGGCCATGTGTTTGTGGCTGACCAAAGTAGATTTAGTTCCAAATTAGGACCCAATAATTGACATATATTATGGAAAGAATGTTATGGGATGAATGGAGTTCAATGTGGAAACAGTCCTGCTGGTATTCTGGATGAGGGGATTAGCATGGACTCTGAAGTTGGTTAATGGTGTGAGGATGCAGATATTCCTGTCTATACTAGTTACTTTTCCCTACAAGTGTGTATCATAATATATGTCTATTCTGGGGCATAAGGAGTAGCAGATACATTTCAAGGTCTTCCCATCAAGATCTTGATGGAGGTCTAAGCTTTACAGCCGGTAAATTTTAAACATCTTTAGATATGCATTACTTTTTCCTTTGAGGTACACCAGACATTTATGACAGCTTTTAGTCATTTTTAATCAAATAGCCTTATTCAGTCCGTTAGGCTTTGAATTTGTTTTCATCATTGCTTTTATTAAAGTATAACACAGGCAGGAAAGTACACAAACCACAATATATAGCTTAATGAACTTTCACACACATATATGTAACCAACTTCTAGATCAAGATATTTGCTATCGCCAGTACTCTAGAACCCCCACATGCCTTCTTCTAGGTACTATTCTTCACCTTGATTTCTAATATTAAAGATTACTTTTGTCTGATTTTGAATTTTATATAACTAGAAGCCTATAGTTTATATAGTCCACTGAGTCCAAAGTTGTGTAGCAATAGCTTCTTCTTCCCATTACTCTATAATATACTATATATATATTACACAATATATAATATACTATATGTAATACATATAAGATATATTATATATTTATTCATTATACTATTGATAGACATTTGATCCATTTACCGGTTTTCAGACATAACAATACTTCTACAAACACACTTGTGCATATACTTTAATAATCATAACTAAGAATTTCTGTCAAGTATAGAATTATTGCATCAGAGAATATGTATATGTTGAACTTTGATAAAGGCTGTCAAACAGTTTTCCAAAGTGGTTTTACCATTTCCCGTTTCCACCAGCTGTGCATGAGATTTAATCTGTTCTAAATTCTCATCAACACCTGTCAGTCATTTTCATTCTACTGTACATGTAGTGCTATTACATCATGGTCTTAATTTCTATTTCCTTGATGACTCACAAATGTATTCATCTTTTCATGTGCCTTTTGGCTTCTTGGATAGCCTCTTTTATGAAGTACTTGTTCAAATGTGCCCATTTATTTAATTAAGTTATCTTTCTTTTATGAATTAATAGGATTCCTTTATTCTATATAGGAGTCCTTTGTTAGAGGTATGTATTAAAAATATCTCCCATTATGTCACTGCACTTTCTCTCTCTTAATGATGTCTTATGATGAGCATACATACATAATTTTAATATACGATGTACTTAATGGCAAAATATTGAAACCTTTCCCCTCAAACTGGACACAAGACAAAGATGCTTACTATCACTTTTTCTATTCAACATTGAACTGGAGTTTGTATCCAGTCCAAAAAGATAAGAAGACAGAGGAGGAAGAGGTAGAGGAAAAGGAAAAATAATAGGGGAAAGGAGTGAGGGTAAGGATGGGAAAAGGGAGAGGGAAATAAAAATTATAAGAACTGTAAGACTCTGAGAAACAAACTGAGGGTTTTGGGGGGGATTGGGTGAAGCTGGTGGTGGGTATTAAGGAGGGCACATATTGCATGGAGCACTGGGTGTGATGCATAAATAATGAATCTTAGAACTCTAAAAGAATAAAAGTTTAAAAAAAGAATTTGACGAATTAGAAAAAATTAATGGTGCTACAATTCATAGCAAAAATAATAATATGTTAGAAGGCCCCGAAGAATCTGGAAGCTACGAGGCGATGGGTGAATTTAGTCAGGTCACTCAATGCAAGGTTAATATATAATATTAATATATAATATTAATTATATAATTATATATAATTACATAATAGAAAGTCAATTGTTAAATAAATAGTTAATTGTTTTCTCTATATGCAACCCGTAAGCACTTGTAAAATGAAATTTCAAAACGATACTATTTATAAGAACTTAAATAACTCAAATACCTAGAAATAAATCTACAAAAGATGTGAAAGACTACTATACTGAAAACTACAAAATATTATGGGCAGAATTTAAAGTACTAAATAAATGGAGGAATATACCATGTTCATGTATTTAAAGACCTACTACAGAGAGGTCAATTATCATCAATTAAATGTAATTTACATATTACATTTCAAATACTCCAACTAGAAATTGTTAAGTGAATCTTCAAATTTTTTTATTAAAATACAAAGAACCAAAAATAACCAAGGTAATATTAAAGAAGAACAAATCCAAAGGTCGCAAAACTTGTACTTTTCTAGTATAGCAGAATTATTTCACTGTTGCAATTATTTTATCAGTGTGTTTCATTTAGATGAGATAATTGCTGCATGGCCTAGAGCCCTCTGGTTGCTTGAACTGAGTGGTCCTGCACTTTTTACTACAGATTTCTGTAGAACTATTTTTCAGAAGAGTAAGTGGACATCATGATTATAATGGGGGACCGAATCCCTCAGGAAACAAGACACACCTCGAGCTTTGTCTTGGGCACAAATGCTTATCTGCTTTTAGTGAGTTTTCCTTTTGCTTTTTTCTCTGATAATCTCTAAGCTTCTTGCCTTTCCTTTAGCCTTTTATCTTAATCTTTTAACTCTCCCTTTAATATTTTTAATTCCATTGGCTGCTAATCCTTTTTTCTTCTTTTTAAAACCGCGCTACTTTGTAGTATGATTATTTTCAACCCAAAGTTGGGGAATGAGAAGTTTGCTTCCCTGTGGGCTGTTCTTTCAGTTATTAGTTCCCACCAAACTCATTTGTGAACAGAACCATGTGGAGCTGAATGGTAAACAGTTTAATTGAGAAGTCTTATGCTCATTAAGGTGTAAAAATAGAGTGGTTTATTTTTTAATATCTCCAGCCTACTATTCTCTATTTAACCTCCTCCCTGCTGAGTAATGAAAATTCTAATTATTCCTGTATTTCTCTGGTCAATATCCAATCAATCAATTTAACGTATTAGCAATAGCATAGATGTTCCAATTCCTTTTCTTAATCCTGTAGTTCACAGATAAGGAAGCTTGGGCTAAGAAATTTGCCCAAGACCACAGTGCTAGTAAATGACATGGTTTGAACCCTATATTGGTTCTAAACCAGCCTGGCTTTAGAACCAATAAACCTTATTTAAAAACCTACTGAGTAGAAAAAATTACATATGCAAGATAGGTCTGAATATACTCAGAATATCCATTCTTCATCAAGGGCTCTTAAACAACATACATGGAGAGACCTCATAAATCCTTTAAAAATCTGAAGGCAAATTTGGGGTGTATATAGTCAATTTTTGATACATGCAGTAGTTATATTTCATAATGTCACTAAGAACATAGAATTAGTGAATATTAATTCATTGTTCCTAAGGAAGATGAAAAAATTCCTTCCTTGGGAAAATAGAGATTTCTGCAAGCCTGTGGTCACAATATTTTTATCAACTGATTAATATATAACCTTGTTTTATCTGGGCTTCTGTTTAAAGACACTTTATTTAATATTTATTATAAATTCATTAACATTGAACTAATCGCCAACATCACTATAACTCATGCCTGTAGTAAGTATATCTAACACACATTTTCTCCATAAGGCATATCATAGCCTTCTCATGCTTAGAAAAAGCAGTACATTCAGCACTATGCTTGGGACAATTTTAAACAGTGAAATCACAACAAAAAAGCAAAAGAGTGAAAAACATGGTGTGTGAAACTGATACTTGATTATAGAACGAAACCTGAAACAAGAAAGCAAAGTTCTGTCTTATTAACCTCAGCCAGGAATGCACACGTCAAGCAACTCGAGTTTTTCATTGCTTTGCACAGGCACATGCCTGAGGTTGGTCAAGAAAAGACCAAGTATTGACTTTGCGGTTACAAATCTTCTACTGAGTAAGCAAATTCATAAATTTGGAATTTGTGAATAATGATGAACAATATATATTATTTTCAATGAAGATAGAAGTGGTCACCAGATCTTCAAGAAAGTCTGTGATAAGACTTTAGAATAACCAAAGTAAAAGCCAACACCCAGAACAATTTAAAGTTTATCTCTGACTCAAACGCCCACAAACTGACACTTTCGACACTGAAAAATATCATATTTGCCCATTGTATCATTATGTCTACTGGGTTCTGGTAGACAACAATGCTTCACACTGAAGTACCACCTTAGTAAATACACTCTGAAACTCATTAAAAAAAAAAAAAAAAACTCTAAATGACTTAGTGACTAAATGACCTAGTATATTAATGTTACTAATTGAGCCTACACTTCGTTCAATGGAACATATGCCATCATTGCAGCGATAATGATGAGAGAAGATGTTATTCCCAATGTTGTACAGCATCATCTTTGAAAGTAAACATGCCAGAAATTTTCTTGTGATGTCAGAACAGGGATAAGTATTTTTATCTAAAGCACCTGGCTTGTTTTCATTTCGGGAGCACTATAAATCCTGTCATGATTTTGTTTCCCTGTTTAATGTTCACTGCTAGAAAACGTGGCCAAATTTATAGCCCAAAATCAGCATATGTACATATGTACATTACCCTTTTAATTTTATCTTTCCAAACAGTATTTAACTCATGTTCCAATTTTCTACCCTTCCTTCCATTTTTTATATCCCATTTCATTGCATCTTAAATCATTTCTTAAATAAGTACATATAAATAATAAATCCTACATATGTAATTTTTTATTTACAATCTTTTTAAAAAATTCAAATGGGAGATAGAAGCACCAGTATAAATGTAGATGCAGATAACCTCTGCCAAATAAAAAGACAAGAATTATTTTCTCACAAAAGTCCTTTCTATACCCTGTTACAGCTCCTCTCAAATTGTGGCCTCTGGACCAGCAACATCAGTATAAACCAGGAACATGTTAGAAATGCTAATTCTGAGGGGGAGGAGTCAAGATGGCGGAGAAGTAGCAGCTGAGACTACTTGAGGTAGCGGGAGATCAGCTAGATAGCTTATCTAAAGATTGCAAACACCTACAAATCCAACAGGAATTCGAAGAGAAGAACAGCAATTCTAGAAACATAAAATCAACCACTTTCTGAAAGGTAGGACTGGTGGAGAAGTGAATCCCCAAAGCAACGGGAAGATAGACCGCGGCGGGAGGGCCGGCTCCCGGCAAGCGGCGGAGCAATGGAGCACAAAATCAGGACTTTTAAAAGTCTGTTCCACTGAGGGACATTGCTCCAGAGGCTTAACCAGGGTGAAGCCCACACGGGGTCAGCGTGGCCTCAGGTCCCGCAGGGTCACAGAAGGATCGGGGGTGTCTGACTGTTGCAGAGCTTGCAGGTATTAGAACGGGGAAGCCGGCTACAGAGACAGAGCCGAGGAGTGAGCTCTAAGCTCGGGGTTACCTTGAACCGGTCACAGGCTCGGTCAGCTCGGAGCGTGGCCGGATGCCAGGGTGACGGGAGTAATTGGGCGCTGTTCTCTGAGGGCGCACTGAGGAGTGGGGCCCCGGGCTCTCGGCTCCTTTGGGCCGGAGACTGGGAGGCCACCATCTTCATTCCTGTCCTCCGGAACTCTACAGAAAGCACTCAGGGAACAAAAGCTCCCAAAAGCAAACCGGAGCGGATTACTCAGCCCGGACCCTGGTAAGGGCGGTGCAACTCCGCCTGGGGCAAAGACACTTGAAAATCACTACAACAGGCCCCTCCCCCAGAAGATCAACAAGAAACCCAGCCAGGACCAAGTTCACCTACCAAGGAGTGCAGTTTCAATACCAAGGAGAGCAGCGGAATTCCAGAGGAGAAAGCAAAGCACGGAACTCATGGCTTTCTCCCCATGATTCTTTAGCCTTGCAGTTAATTTAATTTTTTTTTCTTTTTCAATTTTTTTTCCTCTTTTTCTGCTAATTTTTTTTAACTTTTACCCTTTTGTTTTTTAACGTTTTCTAACTAGTTTATCTAATATATATATTTTTTCCTTTTTATTTTTTTCTTTATTTGTTTTCTTTTTTGAATTGTTTCTTTTTCTTTTTCTTTTCTTTTTTTTTTTTTTTCTTTCTGAACCTCTTTTTATCCCCTTTCTCCCCCCTCACGATTTGGGATCTCTTCTGATTTGGCTAAAGCATATTTTCCTGGGGTTGTTGCCACCTTTTAGTATTTTACTTGCTCCTTCATATACTCTTATCTGAACAAAATGACAAGGTGGAAAAATTCACCACAAAAAAAAAGAACAAGAGGCAGTACCAAAGGCTAGGGACCCAATCAATACAGACATTGGTAATATGTCAGATCTAGAGTTCAGAATGATGATTCTCAAGGTTCTAGCCGGGCTCGAAAAAGGCATGGAAGATATTAGAGAAACGCTCTCGGGAGATATAAAAGCCCTTTCTGGAGAAATGAAAGAACTAAAATCTAACAAAGTTGAAATAAAAAAAGCTATTAATGAGGTGCAATCAAAAATGGAGGCTCTCACTCCTAGGATAAATGAGGCAGAAGAAAGAATTAGTGATATAGAAGACCAAATGACAGAGAATAAAGAAGCTGAGCAAAAGAGGGACAAACAGCTACTGGACCACGAGGGGAGAATTTGAGAGATAAGTGACACCATAAGACGAAACAACATTAGAATAATTGGGATTCCAGAAGAAGAAGAAAGAGAGAGGGGAGCAGAAGGTATATTGGAGAGAATTATTGGAGAGAATTTCCCCAATATGGCAAAGGGAACAAGCATCAAAATCTAGGAGGTTCAGAGAGCCCCCCTCAAAATCAATAAGAATAGGTCCACAGCCCGTCACCTAATAGTAAAATTTACAAGTCTTAGTGACAAAGAGAAAATCCTGAAAGCAGCCCGGGAAAAGAAGTCTGTAACATACAATGGTAAAAATATTAGATTGGCAGCAGACTTATCCACAGAGACCTGGCAGGCCAGAAAGAGCTGGCATGATATATTCAGGGCACTAAATGAGAAAAACATGCAGCCAAGAATACTATATCCAGCTAGGCTATCATTGAAAATAGAAGGAGAGATTAAAAGCTTCCAGGACAAACAAAAACTGAAAGAATTTGCAAACACCAAACCAGCTCTACAGAAAATATTGAAAGGGGTCCTCTAAGCAAGGAGAGACCCTAAAAATAGTAGATCAGAAAGGAACAGAGACAATATACAATAACAGTCACCTTACAGGCAATACAACGGCACTAAATTCATATCTCTCAATAGTTACCCTGAATGTTAATGGGCTAAATGCCCCAATCAAAAGACACAGGGTATTGGAATGGATAAAAAACAAAACACATCTATATGTTGCCTATAAGAAACTCATTTTAAACCGGAAGACACCTCCAGAATTAAAGTGAGGGGGTGGAAAAGAATTTACCATGCTAACGGACATCAGAAGAAAGCAGGAGTGGCAATCCTTATATCAGATCAATTAGACTAAGCCAAAGACTAAAATAAGAGATGAGGAAGGACACTATATCATACTCAAAGGATCTGTCCAACAAGAAAATCTAACAATTTTAAATATCTATGCCCCTAATGTGGGAGCAGCCAACTATATAAACCAATTAATAACAAAATCAAAGAAACACATCGACAATAATACAATAATAGTAGGGGACTTTAACACTCCCCTCACTGAAATGGACAGATCATCCAAGCAAAAGATCAACAAGGAAATAAAGGCCTTAAATGACACCCTGGACCAGATGGACATCACAGATATATTCAGAACATTTCATCCCAAAGCAACAGAATACACATTCTTCTCTAGTGCACTATTCTCCAGAATAGATCACATCCTCGGTCCTAAATCAGGTCTCAACCAGTACCAAAAGATTTGGATCATTCTCTGCATATTTTCAGACCACAATGCTCTGAAGCTAGAACTCAATCACAAGAGGAAATTTGGAAAGAACCCAAATACATGGAGACTAAACAGCATCCTTCTAAAGAATGAATGGATCAACCAGGAAATTAAAGAAGAATTGAAAAAATTCATGGAAACAAATGATAATGAAAACACAACGGTTCAAAATCTGTGGGACACAACAAAGGCAGTCCTGAGAGGAAAATATATAGCAGTACAAGCCTTCCTCAAGAAACAAGAAAGGTCTCAGGTACACAACCTAACCCTACACCTAAAGGAGCTGGAGAAAGAACAAGAAAGAAACCCTAAACCCAGCAGAAGAAGAGAAGAGAAACCATAAAGATCAGAGCAGAAATCAATGAAATAGAAACCAAAAAAACAATAGAACAAATCAACGAAAATAGGAGCTGGTTCTTTGAAAGAATTAATAAGATTGATAAACCCCTGGCCAGGCTTATCAAAAAGAAAAGAGAAAGGACCCAAATAAATAAAATCAGGAATGAAAGAGGAGAGATCACAACTAACACCAAAGAAATACAGACAATCATAAGAACATATTATGAGCAACACTATGGCAACAAATTTGACAATCTGGAAGAAATGGATGCATTCCTAGAGACATATAAACTACCACAACTGAACCAGGAAGAAATAGAAAGCCTGAACAGACCCATAACCAGTAAGGAGATTGAAACAGTCATCAAAAATCTCCAAACAAACAAAAGCCCAGGGCCAGACGGCTTCCCGGGGGAATTCTACCAAACATTTAAGGAAGAACTAATTCCTATTCTCCTGAAACTGTTCCAAAAAATAGAAATGGAAGGAAAACTTCCCAACTCATTTTATGAGGCCAGCCTCACCTTGATCCCAAAACCAGACAAGGATCCCATCAAAAAAGAGAACTACAGATCAATATCCTTGATGAACACAGATGCAAAAATTCTCACCAAAATACTAGCCAATAGGATTCAACAGTACATTAAAAGGATTATTCACCACGACCAAGTGGGATTTATTCCAGGGCTGCAAGGTTGGTTCAACATCCGCAAATCAATCAATGTGATACAACACATTAATAAAAGAAAGAACAAGAACCATATGATACTCTCAATAGATGCTGAAAAAGCATTTGACAAAGTACAGCATCCCTTCCTGATCAAAACTCTTCAAAGTGTAGGGATAGAGGGCACATACCTCAATATTATCAAAGCCATCTATGAAAAACCCATTGCAAATATCATTCTCAATGGAGAAAAACTGAAAGCATATCCGCTAAGGTCAGGAACACGGCAGGGATGTCCATGATCACCACTGCTATTCAACATAGTACTAGAAGTCCTAGCCTCAGCAATCAGACAACAAAAAGAAATTAAAGACATCCAAATTGGCAAAGAAGAAGTCAAACTATCACTCTTCACAGATGATATGATACTATATGTGGAAAAGCCAAAAGAATCCACTCCAAAACTTCTAGAACTGGTACAGGAATTCAGTAAAGTGTGAGGATATAAAATCAATGCACAGAAATCAGTTGCATTTCTCTACACCAACAACAAGACAGAAGAAAGAGAAATTAAGGAGTCCATCCCATTTACAATTGCACCCAAAACTATAAGATACCTAGGAATAAACCTAACCAAAGAGACTAAGAATCTATACACAGAAAACTATAAAGTACTCATGAAAGAAATTGAGGAAGACACAAAGAAATCGCCAAAGGCAAGGGAAGCAAGGGCAAAAATGAACTATTGGGATTTTATCAAGATCAAAAGCTTTTGCACAGCAAAGGAAACAGTTCACAAAACCAAAAAACAACTGACAGAATGGGAGAAGATATTTGCAAATGACATATCAGATAAAGGGCTAGTGTCCAAAACCTATAAAGAACTTAGCAAATTCAATACCCAAAGAACAAATAATCCAATCAAGAAATGGGCAGAAGACATGAACAGACATTTCTGCAAAGAAGACATCCAGATGGCCAACAGACACATGAAAAAGTGCTCCATATCACTCGGCATCAGGGAAATACAAATCAAAACCACAATGACATATCACCTCACACCAGTCAGAATGGCTAAAATTAACAAGTCCGGAAATGACAGATGCTGGCGAGGATGCGGAGAAAGGGGAACCCTCCTCCACTGTTGGTGGGAATGCAAGCTGGTGCAACCACTCTGGAAAACAGCATGGAGGTTCCTCAAAATGTTGAAAATAGAACTACTCTATGAGCGAGCAATTGCATTGCTGGTTATTTACCCTAAAGATACAAACGTAGTGATCCGAATGGGCACGTGCACCCGAATGTTTATAGCAGCAATGTCTACAATAGCCAAACTATGGAAAGAACCTAGATGTCCATCAACAGACGAATGGATAAAGAAGATGTGGAATATATACACAATGGAATACTATGCAGCCATCAAAAGAAATGAAATCTTGCCATTTGCGACGACGTGGATGGAACTAGAGGGTATCATGCTTAGCAAAATAAGTCAATTGGATAAAGACAACTATCATATGATCTCCCTGATATGAGGGAGAGGAGATGCAACATGGGGGGTTAAGGGGGTAGGAGAAGAGTAAATGAAACAAGATGGGATTGGGAGGGAGACAAACCATAAGTGACTCTTAATCTCACAAAACAAACTGAGGGTTGATGGGGGTAGGGGGGTTGGGAGGGGTGGGGTGGGGTTATGGATATTGGGGAGGGTATGTGCTATGGTGAGTGCTGTGAAGTGTGTAAACCTGGCGATTCACAGACCTGGACCCCTGGGGATAAAAATTTATTATGTTTATAAAAAATAAAATTAAAAAAAAAAAAGAAATGCTAATTCTTAGGCATCACTCCGGACCTTCTAAATCAGAAACTCTGAGAGTGGGGCCCAGCAACCTGGGTTTCAACAAGCCCTCCAGGTGACTGGAATGCACATTCCACCCTGCTCTATAGGAAAATAAACGTCACATGGATTTCACTTATGTTCTTTTTGCCATAGAGATAGGCTTGTAACCTAATGTTTCTCAAATATAACTGTTTTGGAATCATCAGGAAGCTTTTTACAATCATGAGAGGTTAAGACCAATTTACTGATATTTTTTATATATCCCTACACATTCCAATAGGCAGTCAAAGGTGACAACCACTATTCTAATTCTAAAGAGAGGTTTAGTCATGAAACTGGTGATTATTTCTGGCATCTAGGAGCACTTCAGGCTAAATCTTGCTCCAAGAAATCCAAACCAATATGTTGCCACGATGTCATTTTGAGAAATTAGTAAACTGGGGTCCCTGGGTGACTCAGTCAGGACTCTTGGTTTTGGCTCAGGTCATGATCTCAGGGTCATGAAAAGGTGCCCCATGTCGGGCTCCAACCAGAGTCTGCTTGAGATTCTTTCCCCTCTTCTTCCTCTCTCTCTGCCTCTCTCCCTGCTTGCACATGGTCCCTCTCTCTCTCTCCCTCTCAAATAAATAAACAAATCTTTTTTTAAATGAGAAATTAGTAAACTGGGTTCCTGTGTGCATCAAAATAAATACCAGGTTAAGTCCATGATTTAAGTGTTTAAAATGTTGAGTCTATAAAAATGTTAGAAGAAAATACAGATAAGATTATGCAAAATCTTGAGGTGAAAAAGACCTCATAACCTTGACCGAAGCCCAGAAACGAGCAGCAGGATAGGACAAATTTTATTACATAAAAATTGGTACAGGATGACATCATTAAATTCAAGTAGGTATATTATTTCTTATGCTTCTTTTGCCCTACACTGTTAATCTAAGCATCAGAACTAAACACAAAGTCTTCACTGACACAGAGAAGGAAGACAACCTTAGGGTAGTCACAGAGAATTGTGTCAATTTCTTGGCCTCTCTATGGCCCAGTTTTAAGGCAAAAAATATAAAGAACAATAAGTAAATTTTTGTTTTCCAAAAATGAAATAAAAATTCTCTCAAGGGTAGAAGAAAGAAGGTTAAGACCTAAGAGTAGAAAAGATCCAAATCTCACTTCCTATCTGGAATTCTGACTTGGAGGGTTCTTCACAGGAATCCTCACTGGCATCATCACAGTAGAAAGGAAGAAATTGGGATGGCTGTAGGAAGAAGCTGAGACATTCCCACCAACTTTCTGTAGCCCCAGAGAGTAAAAGAAGAGAATATGAAATTACCCTGAAAAGTATACAGCTGTAAGTTTCTAGAGTGATCTTGGGGACCGCAAGAGGTATCACAATTTGTAAGCCAGCAGATGGCACCAGCAGATGGCAGTATGGACTATACTGTACAGCTGGAGACCACAGCCATTTAGTGAGGCCAACCATCAGTGGGTGTTAATAGCCATCCCAACAGATGAAAACATGAACAGAACCCAACTGAGGTACTAATCACATTCCCCCAACACCATGACCCTCTAGAAGACCCCCAGAACTTATATGTCTCTTCAGAGACAAATAGGTAGACAAATAGGTAGGGGAGTGAAGGAAGACTTGAGTGGCCATAGTTTAAACTTGAAATGACTGGATTTATATAAGGGAACAAAATTCATCTGTTATTATGTGCAATGAGAGGGAAATGGGGGGATTGCTGGAAATATAAATGAAGCTAGGGTATTCAAAAACAAAAGAAAATATTATATTTTTATTTTTGGCACACATGAGTATAGATTAAGAAAATGATACATTAGAAATTTCTGAGTAGCAAAAAAAAATTTGTAAACAAAGTCAAAAGATAAAGTGAGAGCAAATAAGCGACATATTTGCCAAACAAGGGGCTAATTTCCTTGATATACAAAAAACTCTTAGTACCAAGAAAAAGTTTATTTTTTATTTGACAAAGAGAACTACACAATAACAAATGTACAATCCATTCATCTGAAATGTGCCCCCATTACTGGAATTTTACAATGGGATAAAGACAAAATAAAATGGTCAAAAATTCAACATTGTATAAAGAAAAACTTGTAACAAATTGACATATTCATTATTGAAAATTGGTTTACTGGAAGATTTGAATCTAGAATATATTAGTTAAAACCTAGATAGTAAATCATTCTTCCTTTTACCATTTTGCAATGTCATGCAATTCACATATTGGCTGTCCTTGCTTTCCACAGGCCACTAAGAACTCTGCATCTCATGATTTTAGGCGCTTCCTCTCTAGTAAGGCTACCTACAAAACCAGACCCATTCAAAGTAGCTCTCCTTCACCTTTTTCCCCATGAATAAATAGTTTTGTCAAATCCCATTTTAATTTTAAAGGATTATATTTAAATTAATTTTGGGAAGCTGACAAAACTAACATGAAAAGATTTGAGCTATCAAAGCCATTATTCCATATTCCAGGCTTTAAGACATCATTTCTAAATGGCTTCACAGAAGTCCAGATATTTTAAATTTAGGATAATTAGTACATATTTAAAAAATTTCTTTTAGTTCATGTAGTGGCTTTCTTATGTATACTAAACTTAGAAATTACAGAGAAGCAGAAGAAAGAAAAAGCATCACTTGTTCTCCCATCTAACATCACTACAGTCAACAATTTTTGCACTTCATCTACTCTACAGCACCTCACTTAAAAAAAAAAGTATGCTTTTTTTATATATAATTTACATTTTACATCGCAACAAAGGTCTTTCCTGAGAACATTAACCTTTCCTTATGTATCTTTTTTAATGATGCAGAATGGATAATTTACTTGAATATTCTTCACTATAATGATGGGTTCTTTCTACTTCTGACTTAATGGAAGGACAATGGAAATTGTTATTTTTGTACAGAGACTTGGGCACGTTTTTGGTGGAACTAAAAGTTTTTCAGGAGAGTTACCCAACAGATGAACTGTTAGATGAGAACCACGTATTTTTTCTTTTTCTTTCTTTCTTTCTTTCTTTCTTTCTTTCTTTTAAGCCCAAAGCAGGGCTTCTACTCACAACCCTGAGATCAAGACCTAGTTGAGATGGAGAATCAGATGCTTAACCAATTTGAGCCACCCAGGCACTCCAGAAGCACGTACATTTTTAAAGCTCTTGATATATTTTGCAAAACTTTCTTTCTTCAAGTGTTCAACTTACCTATCAGTGAAAATGCACAAGTGTTGGCAGTTTGATGTCACTCTCAATCACATTTGATGTCTCCTTTTGTTTTAATGTTTTGGTAAGATAAATGGTATCTTCTTATTATTTTAACTGATATTTTACTTGAAATTGCTTGTCATTTGTATGAAATATTTGCAACCTCTCCTTTTCCCCAAAATGTGACCCTATACTCAGCCAAACTCATTCAGTTAAATATTTATGAAGCAGGTATTCTGTGTCAGGCATTGTGATATACATTGGGAATACACTAATGAAACTGATTTGCGGTTTTCTCAGCATGTGACACTTTTACTTGTTCTGCGCCTTTGCACTTGGTATTATTGCTACCTGGAATGTTCTTTCTTCTCTGGATAACTCCTACTTGCCTGTTGGGTCTCAGCTTAGATATATTTATTTAGAAATTCAGGGTACAGTTATTCTCTGTATCTGCCCATCCTTTTTATGTCATATGCATTAACCCTCTGAATCAGAATTTCATATTTACTCTTCTGTCTCTTCCACTCAGTTGGAACCTCCTTGAGAACCGACAACATTTCATGCTTATATCTGCATATACACTATCTAAAAATGTTGGATACATAGTAACACCTAATGAACTAGGTATATTTTAATATTAAATGAATTAATTACTACTGATGCAATGTATTCCTTTTAACTATTAGTGTCTTTGCTTGTGTGTGTGTGTGTGTTCATTTTCCCTTCTACTTAATTTTTTGGGAAATCTTAATTTTATATATATGGGTAAAATTTATCATTATATATTTTTTATTTATTTGACATGTTTTAATTAGGATTTCAACAGCTATTTCTGTTAAAAAATTCAAATAACATAGAAAGATCCAACATACAACGCAGACATTCTCTCACCCTCCCTCCACATGATGATTATGAAGTTCGTTGTGCATTTTTCTTAATATTTTCTCCATATATACAAAAATGTTGTATGCATTCCTTGTTTCTTTAAATAAGTGAGATAGCACAATGAATATAGTTCTGAAACTTGCTTTTTGTTCCTTAATCTTAATCATGTATATTTAGGAATGATATTTTTTGGTCATGGTAACATATTTGAACTTACTATTTAAAATAACTAAATATTATTGTAATAAATTTATCATAATTTATTTATTTGGTTACCCATCAGACTTAGCAGGTATACATTTTTTTCTCATTAATGTATATACTACTAAAAAAGAATTAGCCTTTCCTTACCTGTATTAATTTATTATTCTATTTTTAACTTATTTTTATCATATAACCATAACCCTTTGTCATGGATTTAAGAGAGTCCTGTTTTTGCCTAATATCACAGCAACTATCAGTGTGTTCAAAGATTATTATGTCCTCTCTCTTTTGCATCATTAGTTTTTCCTTCTCTACTGGATCATTCCCATCAACACCAAAAACATGCTATAATAATTCCTTTCTTGAAAAAAAAAAAGAGAGATAAAATCTTTCCACTAGCCACGACTGTCCTTTTTACTACAAATCTACTCAACATAGTTGTTCAGATTCATTTTCTAACTCCCATTTTCTCTTAACCCACTATAGTAAGATGCTCATTCATACCACTGCACCAAATCTACATTGGTCAAAGTCAACCATCACTTCTATATTATCAAATCCAACTTGCTGCATGCATTTACTGAATGAATTAAGCTCTCTCTTTAAAAAACACTATTTTTAGCTATAAACACGGGTGTGCATGTGTCCCTTTGAATCAGCATTTTTGTATCCTTTAAATATCTAGTAGTGTAGTTGCTGGATTGTAGGGTAGTTCTATTTTAAACTTTTTAAGGAACCTCCATACTGTTTTCCAGCGTGGCTACACCAGTTTGCACTACTACCAACAGTGCAAAGGGGTTCCCCTTTCTCTGCATTCTTGCCAACACCTGCTGTTTCCTGTGTTGTTAATTTTAGCCATTTTGACAGGTGTGAGGTGATATCTCATTGTACTTTTGATTTGTGTTTCCCTGATGGTAAGTAATGAGTATCTTCTTCATGTTTATGTCAGCCATCTGTATGTCTCCTTTGTAAAAATGTCTATTCCTGTCTTCTGCCCATTTCTTAACTGGATTATTTGGTTTTTGGGTGCTCAGTTTGATGAGTTCTTTATAGATTTTGGATACTAACCATTTATCAGATATGGCATTTGCAAATATCTTCTCCCATTCCAAAGATTGCCTTTTAGTTTTATTGATTGTTTCCTTTCCTGTGCAGAAGCTTTTTATTTTGAAGCCCCAATAGTTCATTTGCTTTTGTTTCCTTACCTCTGAAGATGTGTCTATTAAGAAGTTACTAAGGCTGAGGTCAAAGAGGTTGCTGCCTATATTCTCCTCCAGGATTTTGATGGTTTCCTATCTCACATGTAGGTCTTTCATCCAATTTGAATTTATTTTTGTGTATGGTGTAAGAAAGTCATCCAATTTCGTTCTTTTGCATGTTGCTGTCCAGTTTTCCCAACACCATTTGTTAAAGAGACTTTTTTTCCACTGGATATTCTCTCCTCCTTTGTCAAAAATAGTTGACCATATAATTGTGGATTTATTTCTGAATTTTATATTCTATTATACTAACTTTTTATTCTTTCAGAGTACCTTTAGAAACATTTTGTCAACATGGAAAATATTCATTGGAATTTTCATTAAAACTATAACTGATTTAGGAATGACTGATACCTTATTGCTATTTATTCTTCCTAGTATAAGCATCTCTTTTTATTAAAAACTATTTATGTAGTGGGGCACCTGGGTGGCTCAGTTGGTTAAGCATCTGCCTCCAGCTCAGGTTCTGGGATCAAGCCCTGCATTGGGCTCCTGGGTCAGCGAGGAGTCTTCTCTCTCTCCCTCTGCCTCTGTCCCCCCACTATGCCCATTCTCTCTCTCTCTCACTCTCAAATAAGTAAATAGTCAAAAAAAAAAAAAACTTAGGTACAGTGGTATAGTTTTCTTTATATGATCTTCACATATTTTTCTACTATTGAGGTTATTCTTTTGTAGTCCATCTTTTCACTGGGATTGAAAATGAGATTTCCACATTATATGTTTTTTTACTCACTGTTGTATGTACGTATTTATTTATAATGGTGAAATGTAGAATGGCTAATGATCTTGCATTTTTTAAAAGAAATCTATTTTCTTTTCTTTTTTATTTTAAGATTTTATTTATTTATTTGAGAGAAAGAGAGACAGCACACAAAAAAGAAGAGAGGGAGGGAGACTGATGCAGGGATGGATCCCAGGACCATGTTATCATGACCTTAGCCTAAGGCATAGGCCTTACTGACTGAGCCACCCAGGCATTCCTGATGGTGCATTTTTAAAAAGATTTGCAGTTGTATGAAAAAAGATTTTCATACCTGAAGCTAAAGTCAACCACAGAAAGTTATAAAATATATCTTACCATTAAGTCATGAAATACACCTTTCACAGATGAAGCCTATTTTAAAGTCAAATTTCTGATGACAAAAAAAAACAAAAATAGTAACCACTCTAATTTAGCAAATATAACATATAGAAGAATTCTGTTTTGAAGCTTTGTATTTTTTTTTAATTTTAAGATGACACATAATTAAACAGGATTGGACAGTCTTTTACAACATAAAGAAGTTCATATTCATAGTTGAATATTCATATTCAAGTTCATATTCATAGAAGTTCATATTCATATTCATGATTATTTTCTGGATTACTTGAAGTCTTTCTCCATTTCCCCTCATCTCTTCCTCTACCTAGAATTTTTTACCCTCTCTCCACCATTCTGCAACCTGAATCACTCTTCATGATTCCAAACTAAAGCCACAGGATATAGGGGTAAGTTTGCTAGAGGTACACATTGTGGTTAGGAGTTGTGAAGAGACACTGGAGGTGGATCTCCTTCTCTCCCACTCCTGCTCCTGTTCCCACACATACTCGCTCTCTTTCTTCATATGAGTACAAAGGAAAGGCCATGTGAGCACACACCAAAAAGGCAGCTGTCTACAAGCTAGGAAGAGGGCTCATACCAGAAACCAAATT
This sequence comes from Lontra canadensis, assembly GCF_010015895.1. Lineage (NCBI taxonomy): Eukaryota > Metazoa > Chordata > Mammalia > Carnivora > Mustelidae > Lontra > Lontra canadensis. The sequence goes on from NW_022630996.1 coordinate 28,726,975, forward strand.
TGCTGGCACCTTCATCATGGACTTCTAGCCACCAGAACTGTTACAAAATAAATGTCTATTGTTTAAGCTGCCCATTTTTTGGTGTTTTTATGGTGGCTTGAACTAACTAATACAGCTCATCATCTTTTAATTGTTTGTTCTCCTTCAACCTCTGAACTTTACCTGCAGTGTCCTACCATCATTCACCACTTAACTTCAGTGTCCTCCCAAGATGAAGAACTGAGAGATTAAGACACTGTTGGTGTTTTTGTCTGTGATACACTTGTAAATGTGTTATATTGATTTCTACAACATTTGGCTTATTATTTTCTGCTGGCCATTCAAGCATACCTTTAGTTTTAGATCCATATCTTCTGGTTTTTCCTGGGGTCACTCTGCTTCCATCATTACCAGAGGTGTCAGCAGGATGCAAGTTGGACTGTAAATGTGTGTTTATTTTTCTCTTTGGGACTGTAATTGGAAGGCTGTGCCATCACAGTTTTATCAAACTCCCATTCTGCATCAATGTGGTGCCAGGTTCTTCACTTTCAAACATGCATTTTGCGCATGGTGATGGTGACAACTCTGATGAAGGAACCTTATAATTTGAGCTTATACTATGGCTTGATGCTCAGGACATGCTCCGTCTTCACCACATTCATCCACAGCAAGAGCATCAATGGCTGGGAGACCCCTGAGAGACCACCTTTAATAATAATAATGATGATAATGATGATGATGATGATGTTGATGCCTGTCTTGGTGGGCCACTTATGGGGTGAAGGGAGGGGGCTGTATTTTCATCTTGTATCAGTATATTTTATTTAAGGTCCTCATAAATTCTTATGGTTTTTAAATTCATCCTTTTCTGTGTTTTTCAGTATACAATTATACCATCTGCAAATAAAGATAATTTTGTATTTCCTTCCTAATAATTATACCTCTCATTTTGGTTCCATATCTTATGGCTTTGATTTGCACTTCCAAAACAATTAGATAACAATGATAGTAACAGGCATTTTGTTTTCCACCTGATTTTAATTGGATACTACTAAGAATGAAGTCAGCCATTGATTTGAGATGTTACAGAAAAACATACGTTAATAAAATTTCATATGTGAGTTTGGAAAGATTTTAAAATAAAATATAAGCATAAATTTTTTCCAGAATTTTTCTAATTTTACTGAAATTATCAAATTGTTTTTACTTTTCTGACCTATTGGTTGGAAGTAATATGCTAATTATTTTCCTAATATTGAACTAACTTTGTATAATGCATATGATTTTCAGTCAAAATAAGTAAACCAGACCACCCTCTGAAGAATGTTTAATCACTAAACATGTTGTACACATTTCTGTCCTATAAAAGATTCATATTCAACTGTGATCCCAATCAGCAACTTTCTCTTCCCACTAAAGGGAACAAATTATAACCCCTTCCACTGCTGCAGTAAACAGCAAACAGATTGCTGATTATACAGAAAGAGAAAAAAAAAGACATGGGACAGAACATGCAGATTAGAAAGAAGCCATTCCTGGGCACCTGGATGGCCCAGTGGGTTAAGCCTCTGCCTTTGACTCAGATCATGATCTCAGGGTCCTGGGATCAGGATCCAGCCCCTGATTGAGCTCTCTGCTCAGCAGGGAGCCTGCTTTCCTTCCTCTCTCTCTGCCTGACTCTCTGCCTACCTGTGACCTCTATCAAATAAATAAATAAAATCTTAAAAAAAATAAAGAAGTCATTCCCTCCTTAACACTAAGTAAATAGCAGGCATTTTGCAAAGTGCATTAAAGGGAGCAAATCATTATAGAAATCAATTAATAAAGACTTGTTAACTGAAAGCAAACTCTGAGCAATTATATTATTAAGTAAATAGAATAATCTGTAAATAGCAGAAAGGACCTCACAACAAAGAAATCACATGAATTGGTACCCTTTCCTTTTGTGCCCACAGCCTGCTGAGCTTGTCTTTCTAATTCAGCAATATATCTAGTATTGGAAAGGACACAACAGAACAATAGGACTTATGAGCTTCTGTTATGAGAAGTAACTCAGTGGCATTAAACAGGAAGTGCCCTGACACTGTATTGTGAGAAAAAAATTTGTCTCCAGCTGAGACTCCAGCAAGTAAATGACTATTCTTGCCCAGAGGAGATCTATTTAACTTTCCTTGTATTAAAAGCATAACAGAGAAATTCTGGGCAGAAAGAACTCTCATCGTGGTTAAAATACAAACAGTGGAGACATTGAATGGAAGTGATCTATCCTATAGTTATTGGAGGTTCCCACATGGGGCTGGCAACCTACAGACTATACTGAAATGCCAATCCAGTAAGAAACATGTGATAAAGATTTGGAAGGAAATATCCTGTAGTGAAAAGACAGCTGGAGTTACCACCAGGGAACTAAATCTTGCTCAAATTATTCACCATGTGGCAAGGAACAGTAACACAAATTCTGAGACTATTTTTCTTCATCTGTAAAAGGGATATCATAATATACACCTTGAAAATATATCAGAACTACATGAAATATGTATATATGGTATAGAGCCACACATAGTATATTCAATGAGAGATGGTTTATTACTTTATCATTATTGAAGCAAAACTTGAGAAATATAACAGAGAGTTAGAAATCTATTTAAGGTAGAAATGAAGAGGGGTGCCTGGGAAGCTCAGTCAGTTATGCATCTGCCTTCGGCTCAGGTCATGATCCCAGGGTCCTGGGATCAAGTCCCATGTCCAGCTCCCTGCTCAGCATGGAGCCACCTTCTCCCTCTCCCGCCACTCCTGGCCCCAGCTCATGCTCACTCTCATTGTCTGTCAAATAAATAAATGAATAGAATCTAACAACAACAACAACAAAATAGAAATGAAGACCCTAACATTTTCATGACAGAACGCTGTGGGGCAAGGATGATGTGGAACACAGAAAAACATTTATAAAACTTATGAAAGAAAATCTCCATATGCATGGGGATGAGGAGGGAAAGCTATCCCCTAAGCTTTTGGTCAAAATTAGCTCCTCGGAGAGGAGAATGGAAAATATTTACCAAATACACAATACATATACTTTGCAGGTATTTGGATTTATATTGAAGTTAAGACATAGTAATATAGGCACTGGTTCATTTTGAAATATGGATCGACCATTCTCAATGAATCCTCTTTTGGTCTGCTTAAGATTCCATATTAAGTAACCACATACAGAGATACCCCCACAAGAGACTCTAGAAATTCTGGGCAAACCAAGTAAGCAGTACGTCTTACAGAATCATATTTTAATATTAGATAACTGGCTAGTATCCAAAGTCTATAAAGAACTCATCAAATTCAACACTGCTGGTGGAAACATAAACTGTACAGCTACTCTGGAAAACAGAATGGAGGTTTCTCAAGAAGTTAAAAATAAAACTACCCTATGACCCAGCAATTCCACTACTAGATATTTATCCAAAGAATCAAAAATGCTGATTCAAAAGGGCACATGCACCCTGATGTTTATTGCAACACTATCAACAATAGCCAAATTATGGAAAGAGCCCAAATGTTCACCAACTGATGAATGGATAAAGAAGATGTGGTAATATATATACTCAGGGATCAAGAAGAATGAAATCTGGCTATTTGCAATAACATGGATGGAACTAAAGTGTATTATGCTATGTGAAATAAGTCAGTCAGAGAAAGACAAATATCATATAATTTCACTTATATGTGGAATTTAAGAAACAAAACAGGAATATAGGGGAAGGGAAGGAAAAATAAAACAAGGTAAAAAACAGACAGGGTAGGGGAACCATAAGAGACTCTTAAATATAGAGGACAAACTGAGGGTGGCTGGAGGGGATGTAAGTGGGGGGATGAGCTAAACAGGTGATAGGCACTTGTTGGGATGAACGCTGGGTGATGAATCACTGGATTCTGCTCCTGAAATCAGTGCTGTGCTGTATGTTAACTAACTTGAATTTAAATTTTTAAAAAATCACGTTTTAACAGCACTTATTTTTGCCTGGAGAGGCCCCACTCCACGTCATCAGAAACATGTTAAATTTTAGAAGTCACATTATGGCTCATTTTTACTGTATTTTTACTATAAAATTTTAAAGACATTTGTAATTTTCTTTGAAATTTGGTGTTAAGCCAAACACTTTGTGATTGGTTCTAATTTCTCCACAGTCTCAGTCTCAATACATGCCCAGGAATTCTTGCAAAGTGAAAAAATCCAAATCACAAATTGTTTTCAATGGTTATGAAATTTTACTTGACATGAACTTTAACAATTAATGAGGTTAAAGCAATGTTAATTTTTGTAGACATTTAAACACTTATTATTTTAAATTTTTCAGGGTTAGTGTTTTTTTTTATATTTTAGAATCAACGTTTTATTTTGTTCTGTTTTGAGTTTTTAAATGTTGTCAATGGCCTTTCAGAGAAAGAAGGCCTAAGTACTAAGCATATTGGTACAGCATGGATTAACCAGCCCAAAGACATATAGTAGATGGTCAATTAGTGTTTGTGGATTTGATGGGTAATTTGAGAATATGAGTATGCAATGTGGTATGAGCCAAAGCAGTAACACAGTTTATGATGCAGCTTTATTTTACAAGTGGCAACACTAAAGCATTTTATACATTAGCAGTGGTTGCCTATGTCATTCACAATGTTGGACAGTTGAGAAAGAGGCATTTCTAGAACTGGAAGATTAAGTTGGTTGTCAGAACAGGCCAGCAGCTAGGGTTGTGCCATATTCATCAGCAGGCAATCTCAAAGCAGACAAACGGAAGTCAGACAATCTTAAGACTTGAGGGAGCCTGGGCCTCACAGACATTGGCATTACTCTGGTCAGGCCTTATTGTTGATGTTCATTAAGGGAGAGAGACTGTCAGGTGAGTTCACAAAAATAGATTTCTCCCAGGCCATCTTCTCTAGGGAAACCTGCCTTGACAAATACTGCTAGACTATGTATGAATGACTGCAATGAACAGATACTCCTGAACTCAGGGGGCAGTCATTCCTTGGAAGCCTTGTGGCAGAAAGAAAACAACTTTAAATACAGTAGTTGAGAAAGACATTTAAGAGCAGTGGAAGGGGACCCTAAGTTGAGATGGCTCATGTTTGCTTAGTCGTCACCACCGCCACCCCAGTGGCAATTATGTTACTCCTGAAAGAGCCTTTACCTGCCCACATCTGGACCTCTAGGTCTCAGCTGAGTCACTACCTGGCCCAGGAAATACCTATGGCTTCATGGCTGCTCATTAATAATACGTAAGCAGTCTAGGAAGAGAGCTGAGTTAAAAAGTGTCAGTATGAATGGATATGATTCCTAAAAACCTCTGAGATTTCCACATCAGGTTATTCTTTTGGGACTGCTCCAGGGTGGGAATCCTAAATACTAGACTTTGGTAGAGAGTTATTTAAAACTGAAATGTTCATTTGCCTTAATGATTCCCAAGCATACCTGCACTATAATTGGACATCTAACTCTTACTTATGCTCGTATCTTCATCAATTATTCAACTTTTTCTTAAAATGTGTTGGGTATAGTATTACCAGTCGTCTGTTGGTATAACAATTAACAGCTGTACAAAATGCATCTCTTTTAGCTATACTGTCTCTAGGAACTTGATGATCATATTCATGTTTGAAAGCTCTCTCTTACAGAAGGTTTTTATAAAATAGACAAATGGATGTATCATGTTATAGCCTTACTATAGAGAAAAAGACCATGTGCTCAGTGAAAACTAACTAGCTCAAAGGTACCAAAGCCTTAGAAAGGAAAGTTGGGAGCTAACACATAATGAGGATCCATTATCTGCTAAGAAGTTTATACAGATACACCTCTTTTAGTAAGCATTCCTTTACAATTGTGTTTTTCAGATCCATTACTCTGACCACTTTCAAAGCAAAATCTGGTACCATGAAAAACACAAAAAGGACTCTAGATGACTTTTTAGCATTTACTTATTTTCTTAATAACCTTCAGTAACTCCCTATCTCCTACTGGGTCAAGTTTACAATTCTACTTGCTTTTCAAGGTCTTCACTGCTCTCCCTACCTAGCCTGCCTTATTTTTTCTTTCGTCCCACATATTCCCTCTGGCCAATGTAGGTCAGTATTTTAAGTGACCTGCAAACATATTATGTCCATTGTTACCTCAAAGCATCTCTTTTTCCTATTCTATCATCTCTGCAAATGTCACCAGTTCTTCAAGGATTCCTTCATAGTTCATTATTTAGCAGAGTTCAGTGACCAGAAATGCTACAGAGACTTTGTTAAACATGATCTTAGCTATAATATGGTAATTCACAAAGCATGGATTTAAAACAATGATGGTATAATGAAGTTAGTGGCCATTTATTTATGGCAAAGGAAGTTCTGAGGTTTTAACTCTTTAGAATAAAGAAAAGCGCATAACTGATTCTGGACGGCAACTTCAAACTCCGAAGTCTCTTAGAATGTAAGAGGTGGCATTTTTCATAGGGCCTTAGTTCAGTAAGATAGTTTTTAATCCTCCACTGAACCACTGGAACATAAGCTTGAGAAATTTCGTTTTTTTAAAGTTATCAGGTCCTAAAGCGCCTTCCATAGTGTTTGAATCTGCAGGACTACCACTCCATAATAAAGTACTGGACTTGAGGTAAAAATAAAATGCCCACCTTCCTTTTCTTTTCACAAAGGGAGACTGTTCTATAATTCAAAATGAAACTCATGGAAACTAACCATAATAGTTCATATTTTCTTTATAGGCAGTACAAGAAGCATAACTATCAAAGTCATACAACTTTCTAGTTTTGAATGACATTGTTTAACAGAAGTTTCCACACAATTTTTATGAATACAGGCAGTTGTTAGAATTCTTCATGGAAAGTTTATTATATTAAGGATTTTTTTTAAACATAATTTTTTAAAGATTTTATTTATTTATTTATTTATTTATTTATATTATTCATTGTTGGCTTCCAAGGAAGAAGGGAGGGTATATTGTACCAGAGTCTTGACAGAGAAGATAAAAAAATAAAGATATGAAAATATTTTGAAGGAAGACTTAAGGAATCGGTTGATGAATTGGCTGAGGAGGGCAGGAGGATTAGGAAAAGCAAATTATGTATAACTTTAGCAACTGAATGGATACATCAGTAGATGTAATGACATCTTCTGGGGTAGGGTGGGGTGGGGTGAGGTGTTAAAGGAATCCAAATGCATCCATATAGATTTTGAGATGCCTGTGAGGCATCCAAAATGAAAGGTCGGGGGAAGGGCACAGTTGAATATATATATGGAGACATTTGAAATAGGCATAATTGAGGGATCTTCAGTATATAGATGATATATAAAGTGATGGTAGCAAACAGTAACACCAAAAGAGAAAATGTAAAGAGAGAGGAGAAGGAGAACAAAGACCAAGTTCCAAGGGAAAAGGTTCTAGGGAAAACTAGCAAAAGAGATTGAGAAGGAATGGTCAATGAAATTTCAGACACAAGACAATTTGAAAACTAAAAGATAAGAGTGTTTCAGGAAACATAAAACATTACTGAGAAATCAGGTACTCTCTTGGCTTTTACTCACTTACTGATTAATAACTGGGATTTTATTTTAAAAGATAAATATCAAAATAACATCATGTAAAAATAATTCATACTGGAAAGAGTTGGTACAGTTGTTCTGCATACATTATCTCACTTGATCCCAAGAGTTCAGTATATTTTATTACTGACTGTATTATGTACTCAAAGACATGGGAGCTCATGAGAACAACTGATATTTAATAATAAAGTCAACATTTATTCAACAAGTATTGTGAACTCCTGCTTTGAGAGACAAATTTTAGAATCTCAAGATATAGCTATAAACAAAATAAATCCCTGAATTCACAGTGCTTACTTTCCACGGGATATTGTACTATACTGGTTATAATATAGCACAGGCTTAGGAAATTATTAAGAGATGTAGAATTTTTACTAATTCAAAGAAGATATATGCTCTCCAAAGTTTATTGCAGCATTATTTACAATAGCCAAGATATAGAAGCAACCGAAGTGTCCATCAATAGACAAATAGATAAGGAAGATGTTATACAACCATAAAAAGATGAGATTGCACAATCTGAGACAACATGCATAGACCTAGAGGGTATTAAACGCTAATTGAAATAAGTCAGATTGAGAAAAACAAATGCCATATGATTCCACGCATAAGTAGAATCTAAAACAAAACAAAACAAAAAGCAAAAACAAAAAAACAAGCAAACAAACAAAACAAACCCAGAAAGCAAAAGCTAATTAAAAAAAATAAAAAGGCTAAATCAGACTTATAAATATGCAGAATAAACTGATGGTTGCCAGAGGAGATGGGGAGGAGGGATGGGCAAAATGGGTGAAGGTGAGAGGGAGATATGGCCCTGCAGTTATGAAATGAATAAGTCTAGGGAATAAAAGGTAGAGCATAAGGAATAGAGTCAATGATACTGTAATAGTAATAACAGGACAGATGGCAGCTACACTTGTGAACAAAGCATAATGTATAAACTTCTCAAGTTACTAAGTTGAACATGTGAAACTAAGGTAACCTTGTGTCAACTATATTCAAATTTTAAAAGTACAGAATTTTGACTGCAGAGGTTCACTTTTTTAAAATCTTAATTACTCATTTCTAAGAGTTCATTAGTATTAAGCATATTTACATAGTTGTGCAAAAGGTTCAGTTTTTGAAATTCTTGCCAATGTGACAAATCTAAAAATAGCATTTTTATGACTTTGAGGTAAACTAAATATGCATGTTTTTTCATGTCTATATTGACATACTGAGGGGTTCATATCTTAAAAATTTTCAAAATTTTACCTATGCTCTGAGATTTCTTAGCAATAGTAATGCTTGCCAAGAACTTAAAAAGCATTAAGATCTGTCCTATTTGTGTCTAACCAAGTCTCCATCTATTTGGGCATTGTCCTGATATTCTATCAGTGTAGTCATTGGAGCATATGAGCTTCCTGATATCCTATAAATATTCTCTATTTTGTTTTCATGAATAAAGTGAGTTTTAGAACTACTGTGACAAAACAGAATGTCACTAAGTGTGTGTTTTTTCAAACAATACAGAAAAAAGAAATTTCAATGTATTTAATAGCATATACTTTATCTTTTTTTATCCTCTCCTCTAGGAATTTATTTCTGTCTAAAGTAATCTATGGATGCCACAAAAAATGTGGCATCTTATCTGTGAAAGAGTCAGATAACATTAGTGCTTGGTAGATTTATCAATATGTCTGGCACTTAAGAGATTTATGTGTGGGTCATTCTGACAGGACATATGTAACATTGATTTTTGTGGCCGGATTCATGCTAACTGGACCTGACTGTGTAATTTTGTATTAGAGCCACTGACCCTCTGAAAAACTGCTTTGCAATTGTACTGTGTTTTGGATAAAACCCAGTTTAGGTTTCTTTGCCCTTCAAAATGACCATGATGGTCTCTGGGGCTCGCTCTTTCTTTCTTTCTTTCTTTCTTTCTTTCTTTCTTTCTTTCTTTCTTTCTTTTTTTTTTTCTTTTTCCTTTCTGGAATTCACACTGGTCAAAGAACACTTTCTTTTTAAAAACCGACCTTCACTGTTGCCATGGCTGAATCATTCTTAAAGCAGCATCAGTTTTACAGAGAGATTTTTGTTTAATGTCTTCCCTGGCATTTTATAAGGTTAAAGAGGAGCTTAACAATAACCTTCATGTGCAGTACATATAGTCTACAGTTGAGACATGAGTACAGATGAATAGCTCTGTTATTCTCACTAAAGAAAGGAGGAAAAAAAGACTTAAATTCTATTGAAGCAAGTGACCAATGGTTCTCCATGTGGTGGTACCACCTTATAGAGGGCATTTCAGAAAAGTATGGAGCATTTTGGGTTGTCACAATGAGGATGGGCACTAGTTTTTCAAGAGATATAGCCAAAGATGCTGCATGTTCTACGGTATGCAAAGCAGTTCACTGACAAAGAATTGTCCCACCACCTGCACGACTTTCAAATGTCCCATTGGTCACTTACATAGATGAAAAATCTGTTTATACACGTTTTACATCACTACCTAAAATACAGATACATATTTGAAATGGAGAAAAAGAAGTAATACAAAACTGTTCTCACCATTACTAATTTGCTAGGATTTCTTTTTCTATTTAACTTTTAATAATTTTGATTGTAACTGGCAATTTAAACAACATTGATCTACACCTTGGTAATTAATACTATAACACATAGTACAATCTCATAGTAGACTTTTTAGGAAATAAGTCTCATGACTCACAAAAACTACCAAATTCCAAAAGGGCAAGACGGAACATAAAGATAAGTCTGTTGAGTGTTTGGGTTACTTGAAGACTAATGTCCATAAGAGTATAAATGGCAATGATTCCATGAACTACAGTTTGGAAAAACTTTTTATTATGATTACTTTCTATTCCTAATATGGAAGTCTGAAATCAAGGCATGGCTGCTAATATTTAAAATAAGCAAGGTGCACTTTTATGGCAAAAAAATATTAAAAGCAAAAGAAAAAAGTTCCTCAATCTCATCTTTACCCCAAAGGTAGTAAAAAGCTACAGAATGCCCAGGTTAAGGAAATCTATTTCCTTTGAAAAGAAAGAAAGAAATAGAAATAGAGATAGAAATAGTAAGAGAGAGAGACAGACTGGTGATAATGTGATAGCCCATTATGATGTATAATGAAAGACAGCATCTTAAGGACAATGGCTTAAGATGTGAGGCAATCTTTCATTTATTGGATAAGTACTACTTGATAAATGATCAAGCTACTCAAATGTCCTTTGCCAGTATGCTTAATTTCCCTTAGTAAAGGAAGAAAACTGCCCCGGAGTATCAATCTTTGATTTCTCCCAATTCCTTAAGTTTACAAGAATTAAAAAAAAAAAATGCTTTAAAGTTAAAAAAAAAAAAGGAAGAAGAAGAAGAAAAATCTGTTTATAATCTGAGCCTAGACTCTAACCATATTTTATAATAAGCACAGTGTGTTTTGCATGGTTTTCCCTAAGGTACTTTTCCCAGGAATGCAAGTACTAAGCAAATTGTGGAAAGATTTTATCTTGTTTTATCTGGACTTTAACCAAAAGTTGTCTACAGTTTTATAAAATCATGTCCTGATAGCAGTGTCACTTGTGAGGTTCCAGTCACCAGTACAACCAATTCAACATACCATCATTGCCATTTATACTCTTATGGACATTAGTCTTCAAGTAACCCAAACACTCAAAAGACTTATCTTTATGTTCCGTCTTGCCCTTTTGGCATTTGGTAGTTTTTGTGAGTCATGAGACTTATTTCCTATCTGCATTTGAAACAATCACATTCCTGGAATTCTATGTATATAGACGAAAGCATCTCACTTCTTCATTTTATTTTCTTGTGTAATCATAACTTTGTTATAAAAGGGGTTATGGGCAGGGACACCTGAGTGGCTCAGTCAGTTAAGCGTCTACCTTTGACTCAGGTCATGATCCCATGGTCCTGGGATGGAGCCCAGGCTGGTCTCTCTGCTCAGTGGAGAACTTGCTTCTCTCTCTCCCTCTACCCTTGGTCCCCACTTCTTGCACTCTCTCTCTCTCTCTCAAATAAATACAGTCTTTAAAAGGGGGGGGGCTGTTATTGGCTGAACACTAGAGAGAATAATTTTGAAACTTATGAGAAAAGGGGAATTATCTCCTGGGTTGGGGGGAGATTTAGATGATGTTAATCTGGACAAATCACAGAGTATTTCCCATCAATCATTTTGAAAGCACTGATTAGTTATCAGACAGATGTAGAACAGGAATTCACCCTTGAGCATCACTGTTTATATGGTACATCATGATGGTCCTTAGCATGAGAGCCCTAACCTCAATCTCTAGGATCACATCATAGCCTGGAGGAAATGTCATTCTGATATAGTGAGTAAACATATCAGAAGAAAACACTGGCCCCATTTACTCAGACCTGTGTTGCTCCTTGAACTGTGCCTATCCCCTAGATAGCCTAAGGGCCCTGCTGCCTCAGACAAGCCAACAACAAAGCCTTTTCCTATAGATATACATCAAACCTCTTTTCCCCAGGAAATTTTATCATTGATTTTGTAAAACTTACAGCCTGGTTGGCACTCCCTCTATGATCCAACCTGGTATTAGAACTCAGAAAAATTTAGGTGGGCTGTATATCCTTAGCTCCTCTTTGTTTATGCCCTACCCCCACCTTCCAGAGGCTTCCAGGACCTTATTCAAATATGCCTTTTGATGGTTGATGATCATCGTATATTATTTTTTGACACAGGCTCAACTACTTACTGTAATCATTGAACTTTTAATGGTCTGAAAGGTACATAATAAAAAGTAACAAACTTCACAAAAACATGATAGAATCCTAGGCAGAGGCAAGAAAATAAATTTTTAAAAAATTACCCAAATAGGGTCACCTGGGTGGCTTAGTTGTTAAGTATCTGCCTTCCGCTCAGGTCATGATCCCGGGGTCCTGGGATACAGCCCTGTATCGGGCTCCCTGATAAGCAGGAAACCTTCTTCTCCCTCTCCCATTCCCCTGCTTGTGTTCTATCTCTCTCTCTCTCTCAAATAAATAAATAAAATCTTTTTTTAAAAATTACCGAAATACATGTAGGTACTCAGATGTGATGGTTTTGTGCAAAGTCTAGACCCAGCATTCTCAGGCTCAAATGCTAGCTCTGCCATTTACCAGCTCCATGACCTTGGTCTAGTTATTTATCTTCTCTGGTTTAGTTATTCTGAACAGTGGTAATAATAATAGTACATACCTACCACACAGGATTGTGAAGAGAATTAAATGAGTTAATTTACGCAAAGTGCCTAGAACAGCACCTTGCACATAGTAAGCACTCAATAAATACTAGTTATTATCTCTAGGATTGTGTTTCTGTTTCTAGAAGTATTCACTTATACTAGTAGATATTTACTTTCCCAGATGTTCAAGTAAAAAAGAAAGCCAAACGCTCATATGTTCATCGTCAAGTTTCTCTTCTGCTTCAGAAAAAGGATGAGTCCTTTCTTTTTCCAACTCACAAATATGTGAAAATTAAAAGACTTTCCCATGACCTCATGTACTTAAAAATATGCATTATGTCTTTCTTATTGTAAAATATTAACCAAGAGTTTCTTTAGGCAAAGGTGGTTTCATTTAGGGGCTTAGACAGTTGGTTTAATTCTGATCTAAGGGTGCTATAGCTCCATCTATAAATCCAGGGGCACTACATAGAATTCTTGCAATCATACAGCATTGTCCATTATACTTTTTTGAATATTTGCTTTTTCCCTGTTGGAAAATAAAATTCAAACCTCCTATCCACATTGTTACTCCAATATGTCTAATGTGTCTTCATTACTGTTCACAGTACCAGTGATTACCACTGTGCCCAAACATCAATTAATGCCTGATGATGATTATGATGTTGATGTAGTCAAAACAGAGGAGCCCTTGATTATTCTCTGTCTCTGTCAGATCTTCAGGGTATATCTAAATATAACACTAGATCATCCATTTGGACTGAACTGCCTCATTATCAATAAAATTGACTTTCCCTCCTGAATTTACTGAAACTTTCTGATTCACTTAGGAGTCCTAGCCTAAGAGTCCAGACTTCTCTGTTAGTATAAATTAGTAATACCAGGATCAACAGTTCCTTCTATCTATTTATATTTAAAGTACCTGACATGAGGATTCAGAGAATTCAGATTTAAACTCTTCTTTCAATAGTTTATATTTCTTTACTTTTTCTTTTTTTTTTTTTCTTTTTACAGTGATCACTTTGTGGTTTTTGTTATGTTTTTATGCCTGGATTTTATGATGCTAATGGCTGGATTCCAGCTGACTAGTTAGAACAGGGGAGTGGATGACAGGTAAAGATGAGATCTCCAGGGCTTGAAATCCTGTTCTCAGCAGTTTTTCTTTTTTCTTGTATTTCGGGACCCATTGCAAGAGAGCAAGATTTCATGAAGTATCAGGTAATTGTTAACACTAGAAATACACACTAGAATTTTCAAAGAACTAGAATAAATCTTCAATCCATATAGACATAATTAGAATGATATACATTTTTATGTCTACCCAATTCCCTTGGATACATTTGCTCTATTTCCCAATAGAAAAGAAACACATCCTATGAAATCTGTCAGGGAGTTGCCAAAGGACATTCTGCTGCTTCCTTTAACAGCACCAAACTTAAGAGAAGCATGTAGCTGTCCATAACTTAAAGGATTCTTTGCTCAAAGACTAATGGCACTGCTGCTGCACATCATTGTGATTTTCCCTCATAACAGAGGATTCACAGGCATTAAAGAGGCCTCAGTAAATTAGCATTCCTTTATGATCAATTTTAATTAATCATTTGAGTAAGACAATGTGCCACTACATATATCATATGGTGGAATTTATCCCAGTGTCACTTGCTTATAATAAAAAATAACCCTTATTATCATAAAAGCTCCTTTAGATAGAGGAGGAAAAGATACAAAAAGAGGCAGGGTAAAGAAAAGAAAGAGAGATGGATGGAAAGAAAATAGATAATAAAGACAGAGAAGCATTGTAATATTTAAATGCTAACAGTGTGCCTATCTTGGTTTGCTTATCATGTTTGGCATACAAATAAACAACAGAGTAGGGAAAGGTACAATATGTTAAATTATTATGGGTATGTCAGATAAGCAGTTTGTCTGATGTTTCCATCTCTGCTGGAAGGCTGGCTTAAAACTGTGTGACCTATTCTTCAGAGAGTCAAAGATAAACTCCAGCAATTGTGTAATTCCTCCCACTCTGATAGAGATAAATATGTTCATATTTTTCCCAGCTAATCCTCCTTGTTGGATGACAACATAAGGCTGCACCCATATGACATACAGAGATTCAAGATATCTGGACAAGCATCCAGCTATCAGTAATACTGTCTGCCTACTGGGTCATCTTGTTAACAGGGGTCCTTTCAGATTAAAGAAGTTTGCTGCAAGTTGATGGAAAAATAAATCTACAAATCTGGGTCCTTTAAGGCAGTGATATCAGTCCTGTGTTGCACAAAATCAATGTAGGGAAAGATTTTTTTTTAAAACAATGTCCAAGGTGCCGGGGTGGCTCAGTCTGTAAAACATCTGCCTTCAGCTTAAGTCATGATCCCAGGGTCCTGGGATGGAGTCCCTTGTGGAGCTCCCTGCCCATTAGGGAGTCTGTTCCTTCCTCTCTTTTTGCCCCTCCCCCAGTTTGTGCTAGCTCGTGTGCTATCTCTCTCTCTCTCCAGCTCATTCTATTAAATAAATAAAGAAAATATTTTTTTAAAAGATGTCCAGGCACTATTAAAGACAAATTAAACAGGTTTCTTTGGGTTTGGAATCTAGGAAGCAGTAAAAGCTTCCCAAATGATTCTAAAAGTGCAACTAGATTTGAGAACCACAGTCTTAACAGTTTTGAGAATAGTAAGTATACCCAATCTTGTCAGATTTCAACCAAATATCAGGCTTCCTAAATTTGAAAAGAAGACAAGTATTTTGATTGGCTCAGACTGAAACAAAAATATATGTGTTTAAAAAGTGAGACATTAAAAGCAAAAGCAAAAGTAAAAGGGATTGTGGAAGAAATAACTATGAAGATAGGAAATTGAACTCAATGCAACAAATGATTATTTCAGCAAGTCTTATTTTGGTTGAATGATAAATGGAGGTAAATGAGGTAAATGAATGATGTCACCAAATAGGATTACTTTACCAAGGATAGTGACTGACATTTATATATACTTTCTGAACACAGGATGAAATAAGACTAGTGTATGTCATAGGGAATGTAGGCAAGTGTTAAGGAAAACATTATGGAAGTAAAACTCTTCAGCTCTTAAATTAAAAAATACTGAAAACTGTGACTCTTGCATTGGAATGTTTAAAAATCAAGTATATTAGCATCTGTCTAATTGAGCCATGGTATGTTACACTTTTACAGCCCTATGACTTTGATAAGGTTTCTGTTTCTGAGTTTTTCCAAATTCCCTAATTATCTACTGTTGCCTCTTCATAAATGAGAGGAAATATATTTGTTAAGTCTGAATCAGGATGCTGTTATGTCCTTATCTCTGCACTTCATGTCATTACCTACAGTACATTTTAGCCTTGACCTACTGCTAGCCGGGTTTTTGTTTTTGTTATTTGGATTTACCTAGAAGAATGTATAATAATATAATGAAATAATATTTTTAAATTGCTTAAAAAACTCAACCTATAGCTTCATCTTCAAATCAAAGTAGTTTTCATAAGATATGATGGGAAAACCTTAATTACAACTGAGGTATTTTTGTCTCCCCTCTTTATGGAGGTCTAAGTACCTTTAGATGAATTAGTCCTTATAATGTTCCCAAAGGAAAGAGAGTATAGGTGTTTCATTTCATCTTATTATGTGTTTTCTTCTCATTATTCACTCATTCAAAACAAAACAAAACAAAATTGAGCTATTAATATGTGCCAGAAACTGTGCTAAGTGCTGAAAATACCACCATATCATCCATACCATACCAGGTGAAAAAAAAATTCTGGTGAGAAGACACAGACTATAAACACATAAATGAATAATGTCAGTTGGAAATAAGTCCAATGATTAAAAATAAGCAGGGTGCAGGGATAGAGAGTCAGGGTTGTAGTTTTAACTTCAATGAACAGAGAAGGCCTCGATGAAAATGTGACTTTGTGGCAAAGTCCTAAAGAAAGTGAGAAAGCAAACCAAATACTCTTCTACCAGATATTTTAGAGGGCTTGGTAGAGGAAAGAGCAAGTACGAAGATCTGAGGCAGGGACATGCTCCATGTATTAGAGAACGAATGAGGAAGTGAGAAGGCTGGAGAAATGTAATCAAGAAAGTGTATATGGAGGATGGGGTAGAACGATTCTCTTCTCAAAGATACTTATGATGAAATCAGTCCTCTCTCCTTTTATACTCTGCACTTTGACCCCTGTCCCTATCAGTGGGAATCTGAAGAAGACTTTGAGCTCCTAATTTTAACAGGGTCTGAAGAGAAGGAGAATTCATGCATTAGTAAGGGGCCTGGCAAGAAACAAGGCACACTCAAGTGGGATTATTAAAAGGATTTAAGTAAGGGAGTATTTATAGAAGAGTGGCCATGCAGCAGCTACACTGCAGAAAACCACCACCTGAATGGTAAAGGGAGGATATGATGTTACAAGCGTCTAATAAGAGCTATATAGCCACACAAGAATAATTATTCACCATGAACTGTAGTCATGGATTATGCAGCCTCTGCCAGACTGAAGACCCGAAGAGGGAGCAGTGTAAGTAATGCCCAGCCTTTCTCTCCTTCTACCCTCCTGTTTTTTGTTAGTGCCTCACATTGGTCCAATTCACCTGGAACAAGAAGGAAAAATATTCTAGGAACTTACTCTACAGGCTTCAATATCCTCAGGCACAGAGAAGAGTAGAAAGTGGATTAAGAGAGAAGCAAATACAGAAAAACCAGCACACTCTATAAGATGCACTTCATTCATATTTTACCAGGTTATTACTCCAGGAGAATTATAGCAGTAGTTAACAAGAATCAAATATGTATCTATGTTATGACTTGTAGCAAGTCAATAAAATATTCTACTAGTTAAAAGTTGAAATCCCTATGAAGCTTCAAGGCAATTTAGATATTTTTAATCTACTACCACAAAGAGGGGGTTTTGTGCATGTATGGATCGTGTATTATTTTTCTTTTAATTTATGTATTTGACAGAGAGAAAGAGACAGTGAGAGAGGGAACATAAACAGGGGGAGTGGGGGAGGGAAAAGCATGCTTCCCACCGAGCAAGGAGCCTGATGCAGCTCTCGATTCCAGGACCATGACCTGAGCCAAAGGCAGCCGTTTAATGACTGAGACACCCAGGCACCCTGACCATGAATTTTTTTTAATTGTATATGCATCTATGTCTATCATATTGCCTTTAGGGTCTGAAGAAATTGCTATTCTGTTCAAGTGAGTCATCTCCAATATTTCTTGTGATCTTTATTCTGGACCTCAAGCCCTTATTGGAGGGCCAGATGCACACAACTGAGCCTCCCTCTTATTACCTAACAAGAAGCCATGTATCTGATTATCCTGTTCCAGCCAGAGTTCTCTGCACACTTTCCACTAGCCTTCATAGTTGCTGTGTTTCCTGAGATTGTGCTCGAAGCTGTTACATCCACTTTCAAAATTCTTAAATGGAGGCTACTGAAAATCAGTGATGATATCAAGTGACATATAATCACAATATTCACTAGAGAGGATTCTGATTGACAATAATTTGAACTGAATTGTATTATTGTATCTTACACTGTGATTTTAACCAGACAGCATAGAACTTGTCTTAGAAAGAAAGTATGCGGAAGGTTATCTATTCTCCTAATTCTAACAATATACTTCTAATATTTTACAAGCTTCTATGTGGATGCTAATTCAGATGATTTGTTGGACCTCTTTTCATCATGAGAGGCTCCCTTTGGGCATTCTTTAATAATTATACAGGAAAAAAAAAAGTGAACCGTTTCTTCAATAATTTTCCAGAGTTAAAGAACATCTGAGATGAGAACATTTATCCCCTCCCCAGTAACCGGGCCAATATTGTTGGCAAACTCCAGAAGTTAGGAATCATCAATATATCCATGGCTGCAATGCTTTAATGCAGAGTGGATATACTCAAAGCAGAAGAAAAAGAATAGCTAAGGAAGAAAATTGAAATTGAATGATGACTTAGGTAAAATGACTTTTACCAGGTTGTTACTCCTGGAGAATTACAGCAATAGTTAACAAGAATCAAATATGTATCTATGTTATGACTTGTAGCAAGTCAATAAGACATTCTACTCATTAAAAGTTGAAATCCCTATGAAGCTTCGTCATTATCAATCTGCTTCAAATATCAAAAATGCCCAGCATTAAAGAATCCACAGAACATCTGGATCAAAAAGGCCCTGCTAACAGAAAAGACCCAATGGTTTTACCTCTCTTGAAAATAGAATTTTAGAGCTCATTTCACTATGGAGGACACTGAGACTAGTAGAGACCAAGCACCTGGCCTATATACCATAAAGTTAACTGATAATCAAGCTGAATTTAGGTTGGCCTTCCTAGAAGCAGAGCCAGTGACACAGATGCTTGG
Organism: Lontra canadensis; assembly: GCF_010015895.1. Classification (NCBI taxonomy): domain Eukaryota; kingdom Metazoa; phylum Chordata; class Mammalia; order Carnivora; family Mustelidae; genus Lontra; species Lontra canadensis. Next base: position 28,746,126 of record NW_022630996.1, read on the forward strand.
AATTTACTGCGGGAGTGCTCTCAGGAGACACCTGTAGTTGTATGAGGGATGCAGGGAAGGAAAAAGAGCCTAGCAAGGATGTGTCACAGGTTAAGTCTAACCTTGGCCTGATCCATGAAGGTACCGGAGCATTAAGCACACTGCAGAACTGATCCCAGCCTTGGGCAAAGCAGCTTAATGTTTATATGTGCTGGTCACTGCATGTGGCTCTGAGCCATTTGTAGCCAACTCAAACTGAGGGATGGTGTACCAATCTAGTAATAGGATTCTGGGCAGGGCAAACAGCATCTTTCATGCAACCAAAATTTGAATTCAGGTCCTCAAAAAACTACATACCTTCTTTTCAGTATATAATGTTGTCCAGAGACTACCTTTTCTTCCACTTCAGTATACTATAACTCAATCTCATATGCTTTCTTTTCTCTCATCCCTATAGTAAGCAAAGTAAAACAATAAACTACCAAATTTATTTCCTCCTGCCCCTTTGTTTCTCCAACAGCTCAGATTTGTGAGAAGTGGTGTCAGTGTCCCTGACAATACGAGGGCATTGTTTTGTCATGCTGCACTATTTTGTGTCCTTGAATTAGTATGGATTTGCTATTGCGATAATAGTGATAAATCTAAAACTCACTTTCTCAGCCTAGGTACCCAATCTACTACTTCTTCCTTAACAGAAGGCATTGAGCAAAGTATTTATACCAAACGAAGCCATTTAAAAGGAACAGACTGAAAACGTAAGGATGATGGAAATAAAAAGCTAGACCACAGGGGAAGATTCAAGTGATCACACAGCTTTTTAAATAATAGAATTCTGTGAATCCATGCTGGCAGAGCTAAGTAGGTCACCTAATTGGTTGTTTACTGTGCTATTGGATATGAAGCATGGTAAAGTAAGCAAGAAAGAAAACTGTGTGAGCTGCATCTCCATAACAACAGAGAAGAGAACAATTACAAGAGACCCTGGCCAACCACCTCCACAAAAGCAGTTTTAACCTCAGAGCAATGAGGAGTGACATAGCAAACTACTGCTAATGTCTGAATAACATAGGGCACTGAGCCAGGTAAAAACTTTCCCTTTTCAGAGGATTAAAGACTTTGATCCACAGACAGATTTGCTGAACTAGCTGAAACCTTGAAAGGACTGAGCTAACAACTACAAGAATAATGTATGATAGTAGTAGAATGAGAGTTTATTAAAAGTAATTCAATTACAGTATACAGTATATTGAAGGTTAGACAGACAACAACACATGCTAGTCAATATTAAGAGACTGGTGCATTGTCAAAATTTACTGGTATTACCAAGAATGTATATTGTCTTTCAACATGATACTGTAAATAGTAACTTGTTATTATGGTTTAAATAACATTTAGAATGAGATTTTTTTCCTTTTATTACTGAAATATAGAAAAATTAAACTAAATTTAACTTTTAACTCCACTTTTTCAGGGCATGATTGGTCTCCCTAAGTATTAACATTCTCTTCAACAAACTTTTCAAAGTAATCTAAGTATTTTTTCTATCTATTATTATTTTTTAATACATTGGGGAACTTGTCTGGGAGATATGTTTACAGAATTTTTGCCAGTGGATTAGGAATTATATCTTTCAGCATGAAATCACCCATTGCATCCAACTGATCTGCTTTTTAGAAACTATAACCCAGGGACATTTGAACTTGATCTTTGATTTTACATTTCTGAACATTCTGCAGATAACCTAATAATTCTCTAAGAAATTTTGAGTCTGGACTTGATTTGTTTCATTTTATTTTTGCCAATGAAGAATTCATTTGAAAGTATTGCTAACTGCAAATCCAATGTATCAGTAATTATATCACAGCCCCTATTAAAATCCTCCCCAAAGGATTAAAACTTCTGAGTCCTCTTCTCCTCTTCCCTCCAGTCCCGGTCCTTTACCCCTTGAATTTCTACAGGCAGTAAAGTTCCCCTGTATTGAGCAGCATGGCCTGGATATCTTGGACTGCAGCCAAATTCTACAGACCATCAATGGAACAGTTTGTAAAGGAGTGGAAAACAGCTTTCAAAATTTTTTGTTGGCTTGAGTGGACATAGCCGAGAAGATTTGGATGCCTATCTTTGCAAGCCAAAATTTATGCCAGGAAGCTCTAATGAAAACTTTGCTACTTAACAAATCTACAGGTAAATTCCTTCTCAACTCGGAATGAATTCATTCCCAACATGTGGAACATTAGTCATTTCTTTCTATTCTTTGCAACATACATAATTAAATTAAGAGATTGTAATTTAGGTCAGTCTACTACAAACAGATAGTTCAATGTCAGCAGTCTTTAAGAGACCTTTTCAAAAGCAAAAATGAACTTTTGGGAGTTCATCAAGATCAAAAGCTTCGGCACAGCAAAGGGAACAGTCAACGAAATAAAGAGGCAACCCACAGAATGGGAGAAGATATTCGCAAATGACACTACACACAAAGGGCTGATATCCAAGATCTATAAAGAACTCCTCAAACTCAACACACACAAAACAGATAATCACATCAAAAAATGGACAGAGGACATGAACAGACACTTCTCCAAAGAAGACATACAAATGGCTAATAGACATGTGAAAAAATGTTCATCATCATTAGCCATCAGGGAGATTCAAACCAAAACCACATTGAGATACCACCTTACACCAGTTAGAATGGCCAAAATTAACAAGACAGTAAACAACATGTGTTGGAGAGGATGTGGAGAAAGAAGAACCCTATTACACTGTTGGTGGGAATGCAAGTTGGTGCAGCCACTTTGGAAAACAGTGTAGAGATTCCTTAAGAAAAAAATAGAGCTTCCTTATGACCCTGCAATTGCACTACTGGGTATTTACCCCAAAGATACAAATGTAGTGAAAAGAAGTGCCATCTGTATCCCAATGTTCTTAGCAGCAATGGCTACAGTCACCATACTGTGGAAAGAACCAAGATGCCCTTTGATAGATGAATGGATAAAGAAGATAGGGTCCATACATACAACGGAGCATTATGCCTCCATCAGAAAAGATGAATACCCAACTTTTTTATCAAGATGGGGGGGACTGGAAGAGATTATGCTGAGTGAAATAAGTCAAGCAGAGAGAGTCAATTATCATATGGTTTCACTTACTTGTGGAGCATAAGGAATAACACGGAGGACATTGGGAGATGGAGTGGAGAAGTGAGTTCGGGGAAACTGGAGGGGGAGACAAACCACGAGAGACTGTGAACTCCGAGAAACAAACTGAGGGTATTGGAGCAGATGGTGTTGGGGGGTTTGGATGAGCCTGGTGGTGGGTATTATGGAGGGCACATATTGCATGGAGCACTGGGTTTGGTGCATAAACAATGAATGCTGGAACACTGAAAGAAATAAAATAAGATGGAAAAAAATAAAATAAGAGAGACCTGTTTCTAGTAATATTTGCTATCCTTTCAAGAACATTAAAGCAGTATCTGGAGTGGTTTAAAGCACAGCCTAGTGCAGCCCCCATCTATCACTACCTGTGTAGGATTTGGGTGAGCTACTGAACATCTTGAACCATTGGTTCTCCTGGCTCTAAAAAGAAGTCATAATAATAATAACTACCTTGTTGGGCATTAGTGAAGATATGATGAATTAATTTGAACAATGCCATTTTCCCAGTGCTCCACACAGTAAGTGCTCAACAAATAACTGCTTATTATCATGTTTGAAAATGATATGTACAATATTTTTACTATATATTGCTGTTACCAAAATCTAACTGTATAACTAAAGTTGAATGGAAATGCTTCTATCAGTGAAGACTTCTGATATTTCTAGAATATAAAGCTGATTCTGCTTCCTTACATAAAATCTTTCTGTGATTCCCTATAATCTTGCTAATAATATGCAAACCCTTTGTCATGCACGTACACAAATTCTCTCATCATCTTCTCACTCTTTGATCCACATTTCCTCAATTTTACCTATTACCACTCCTGGCTTCAATAAATGCAACAGTCACACAAGACTATTCACAGCCCCTGAAGTGCCATGTTGTTCATGCCCCTGTGCCTTTGCCTATGTTGTTTGCTCTGTCTGGAAGGCCTTTTCTTCCTCTGCCTTCTAACAAATCTGTGCTCCTTCCTCATGACCCAACTCAAGCATCTTTTCTTCTGGGTATTCTTTGCTGATGTTTCCCATTCCCTAAGCAAAAGTAATCACTCTTTCCTTTGTATTAGATTTAATTATCATATAAGACAAGAAGATCATGTGTTTAAAAGATAAAATAAAAGCATGTGTTTACATATCTACCTCCACTAAGCTATGTTTACTGATTGCAGACATGGAATTTGTCCTGTTTACTATTTTTCCAGCAGAAAATATTCTGTTTGATTCATGTACCTGTTCACTAATATTTGTTTTAATGAATGAATTATTGACCAAATATATTCACTGACATTTTTCCAAGTTTTCACCACCTCCATTATACCCTGATTCAAATCATCGTTGCCTCCAGTTGGGTTTCTCTGCATCCATCTTCCTTTCCACAGTCTATTTCCAACAAAGTAGGCAGAATGATAATAAATACCCTCCAATGGTTATTTACTTTCAGAGAAAGCCCAACGACCTTATGATGTCCTCAAAGCATGAGAAATCAGGACCCCATTGCCTCATGAACCATTTTTCTTCCTACTTTTATCCTCTGACATTATTTCATCCATATAGGCTTTTTTTTCATTCCTTGAACACACTAAACACACACTTCCCTCAGGGACTTTGCACTTAACAGTTCTCTCTGGCAAGCTCTTCACTCACCTCTCCACACAATTCCCTCCATCACTTTCTTTAAGTCTCTTCTCCAATATTAATTTATTTTAGAAATCTATCTAGTAACTCCATACAAAATAATAACATAAAATAATCCACCAACAACAACCATACCCCAGGTTTTCCATCCCCTTACCTTCCCCTTCTGTATTTTTCTCCCTAGCACTCATCTTCATCTTATTCATATGCAATAGTGTATTTACTTTAGCATTTGTTTATTGCTTTCCTTTCCCACTTGTATAACACATACACAGTTGTTAAGTATGTATTTACTAAATATATATTACAGCTAGCGTTAAGCCCATTATATAATAATATTCTCTATTTCCTGGCAAATTAATAACTTTGATTTATCTTCAGCCACCCCTATTGCTTTCCTCTGTTTTCCTTAAGAAGGAAAACTTAGAATGTATGTTTTCCTTAACAGACAAAACTGAGATATACATTTAAGTTGAAAAGTCATACTTAGGAGGTTATTCTGTGTATAACATAAAGGCAGGGGGCCTAAAGAAACTTTATAACAACTGGTCTTTGAACATCAGTTTTTTATTTCTATATATATCACCTTTCCCACTCATATCATCTGCCTTTCTCATTTCAAATAGTGAGTACTTCGTATTCTTTCTCCTCATTTTGGAATTCTAAGTCATTCTCCATTCTGATCACTGACCCCTTTCTTCTGTATTAGACACTCTTAAGGAAGGGTTTCTTGCTTTCTTCCTGCTATAGAGACTTTTCTCAGAAAGCCTTAGAAACTCACACAAGCTAAATCCTGAGAGGATTTGAATTTTGCCAGAGATTAAAGTCTTAAAATAGAAAACTGAAATTCTACTGTGGATTATGAAACACCAGCAGGAATGAGCAGTAGCTAAAATTTTATGTTGTCTTGTTAACCCTGAAATCACACTTCTAAGAGGTCACTCCCCAATGTTAGGTACTAGGCAAAGCAGCAAATTAACCAACCTTCCAAGAGTTGAAACCTAGCTTCTGTTAAATACCTAGAGCTAGAAGACTATCAAGCATATAGTAGGCACTATATATATATTTCTTTAGTTAAAGATTTTGTGACTCAGTAGATATGTAATACATTTGAAAGGAGAATTTTACAAGGTTTCCACAATTATGATTTTACAAAGTTTCCTTGCTTTACAGATTCCTTCGTATTTCCCCCATGTTTTTCATGTCTTTTCCTGGTCCAAAATTTCTAGCAATTTCCTAAGTTTGTAGACCATAATAAATCGATGCCTTTTCTATGCCCCAAAAGGGCATTTTTTATAGAACTTTCAAAAGTTCTTTCAGATGGTTACCCAAGTTTCTCTTGGCCCTCAATAGAGGAGTTAAGTGCTTCATCCAAGGTAACAGATATGGTTAGTGACAAAAGATGGATGAATCACATCCAATGACCATGAGGGAGGGCTCTTGGTGCTGTATTATCCTCATATGGAAGGATGATGTTACTGACCTACCATTGTCAGGTCTCACATTTTGAGTTGCTACTCCAATGACAATGATGGATTTGCTTTGATCCACCCACACAATCCTAGTTTCATTCATGACCTACAGAATATGTTGGTTTTTAAAATATTCAACTAATTATGTAAGATCCAGCAATTACAAATACAGAAATGGCCAGGTGTTTTGAATCCCTACAATAAGATTCTCCAAACAACTGATTTAAATGGAGACATAGCATGCTAGACAGCAATCAACAGGGCACCAAGAAATTAGTTCCAGGAATACCTATTCAATGAGACAGGCCTGGGCCTACAGTCCTGATAGGTGTTTATCTTTATTTGTATTTTCATAATGCTTTCTGTTGTTGCTAAATGTTTTAATGTATTTTTATTACACAAAGTTTTCTTGGTGAAGGGCATGGATTTTTTAAAAGTAATTAATAAATTATGAATCATCTGATTAATATTTTATGATGACTAAAGTGATCAAGTTGAAACTGTATTTATGCATCATGTGTTTTTAAAAACAAACATTTTATTTCATTATTTTCTACTCTAAGGAGTAGAAAATAATGAAATAAAATGTTTCTACTCTAAGGAGTAGAAAATAATGAGTAGAGAACTCTAAGGAAATAGTTAAGTGCTAAGGAAACAGAGGAATGGAGGCAGAAAAGTACAATCAATGTTAAAAGACTTAGACTGAATCACTGAACATGCCAGAGGTACAACATTTTTCCTTTCCTAATCCTTGCTTTATACTTGCCATTTGCTAACATGGGTCCTTGCTGTCACATTAACTCCTATGGATTATAAGTGCTATCAGCAGGTTGAATTAAATTTCTACTAAATATGCATTTGGAGATTTATGTCACATGTCTTCAGTTGGAGTTAGATGTGTGCCTGTGTAATTTGGGGAGGTAGGGATCAAAATTGTCCTGAATGTATTTTTATTATAGGCAGTGAACAGCAGACAGAACATGTATTTGTTTAATAAGATCTTCATATATTCTAAAAATGCAAGAATCACAAAGAATTTTTGGAGGAGGAATATTAATACTGATACTGAAAATAAATTGCTACATGTTTTTCTCTAACTATTCTACACTGTCCTCTTTATATTCAGAAATCAGAAAGAAACAAACAATCTGCAAATACTCATTTTTTTTTGATCACTTACAAAAGGTAATTTAATATTAAATCAAGCTGCTCTTCTCTTACTTCTATGGCACTCAGTTGACATGCTAACTGACATATGTTAGAACCTCTTTAGGAGATGCTATTGTAGATAAGGCTGAGCACTGAACACTGTGAAACAGTATTTTAAAATGTGTCTAAGGCCTCCATTTTCATTCCAACCTCCAGAACTCTATGGAAAACATTCAGGGAACAAAAGCTCCCAAAAGCGAACACCAGAATTATTGGAATGGTTACTATAGTGCCAATTTCTGAATCCCAAACTAAACCTCCTGAATCAGATTTTCCAAGGCCAGAACCCAGGAACCTGTATTAATAGGCTCCAGAGTAAATCACATGCTAGGGAATTACTGACTTGCTTGAGACTAATTTATAACTCTCATTCAGTTCCTTCCTTTAGGGAGAATAAAAAAAGGAAAAGATTAAAGTAAAAGAAACCGGGGAGGGAGGAGTCAAGATGGTGGAGAAGTAACAGGCTGAGATGACATCAGGTAGCAGGAAATCAGCTAGATAGTTTATCAAACCATTCCGAACACGTACAATTCCAACAGAAGATTGAAGAGAAGAAGAGCAGCAATTCTAGAAACAAAAAATCGACCACTTTCTGAAAGGTAGGACCTGCAGAGAAGTGAATCCAAGGCAATGGGAAGATAGACCAAGGCGGGAGGGACCGGTTCCCGGCAAGCCATGGAGCAGGAGCACAAAATCAGAACTTTTAAAAGTCTGCTCCACTGAGGGACATTGCTCCAGAGGCTAAGCCAGGGTGAAGCCCACGTGGGGATAGCATGGTCTCAGGTCCCGCGGGGTCACAGAAGAATCAGGGGTGTTTCTGAGTGTCACAGAGCTCGCAGGTATTAGAGCGGGAAAGCTGGCTACAGAGACAGAGCGGAGGAGTGAGCTCTCAATTCTGGGTTACCTTAAACTGTGATCCGTGGCACAATCAGACCGCTGCTCTGAGAGCAGGGACCCCAAAAAATCCCAGGAGCCCCCCACTCCCCGGGGAAGAGTGCAGGGATCTGCTGGGTTTGGACTCCAGGCAGGGCTGTGTGCCAGAGATGTTTGGTCACAGGCTAGGTGAGCTTGGAGCACAGCCAGAGGCCAGGGAGATAGGAGTGATTGAGTGCTTTTCTCTGAGGGCACAATGAGGAGTGGGGCTCCGAGCTCTTGGCTCCTCTGGGCCAGAGATTGGGAGGCTGCAATTTTCATTCCATCCTCCAGAACTCTACAGAAAGCATTCAAGGAACAAAAACTCCCAAAAGCAAACACGAGCGGATTACTTACCCCCGCCCCTGGTAAGGGCAGTGCAATTCCGCCTTGGGCAAAGACACTCGAGAATCACTACAACAGGCCCCTCCCCCAGAAGATCAGCAAGAAATCCAGCCACAACCAAGTTCACTTACCATCCCATCATCTAATAGTAAAATTAACAAGTCTTAGTGACAAAGAGAAAATCCTGAAAGCAGCCAGGAAAAAGAAGTCTGTAACATACAAGGGTAAAAATATTAGATTGACAGCAGACTTATCCACAGAGACCTGGCAGGCCAGAAAGAAGTGGCATGATATATTCAGAGCACTAAACGAGGAAAAACATGCAGCCAAGAATACTATATCCAGCTAGGCTATCATTGAAAATAGAAGGAGAGATAAAAATTTTCCAGGAAAAAAGAAAAACTAAAAGAATTTGTAAACACCAAACCAGCCCTACAGGAAATATTTAAAGCGGTCCTCTAAACAAAGAGAGAGCCTAAAAGTAGTAGACCAGAAAGGAACAGAGACAATATACAGTAACAGTCACCTTACAGGCAATACAGTGGCACTAAATTCATATCTCTCAATAGTTATCCTGAATGTAAAGGGGCTAAATGCCCTAATCAAAAGACACAGTGTATCAGAATGGATAAAAAAACCAACACCCATCAATATGTTATCTACAAGAAACTCATTTTAGACCCAAAGACACCTCCAGATTGAAAGTGAGGGGGTGGAAAACAATTTATCATGCTAATGGACATCCAAAGAAAGCTGGGGTGGCAATGCTTATATCAGATCAATTAGATTTTAAGCCAAAGACTATAATAAGAGATGAGGAAGGATGCTATATCATACTCAAAGGATCCATCCAACAAGAAGATCTAATAATTTTAAATATCTATGCCCCTAACATGGGAGCAGCCAACTATATAAACCAATTAATAACAAAATCAAAGAAACACATCGACAATAATACAATAATAGTAGGGGACTTTAACGCTCCCCTCACTGAAATGGACAGATCATCCAAGCAAAAGATCAACAAGGAAATAAAGGCCTTAAATGACACACTGGACCAGATGGATATCACAGATATATTCAGAACATTCCATCCCAAAGCAACAGAATACACATTCTTCTCTAGTGCACATGGAACATTCTCCAGAATAGATCACATCCTGGGTCATAAATTAGGTCTCAACAAGTATCAAAAGATTGGGATCATTCTCTGCTTATTTTCAGACCACAATGCTCTGAAGCTAGAACTCAATCACAAGAGGAAATTTGGAAAGAACCCAAATACATGGAGACTAAAGAGCATCTTTCTAAAGAATGAATGGGTCAACCAAGAAATTAAAGAAGAATTGAAAAAATTCATGGAAACCAATGATAATGAAAACACAATGGGTTCCAAATCTATGGGACATAGCAAAGTCAGTCCTGAGAGGAAAATATATAGCGGTACAAGCCTTTCTCAAGAAACAAGAAAGGTTTCAAATACACAACTTAACCCTACACCTAAGGGAGCTGGAGAAAGAACAAAGAAAGCCTAAACATAGCAGGAGAAGAGAAATCATAAAGATCAGAGCAGAAATCAATGAAGTAGAAACCAAAAAAACCCAACAACAACAACAACAACAACAATAACAAATAACAGTAGAACAAATCAACGAAACTAGGAGCTGGTTCTTCAAAAGAATTAATAAGATTGATAAACCCCTGGCCAGACTTGTCAAAAAGAAAAGAGAAAGGACCCAAATAAATAAAATCATGAATGAAAGAGGAGAGATCACAACTAACACCAAAGAAATACAAACAATTATAAGAACATATTATAAGCAACAACACGCCAGCAAATTTGACAATCTGGAAGAAATGGATGCATTCCCAGAGACATATAAACTACCAAAACTGAACCAGAAAGAAATAGAAAACCTGAACAGACCCATAACCAGTAAGGAGACTGAAGTAGTCATCAAAAATCTCCCAAGAAACAAGAGCCCAGGGCCAGACGGCTTCCCAGGGGACTTCTACCAAACATTTAAAGAAGAATTAATTCCTATTCTCCTGAAACTGTTCCAAAAAATAGAAATGGAAGGAAAACTTCCAAACTCATTTTATGAGTTTTTATTACCTTGATCCCAAAACCAGACAAGGATCCCATCAAAAAAGAGAATTACAGACCAATATCCTTGATGAACACAGATGCGAAAATTCTCACCAAAATACTAGCCAATGGGACCCAACAGTACATTAAAAGGAGTATTCACCACAACCAAGTGGGATTTATTCCAGGGCTACAAGGTTGGTTCAACATCCACAAATCAATCCACAAATCAATCAATGTGATACGATACATTAATAAAAAACAAGAACCATATGATACTCTCAAGAGATGCTGAAAAAGCATTTGACAAAGTACAGCATCCTTTCCTGATCAAAACTCTTCAAAATGTAGGGATAGAGGGTACACACCTCAATATCATCAAAGCCATCTATGAAAACCCAACACATATATCATTCTCAATGGAGAAAAACTGAGAGCTTTTCCACTAAGGTCAGGAACATGGCAGAGATGTCCACTATCACCAATGCTATTCAACATAGTACTAGAAGTCCTAGCCTCAGCAATCAGACAACAAAAAGAAATTAAAGGCATCCAAATCAGCGAAGAAGAAGTCAAACTATCACTCTTTGCAGATGATATGATACTATATGTGGAAAACCCAAAAATTAAAAAAAGTTAAATAAAAAATTAAATAAAGTAAAAGAAACCACTCAAGCTATTTTCAAAAGCATTAGATGAGCGGGTCCAGTGTAGCAAGAGCCTAAATAATCTAACTACAGTACAAATATAAAGTAAGGCAACCTTTCTATAAAAAAATTGTTAAAAACATAAGCCTTCTTGTATAAAATGTAATGGTGAGTAGTAAAGAATTGAGAACAGAGAAGTTAGTAATGACATAAAAAGCAATTGATCGTTGATCTCATGTAACAGAGATCACTTCTACACAGTTTTATAAGTATTGCTTTGTGTAAATCATGATTCTAAACGAATATTTTTTAAAAACTGTATATTTTTAAAATTTGCTTCCTGAATTTTTAATCTGAAATCCTAGCTATGAAAATAATTAATTTTTGAGATGCCTGTCTGGCTCAGTCTGTTAAGCATCTGCCTTCAGCTCGAGTCATGATCCCACATTGGGTTCCTTGCTCAGTGGGGAGCTTGCTTCTCCCTCTGCATGTCACCCACCCCCTTGTGCTCTCTCTCTCTCTGATGAGTAAACATATAAAATCTTTTAAAAATAAAATAATTATTTTTTAACTGGGAAAATTCACCAGATTATATCTTGAGTTAGGATAATACAAATACTTAGACTGAGTTAGAATAAATATAAATACTGTGTACAAATAAGAATAAAGTGGAATTAGGGGGAAAGAGAAAGGAGATAGAGATATAGATGAAAGTAGATGAGTTAAGTCTCCTTGGAAATATATTTCACATCTACCGGCAAGAGATAACAGAATAACATTTTCCAAGGATAAAATAGTCCTCTTAACTATTTTTCCATATTACACAAAGAAATTATGCAAAGGAAAATAGTACCTGTGTGTCTTTGAGATAGAGGGACCAGAAAATATTGTAGAGAATCAAACATTCCACTAGCCCTAAGCACTGTCTGTAATAAAATCTTAGTACTTATGGATTTAACATTCATGGTTTTGACTATTGTAGAGTGATCTGGGTGCCTGTCATGCAGTAATCTATAATTTTGATGGGGTACAATTTGAATTACATGTGTTGAAAGGAAAGGATGGAAGGATTTTTGCAGTCTCTCAGGGCACCTGGGCAGTGGCCTGCCAGTGGAGATGTGACCACTGTTACACATGTGCAATTAAGTTTATGTACCATCTCCTTTACCACCAAAGAGTTAGCTTTTAGAACTGGTGATAGAAGTACAGAAAAAGTGAAAAAGTCAAGGAAACAGATGGATGTTTTTGAGAAAGTAGAAATTCAAAATTAAAGAATGGCATATCATTGATAAGGAGAAACTCGGTTTATGTTCCATATGAAAGAACATAGCATAATGATTAAACACCTGGATTTTGGAACTAGACTCTTTGCATTTTAATCAAATGATTCCTGGTTAAGTTCCAGCCTCTCCTGCCTCAGTTTCCTCATCTGTAAAGTCAGGGTAATTATAGTGTTGCTCTCAAAGGATCATCATGAGGGCAAAATTGTATTTATAAAGGGCTTACAACAGTACTATATCAAGGTTTGTTTAAATAAATTCCAATAGAATTGGCATGACTGTTTCAGGGCATGTTCCATACAGGAGGCAGAGAGCTGATCGAGTGAAAAAGCCTTAGCAACACTTGAAAAGACCGTTTGCATAAAAGCATGTGTACCTGGATGAAAATATGACTTCCAGGAAAGCCAGACATGTATAAAAAACACTGCTTTGTGATTCTAGAATTATTTTTACAGAAAGCATCCTCTCTGAAGAGTAAACATCCATTATATTGAGCTGATAAAGATAATACATGATTTCAATGGGGGAAAGCTCTATGTGAATATGGAAACAACTTCATCTAATATGCAACTGATGAAAAATATATAATGGAATATATCTGCCCAAGGATTCACAGAAGCTTTATTTTCCTTTAGTAACATCATCTATGATACAGGCATAATGTCTAGATCTTCTTTTTTTTTTTTTTTTTGCTTTGTCAAGTGTATTCCTTGGCACTTGACAAATAAATGAGCATAACCATAATCATAACTTCTCTGTATATAGTGCATTTCCTCAAAAAGCTGCATGAGCATAAAACATACATTCTCCTCTTATATCCTGCCAGAATGTCAGTGAGGCTGGCCTTCAAATAGGACTCTGGTGCATTCCAATTTACAGATAAGCATTACTTATTGTTGGGACTGCATTCTAAAGATGAAGAATGTAGGATCTGCACTGTTAGGAAGAATAAAGCAGCTTTCAAAGAATGGTGACATCACCCAGCAAACTTGCTGTCATTAGAATGAAATGAATGGGAGAAGTTTAATTAAACTCACAGTCTGAAAGTTAATTTAAAGGCCTTTTTCTCCAGATTGGTGTGTATAAATTCCCAATCTTTATTCTTATCTTGTTAGGATCAGGAACATGAAATACATGAATAGAACTGGCAGCTAACTGCTTCATTTTTTCAGGGTAGAATCTTTCTATGGCTCTACACTCATAAACCACGCCACCCCATGTCAAACTGCAATTTCCCTCATAAGTAATTCACCTTAAGATAATTATTTCCCTGCAATTGTGTTTAAATTCCAGTTTTAACAGGTCCCTGTGGCTGGTTAAAAAAAAAAAAAAAAATTGTAACCTAAGATACAAATGGTACATGGTAGCTGATCTCCCTTATCTTTAAAATAAAGGTATCTCATTGTTCTTTACATGTCCTATATGACCAGTAACTGTAGATTTCCCTCAGTAGTCATAGGATGCTTGCTATTATTACTTCTCTTCTCTGGAACTGAAACACTTTTAGGAAACTATTTTGAATGGCATACAGTCAGGAAGTGATTCAAACTGCCCTCCCTGGCTAAATTCTTGTTGTCATTTCTATGCAGTTAAATGATTAGCAGCAGGGCCAAATGGCTACTGGCTCATTGGGCTGTCAGCTGCCCACTTGGTTAGACTACTGCCAATGATGTGCTGCTTGAAAGACCAAAATGGTAGCTGTCATACTGTCCTTTGAGATTTAAGTAAAACTCAAGTTTAAATGTAAAGCCTCTATGTTTCTGAGCATTTCAGGGACCTAAATTTTCATTACAATTTCCTACTCTGAATTTCTTCAATTTCCAGTGGGTTCAAAGACTCTGATCTTGCAACCATTCTCTTCCTGGAATCTGTTCTGTAAAGGCCTAGAAAAAGAACTCAGGCCTTTTCTCTGATTTATCCCAACCCACTCAATCTAGGTAATTACACAGAGCACTAAAGATCTGGAGCACCAGGATTTTTGTTTTCTTAACTGGGCATCTTAACATCTTAATACAGACAATTAGACACTGCTCAGATCCCCCCATCCTAGAAGGCTCTCTCACCTTGGAGACACCCTTTATTTATTATATATAGCAATTAAGCCCACCCTTGCCTGTCTACTCAGTCTAAGACCTGATACTAGATATCTGCAAATTCTGCTAAAGTAAGTGTCCTCAGATCTGGGTTTCATTCTTCAGTAGCACAAACAAACCAGTGGATGTTTTGAGATATTACAATTTTCATTCTCTCATACTAGTCTCTAAGCATTTTTCCGTAACCCTCCCCACTCTTATATATTCAAACTCTATTGTTCACATTAGGGTTATTAAGTCATACATTCTGGGGCCACTTGAACTAACAAAGTAATTTGACTCCTTTTACTTACCTGTCAAGTCTGTTAAAAAATATTTGAGGTGGTCCAAAACTAATTAAATAAGTCAACAAAACACCTAACTTGGTCTGTCTGTCTTCCTCCATGGTCCCTCCTTTCCGTCCTTCCTTCTTGCCATAATGACTAAAATTAATTTATCAAAAAAATCATTATACTCTGTGAGAAAAAAGGAAATCTGGGTCATAAAAATTTATACCTATAATTTTAAAGCTCCTAGATCCCTTCAAGAACAAGTTTTATTGTTAATATTTTTCCCTAAATGCAGAGAGCCTGAATTTGGATATTATGCCATGCATCTTTGTGAATTAAACTTTAATCTCTAACTACAAACAGGTAACATAGAATCTGTACTGTTCATGGATACAAATCAAGTACTCAAGATCACAAATAAATTAATTGTCTTCTATCATTCATTTGCCCAGGCCATGGGCAAATGAATGATAGAAGACAATTAATTTATTTGTGATCTTGAGTACTTGGCCTGGGCAAATGAATGATATAAGACAATATAGGTCAAAATAACCTATAGGTTAAATAGGGTCAAAATAACATTGGAAAAATTAGTATTTCTCTAGTTCTGCTCCTATTTGCTTGAGTAAAAACAAAACAAAACAAACAAACAAACAGCTCCAGGCCTCTCAAATCCCTTCCAAATAATTCTGAAGTCATGTCTTACCTTTGTTCTCAGCAATCACTAGACAGGGAATATTTTTAATCTCTCTGGTTTAGGCCTTGCTTCTTGAAGCAATGTCTTCTGTTAGAAACAAAGATGACATGATTTGTGCCAGTGCTCCTTGCTCTGTTTTATTGTTTCTCAATTTCAAATGTAGATAAGCATGGTTTCCTGTTCAGACGTCTCTCATCTATTCTCAAACAGTACTCCTTCTCCAGTCTTGAAGCAAACCTTTATGACACAATCAACAAATAAAGTTTATTGCCTTATGTTTTTCCTATCTTAGTGTGATGTTAGTAAAGCAGCTCTTCTTTTTAAATTCTCAAATGTAATTTCCTCTCTCTAAGACACACAGTGTATTAGGCTGGGATCCAAGTACGGGTACTATTCTCACCTCCAGCTGGTTCACTGCTTATCTTTCTCCATATTTAGGTAAGTCTTATGCCTTTCAGAGGTCCCAGCGATTCTTCCTCTCAATGAGACTTTAAAAATGTCCAGATTTTGAATTAATACAGTGAAGGTTCAAGCCCAACTTCAGTAGATTTGTCAAAATGTAGGTATAGGAGAGGGCAGAATAGAAGTTAGAGATAAAGTTTTTTGCTTATTCTAAGTCTCTAAGTTTCCTATTTTTTAGAAAGAAGAATGCTATTTTGATTCTTTCCCTCTTTCCCTCTATCCCTCCTTTCTAACTTTCTAATTGTACGTTAGGGTACTGGCTTTTACATACTTCCTCCAAAGAGCAGGGATAAGTCCAAAACTAAACCTGATCAGGAGACAAAGGTACTGTATCAGGATTAAAACTCTGAACCTGAGAAACACAGAGGGTCTTCATAAATAACTTTGCTGTAGTTTAAGTTCATGGTTAACAGCCCTCCTTTAAAGAGAGCTGTCCAATAAGAAATCTGTATGTTTAAAACTATGTATTTGTGATTAGTAGCTAATTGTTATTTTTGTAATTTCCACATTAATATTGGTATCCTGTAAGAAAGTAGGTAAAGGTGAGAGAATAAATAAAAATAAAATATCATGTGAGAAGGATGTTTTTAACCCTTAAAATTATTCCAGAAATACAAGATAACATTTGACTTCCACTATCGTTAGGATCTTAGATGAATGGCTACAGGGGCTAATTGTCTTCCTCCTCACTCTTTTGCCTTTCATAATGAGACTAACTTCCTTTGAGAACTGTGAGCATGTGGCAAGCTGCTCTCCTTGAGGTTAAGTGGATCCTTAACTGTCGGGTGCTGACTGGTAGGGCTTGAAGCTAGGTGAGGTTTTGAAAAAATTAAAAAGTAATCTGCTAATGCACACCTTTCTCACAGGTTTTTGAATTACTTCTTTTTATTCTTTTTCCTTTTTCCCTAATCATATGCTTCTTTTGGTCTAGTTTGAGGAGAGGTTTTCTTCCTAAAGTTTCTTGATTAACTGTCAACAGCCCCTCCTCAAATGAGCTCACAGCATTGCAAGCTTAGACAAAATGGTAGCAAGAGGAAGTTGCCTAGAATCAAAGATTTCAAAATGGTTTTTCACATTACCCCAGTACCATTATGGAGCTTTTTAAACCATGAAAGTCAGAAAGAAAGTTATCTGGATGTTACTGAAATATATATATTATTATTCTTTGTTGTCAATATATATTGCAAATGTTTTTAAATAAATAAACAATAGAATTACAGAAATTTTATATTTTTTTCATTCTTTTCTGTTTTCATCTTGGCAATCTAACATGTGTGCACATTTACAGCATCTCTACTTTTCTCTTAGGAGTCTCAAGAGGCTATTTTGGAGTCTGTGTCAAACCATACCTAAACAAGTGATAGATCAAAAGACAAATGCTATCCCTTATTTGGATAGCTTATTTACCCTCGCCAAAATTAACCAATTAAATGGCTATATGTTTAAGAGAAAAAAGAGACAAAGTTTAAAAAAGTTAAGAGAGTAATAAAGGACTCATTTTTCATTTCCTAATACTTCTATGATCTTCTATGATATTTATTCAGCAAAATTTTAAATGCCAATAGGTGATCTTGACCATAAATGCCATCTACCTAGCTACACTTTGTGACCATGAAATTTAATACTTTAATATAGAGAAGCAACATTGAATGTGTTGAAAGAATATTTCTATGTAACATCTTTAAAATGTTAATCTAGGGATTACCTGCATATTCTATTACTTGTTTGGTCAGGAGGCAAAGGCTATTTTCTCCACATATGTGCTTTTGTCAATGTCACTGAAATTAGTCTCTTCCTATTCATCTAACAGGACTAATAATTCAGGTAGCTGAATAATAACTATTGTATCCTATATATAACTCTTACATAAAAGGTACACAGATTTTAAAGTACATGAATAATAATAACTTTATAGTAGAGAAACCTGGCAGACCTCACCTAAATCAAGTAATAAGTCATTTTAATAGCAAATACATCCAACAGGGTGTGACAAGAGCACACATATCTGTAGTATTCTTCCCTGAACTCCACAACTTCAATCTCTTCATGAGAAAACATCAGGCAAACCAAAACTGAAGGACATTCTACAAAATACTTGTATTTTATATATATTTTTAAATTTTTTTTTATTTTTTTAATTTCTTTTCAGTGTACCAGAATTCATAGTTTATGCACCACACCCAGTGCTCCTTGCAAAATGTACCCTCCATAATACCCACGACCAGGCTCACCTAACTTCCCACCCCCACCCCTTCAAAACCCTAAGATTGTTTTTCAGAGTCCATAGTCTCCCATGGTTCATCTCCCCCTCCCATTTCCACCAACTCCCTTCTCCTCTCCATCTCCCCATGTCCTCTGTATTATTTCTAATGCTCCACAAATAAGTTAAACCATATGATAATTGACTCTCTCTGCTTGACTTATTTCACTCAGCATAATCTCTTCCAGTCCCATCCATGTTGATATAAAAGTTGGGTATTCATCCTTTCTGATGGAGGCATAATACTCCATAGTGTATATGGACCCCATCTTCCTCATCCATTTGTCCGTTGAAGGGCATCTTGGTTCTTTCCACAGTTTCACGACTGTGGCCATTGCTACTATGAACATTGGGTTACAGATGGCCCTTCTTTTCACTACATCTGTATCTTTGGGGTAAATACCCAGTAGTGCAATTACAGGGTCATAGGGAAGCTCTATTTTTAATTTCTTGAGGAATCTCCACACTGTTTTCCAAAGTGGCTGCACCAACTTGCATTCCCACCAACAGTGTAAGAGGGTTCCCCTTTCTCCACATCCTCTCCAATACACGTTGTTTACTGTCTTATTAATTTTAGCCATTCTAACTGGTGTAAGGTGATATCTCAATGTGGTTTTGGTTTGAATCTTCCTGATGGCTAGTGATGATGAAAATTTTTTCATGTGTCTGATAGCCATTTATATGTCTTCATTGGAGAAATGTCTGTTCATGCCTTCTGCCCATTTTTTGATATGATTATCTGTTTTGTGCATGTTGAGTTTGAGAATTTCTTTACAGATCCTGGATATGAGCCTTTTGTCTGTACTGTCACTTGCGAATACCTTCTCCCATTCTGTGGGTTGCCTCTTTAAGAGAAGAGAGAAAAACCACATGGTCCTCTCAATTGATGCAGAAAAAGCATTAGACAAAATCCAGCATCCATTCCTGATTAAAACATTTCAAAGTATAGGGATAGAGGGAACATTCCTCAACTTCATGAAGTCTATTTTTGAAAAACCCACAACAAATATCATCCTCAATGGGAAAAAACTCACAGCCTTCCCATTGAGATCAGGAACACGACAAGGGTGTGCACTCTCACCACTCTTGTTCAACATAATATTGGAAGTCCTAGCAACAGCAATCAGACAACAAAGAGAAATAAAAGGTATTCAAATTGGCAATGAAGAGGTCAAACTCTCTCTTTGCAGATGACATGATACTTTATATGGAAAACCCAAAAGACTCCACCCCCAAACTACTAGAACTCATACAGCAATTCAGCAATGTGGCAGGTTACAAAGTCAATGTACAGAAATCAGTTGCTTTCTTATACACTAACAATGAAAATACAGAAAGGGAAATTAGAGAATCTATTCCATTGACTATAGCACCAAGAACCCTAAGATACCTGGAAATAAACTAACCAAAGAGGTAAAGATCTGTACTCGAGGAACTACAGAACACTCATGAAAGAAATCGAAGAAGACACAAAAAGACAGAAGACCATTCCATGCTCATGGATAGGAAGAATAAACATTGTTAAAATGTCCTTACTTCCTAGAGCAATCTACACTTTCAATGCCATTCCAATCAAAATTCCACTGGCATTTTTCAAAGAGCTGGAGCAAACAATCCTAAAATTTGTATGGAATCAGAAGAGATGCCGAATTGCTAGGGAAATGTTGAAAAAGAAAAACAAAACTGGAGGCATCATGTTGCCTGATTTCAAGCTTCACTACAAAGCTGTGATCACCAAGACTGCATGGTACTGGCATAAAAACAGAGACAGGTGGAAAGAGCCCCGATATGGACCCTCAACTCAATGGTCAAATAATCTTCGACAAAGCAGGAAAAAACATACAGTGGAAAAAAGACAGTTTCTTCAATAAATGGTGCTGGGAAAATTGGCCAGCTATATGTAGAAGAATGAAACTCGACCATTCTCTTATACCATAAACAAAGATAAACTTGAAATGGATAAAAGACCTTGACATGAGGCAGGAATCCATCAGAATCATAGAGGAGAACATAGACAGTAACCTCTTTGATATCAGCCACAGCAACTTCTTTCAAGATATTTCTCCAAAGGCAAAGGAAACAAAAGCAAAAATGAATTTTTGGGACTTTATCAAGATCAAAAGTTTCTGCACAGCAAAGGAAACAGTCAACAAAATACTTGTATTTTGATCAGTACTCCTCACAAGTACTGAGGTCACAAAAGACAAGGAAAGACCAAGAAATATTCACAGATTAGAAGAGACTAAGGACACGTAATGCCTAAACACAGTGTGGTATTCTAGGTGTCAAGAAAAATAACATTAGCAGAAGAACTATGGAAGTTTGAATAAAGACTATAGTTTATTTAATAATATCATACCAACATTCATTTCTTGGTTTTGATAAGTGAATTGAATAAACACAAGAAGTTAACATTAGAGGAAACTGGGTGAAGGATATACAGAAACATTCTGTGCTATCATTTCAACTCTTCTATAAAGCTAAATTTATTTTGAAAGAAAAATGAACTAAAAATGAACTTGTAACTCTGAGAGCTTATTTATAAGTTTGTTAATTCAAGATACTTAAATAAAATAGAGTGTTGTAAGAAGTTCCTTTCTGGTATATAGTTATATCTATGCATCTTTATATCTATATCTGTATCTATCTCCATCTAAATATAGACACACACAAACATTCAAACATACACATAAACACAAAAACACATAGGCTTTCTCAGTAAGCATAAGATGACAGGGATGGGAAGGGTGTTCTGCTTTAGTATAGACAATGAGATGCACACAAACTAGAAAGTCTTAATGAAATCTGAGATTTCTGTTTAATATTCATGATATTTCTTTCTTTCCTATGCCCATTAGGTTAGTTCTCCATAATGTATCAGTTCAGAGTGACACCTATAAAAGTGTTTCCTGACAGTTTGTTCCTTCTAAAATTCTTACTCCTTTTCCCATCTGGCTTTGTAAATTCATAAAATATCTGTGTTGCATCACATTATTTAAAACAGCCTCCAATGATATACACCGACTTCAAGTGTGGCTTAACCGTTCCAACATCTGATGCAAATGGCTTCTTTAATACTTCTCAGATCAAGCCACCCAACTTTGGGTCTAACTGTTGTTTATCATCATCTGTGTAGCAGTCTGCTCTACTTTTCTTCCGTCTGTTCAGGCTTAGGCAAGCTTACTGTTGAGCAATTGCATTCCTTACTATTGCCAAAACAGGTTTTATTTTATGTAATTTTACAAAGCCAAACTGCTCCCCTGACAGTAGCAACCCTGCTAGATCCAAGCTCATCAAGCTCATTGGTAATAGCAAAGGAGGAAATATAGCCAACAATCTTTTAAATGTAGATACCAGGAACCAAAGAAGCAAACTTTCGGGGTACATGTTTCTGCTTTTTTACCATCTAGGACTGGATAACAAATTCAGAAAAAGTAGAGGTATCATCTGATCTTCTATGATATTTATTCAGCAAAATTTAAAATGCCATTAAATAGGTGATCTTGACCATAAATGCCATCTACCTAGCTACACTTTGTGACTATGAAATTGCACATTTTTAAAGGAAAACATACAAATCTCTTGACGAATATCAGCTTAAGTTGGGCTTGTTGTGGGGGGATGTCTTCCCCTTTTTTGGTAGGGAGACAGACGATGGAAGTGACTGTTCACTTTTTGCATTACACTTTGAAGCTTTAAAAATGATTTGGTAATATGTGTGCATGCATCCAAAGAATTTTGGAATAAAATATTTTTAGAATTTAGCAAACGACTAGCAGCTCTAAAAGAACATATTAATGTATGGATATTCTGTTACGCTAATGATATTTAAAGGAAGAAGACTGGGGTAATCTCATTTTCTTCTCTGGGACTGGGAAAGACACTCTGCATTATTCCTTTTTTCTTTTAACAAGATGGTGGCAATAAGTATGAGACCAGCCAAAAATACAATGCTGTCATATATAAAATATTCTCTTCCTTTGTCTACATCACATCTGAAAATAATGATGCTGAAAATGTCATTTGTTTTGTATTTTGTCTTACATTTATATTAAATTCTCATGTAAAATCATGAAATTTTATGCTTAAAATCTCATTATATGTTGATGTAATCAAATATAATACAGAAAAATAAATCAATGGTAATATAAATTTCATCAAAATGAATACAAGATGCTTTATATGATTCAATAACTTTCTGAGAAAGCACAGAAAGACATAATATTTCAATGGGCACAGATTCACATTCTTAGGACATATGCTCATGTAACTGGAAGGCAGCACAAGAAACAGAGCAGGGAGGTTCCTACCTCCCTGTGTGTGGTCTTATCCAGTTGGCCTATTTTACTCATAGGAAGTGAGCTAAAATGGGTATGGTATACTCAATACATTATGCATTAACAGGGAGCACTTCCTCTCTATTTGTCCCAAAAGCAGAACCAAATAATCGGCCTACCATTTCTTCCTTTGTCTTTACAAGGAAATAAAAGCAAAGTACTCATCAGACCTGTAAACAAATCATATAAGAGATTTTTTAAAAAGACAAAGTTATTAGGGAACTGGTAATAAAATTAATTGTTGACATTACATAAAAGAAGCTTAATATGGATAATTTTATTATACAGAGATCACATTGAAGTAAGAAAGTGAATACTTCTCTTATACTATTGGTCAATGTGGTACAGATGCTAGTGTCCAACAAAATTTTAAGTTCATGTTAGAGTTAGAAAATATTACCCTATTGATCAATGCAACAGAGATAGCTAGTGTCCACCAAAATGATGCCCCTCCCATTGGAAGATTCAGTACTATGAGCCATTGAACTACATTTCCCAAATACTTCTTGCAGCTCACAACCATGTGCTTAGTTCTCACCAGTAGATGTGGACAGATATGTTTGTCCCTTTCATGCCAGAATCTTTTAAAAGCAAACATTAGTTTTCCACTGTCTCTTTGTTTTTTAACTAAGAGTTCCTATGGAATGTCAAAATCACAAGGTAGAAGGACTCTGAATTCCATTACCACAGGAAGTAAGAAGCTTCCTGCTCACCATGAATATTCATGTAGAACTATTAAGTTTGTGAGAAATATTTTCAGCACATTAAAAGTCTAAATTTAGGGTTTAGTTGGTCAGCAACTAGTATTATTCCATCTTACGCAATCAGGTATTGGTCCATTAACATGTGAAGATAGGTAGAAAGATCATCATCAATAATTATAACCTACAGAGGCATCAGAATAAGGGAGATACAACAAATAAAAGACTAGCTCTCTTAGTTTGAGTTTTTATGCTTGATATTCAAAGAAGAAGAAAATTACTGGACCTGAAAAACACTTGAAAGGATGTTCTTTCTGAGACAGAAAAGATAACAAAACAGGAAGTTTTCAAAGGAAATAAATTAGTTAGATTAGAAATAATGGCTTCCCACTCATTAGGAAAGTTTCTAAAGACAAACAACAGAGAAGAAGTACAGAAGAAAAATCAAACCAACAGTGACTTGCCTATGTGTGCATCCCTGTAGATTTCACCCTCTACACACATATTTCTGGTGTTCAGAAAGGGGTATACATTGTAAAAGGGCAGGAGATCATTCATACTTCTCTTAAGGTCTCTAAATCTTAGTCAAAGAGAGCTTACTTCTCTATTGAAACATTAGTTCATTAGTTAAGTGTTCCTTATTTCTCCATATATCCCCTCTCTTTGTATACTTTGGGCTCCTTTGGCATCCACAGAACTTTGTGTAAGCCTCTGTTCAGCATTAATGAATTAAGGGTGGGCTATTTCTCTAAGAGTACTCTCTCACCCAGCAATGGTAGCTTGAGGACAGGGGCCTTGTTTTACTCTTCTCTGAATCCCCAAGAGCCATTTATTCATCAAATATTTATGGAATATTTACATTGCAGCAGACCCTATGCTAGGTACTAAAGATAGAATGGTGAACAAGACCAATAAGGTCTCTGGCCTTCTGGAGATTACATTCTATAAGAGAAAAACAAAAACAAACTGAGTGGAAGGAAGGAAGGAACGAACGAACGAAGGAACGAAGGAAGGGAAGGGATGGAGGGATGGAGGAAAATATTATTTCAAGATACAATAATTTCTAAAGTAAAAAAGAAGCAGAAATATAGAATGATAGAGGAAGGCCTTCTTTAGGTAGAATAATCAAGGCAAATTTTTCTGAGAGAAGGCAATCAAATGATGAGATTTGAAAAAACAGAAATAATTACCTATGCAAAAAGTATGCATGCATTTGTGATGGGTGGGACCTCAGCAGAAGAAAGAGTATGTACAGAAGCTCTGAATCAGGAAAGACTTAGAGTATTTACATAATAGATGAATGAGTATAAATACAGTGAGTAAAGGAAGCATGGTCTGGCATGAGCCGGGAAGGTAGTCTTGGAAACTTGGATTTCATTCTAAGTACAAGAGAAAGCCATTTTGGTGTTATAAGCAAGAAAGTGACATTATCTACCTGAATTTTGAGAAGAGAATTTTTGTTCAGGGAATGGAATAGTATGAGGGAAGGATTTGGAGGTTATCTAATGATCACAATGAGAAGTGTTGAAGACTTGGACCCCAATGAAGGCAACAGAGATGGAGAGAAGGTGGCAGACCCAATATGTATTTTAGCCCTTAATTTCACAAAATATATTTACAGCCTAAATGTAAGCACTGTCAGAGAAAGTAAGGAATCCAAGCTGACTCTTCAGGCTTGAGAAACTGTCTAGAATGTGAAGAGGGAGACTATTTTCAGGTGTGGTGGGAGAAGCCAATGGATGGTTGGGAAGAATGGTGGAGTGGGAAGAGAATGGAGAAACCAATGGATGGTTGGGAAGAATGGTGGAGTGGGAAGAAGTTAAGAGTTCCATCATAAGGATTTGACAATATATGACATCTACAAAAGCTGATGTCAAGAAATGCATAGGCTAGTCTGGAGCAAAGAGGAAATCTGAGTTAAGTAGAACATTTAGGGTGACCAGCATAAGGTGTAATTGAATCTATGAGAATTACTCAGGAATAGAACATATAAAGAGAATTCAGTACCTTTCAGAGTGCTTCCTGTACATTTGTTAAATGAGAACAAGAATCCTGACCTAATTTCCAGTGCCCATGAATAGGTTACTGCCTCTTCACTCTGCCTGTTGTACTAACCCCATCCACTCAGTTTTTTAATGCCAATTGCCTCTTCCTACCTAACTGCCCAGATATACCATCCATTCAGCTCAACCCTCTCATACCACATCCTAAGGAAACCCTGTAAAACAAGCAGCTTTATTCCGCACAGCCAGAATTTCTATCCTTCATATTTTGATCTGTCATGCTAATAGTGGATTTTTTTTTACTCTGGTAAGAACATAAACAAAAAAATATATATCCAGATGGTTCTCAAAACTAAGAGAGATGGTAAGATTCACCAGAGAGTATGTAGAAGGAAAGAAAAAGAAAAAAAAAAAAAAAGAAGAAGAACAGAGTCTAGAATAGCCTGAGAATTAGTATGTTTGAATATTTAGAGAAAAAAAATCTTTACAGGTCAAAAACATGATTGAATATATCTCAAAAAATTCTATACATTTCCCACTAGGAGTAAATCACTTTGTATATTCTTAAACAATTATGTGACTCTATTTTAATTAAGGATATTCAGACCTTAAAGATTAGGCTCTACCTCTCAAACATACTATGTGTTTAAGGAAACAAAATATGATGCATAAGTTATTTGATTTAAAAGAACACATTATTCTTTACTGACACTATAGGAATTTTTGAACATTAGCTTTATCTCATTACCATAAAATCATCATCTTTTAAAAGCAACTGAGAGTACAATTAACCTTAAGAAAAGGATGTCTTCATTTTCTGATTGATTATCTCCACTTTCAAGAGCCAGTCATCCAGAACCTGTGTTTCTAATAATTTTTTTCCAATATGGGATCTGATCTATATTTTCTTGACTTTCTGAATACAAAACAGACTTTGTGGGATGCATGTCTAATGAGTCATCCTTGTTTTTTATGAAAAACATAATTTTCCAGTACTGTAGCATTTTGCTCTTTACTGATGCATTTGCATAAAATGAATATATTACAACTTGGATGTTGTGATTTAGTTAATTATGACAGTCACACTGATGCCTTAGTGATTTCATGAATCTGGAATGAACCTGAGTTTTTTTTAAGGGTCTTACCTCTGATATACTAAAAAAAAATCCTTATACAACAAAACTTTCTTAATTGTATTTGATTATGTAAATACTCTTTGAGTCTTAGAATGGACACATACTTACTATGGATAAGAAAAATAAAGTACAAGGTCTCACTTCAGCAGCAAAGCTGCCATAGAAAAATATAGACCAGTACACAAAGGAATGATATGAACTAATTAAATGTACGGTTGTGTTACTCTTCCCATTGAATGTGGTTTAATACTTATTCACTTGTTTTCACTTTAAGCTAGCTTCAAATTAGTAGTCACCAATTCACAATTTTAATGTTGTACAGGATAAGAATGTATGTACATGTATATACATGTATGTACAGGGTAAGAAGTCCTGTCACTAACATAGTTGCTAAAATCTTCAATATGCTCAGAATATTTCCACAAAACCCCATTTGTCTCTGTGCTTACACTCATTCACTTATTCATTCCATTAACATTTCTTGAGTACCTACTATATTCTAGGCACTGTCTCATGGATTGAGGATACAATAAAGAATAAGGCAGTCAAAATACCTACTCTCATGCCTCTTCTAGTGGAACAGAAAAAGAAAGGATTCAATAAATTAGTTAATAATTACTTTTCTATAAATACTCTCAAGGAAGTAACTGGAATCCTGTGAAAGAGCATAATGAGACCAATGTCACACTAGCAAACCCCTCGGTTTAACCAAACTCTAGACAGGCTCTTGCCTAACTATAGACCCCCAAAACCCCTTTTCTTAGAGGATTTACTTTAGAAAACTTGCCATTGCAAAATACTCTCCCACCCCTGTAGATGTGAATCTTCTCCCAGCCCCTTACCAGCATGACAAGGCAACAGTGTCTTTATCAAGGACCTGGGCCATATCTGTGAAATACAATCATCGAGAAAGAAAGATAGGACCCCTTTCTTCTAATCTCTGTGGGGAGGTAGGAGTCTAACCAACAATTGTCGAACACAACTGGCCTAACTTGCAACCTCATTGTTTACGTCTCCAGTAGTTTTCCACTATCTCACCCCAGCATTAAATACTCTCCTGCTTTGTGTTTTAGTAGGGTTGAGTTAAATATCTCTCCCTTGCTGTAATAGACTCAAGTGACTCTTTTTTTGCCTGTTTAGCTTGTTATTGCAATTCTCCTCTGATAACAAAGAGAAACTCTGTTATCTACTTCAGACAGAGTGAAGGCAAAGCACCCCTGAAAAGATGGCCTTTAAGTAATGAAGAACAGCAGCAATGTGTAGGACCAGGGAAGAATACTTTAGGCAGATGGAGCAGATGGCATCAAAGCACTAAAGCTGGGAAGAGTTTGTTGTGTTCACAGGAGACCAGGGTGACAATGACATGGGAGTGAAGAGATTGTGGTATGAGACTGTTGCGCAGACAGGGGCCAGGTCATGCGGCACACAGTAAGCCAAGGTTGAGAGTTTATATTTTATTACAGGAGTACCGGAATGTATTGAAATGTTTTAAGCAATGGAAAAATATTTTAAAAAAAATGCCCAGTAGTTCTAAGGAAGATAAACTGGATGGGGTTAAGAATGGTCCACAGTTGTGGAGTTAACCTTTCAATCGTCACTTTGAAAAGTGTTTTTTCAAAGAATCCAGATCTAAGGAGTATAGATTAGGTGTCTGGGAGTTTAGAGAATTGGGGATAAATCTAAGATTGGAATTTCTCCCTGAAGAAAACTCACTTTGCATTTGGTCTTCTAAGATAAAACTACAGAGAATTTAATTAAAATTAAAGCTTCTCTGACTGTATTAAAGCAAATACAATGATGAATTCTCTTATATCTGGAGCACTAAACATGTATTAACTCAAATGACTCTCAGTGTTGATGGAGTTCTGCTGGAACATTTATGATGTGACTGACTCACAAAATAGTGCTTGACAGAGATTCAGACATCCCTCTTTGTTTCCAAGTTCCATTTAACCTTAGCACTAACCTATAACCAACAAAAAATGAAAGGAAAGCATTGCTAGCATGGTGGATCTACATAACTTTTTCATGAATTTGAAAACTGTAGACAGCCAACCAGCTATAACTTAAACTGAATCAAACCGATGGTCCATTTTGCCTCCTGCTGCCTTTCACAGTCTTACTCAGAAGAATGTGCAGGGGCAAGTTTGCCTCTATGACAATAACCTCTAAAATTGAAGCCTGAATTTGACCATCCTAATTTCTCTGGCTGAGCCCACAAGCCATAATTGCTTATAAGAAGCATATAATGAATGTCAAATGATTAAATGAATGAAGGAGTAAAAAAACAATATCTCTCAGATATTGTGACTGAGAACATTCAGATCCTCTATAATTTGAAATTGTGAACCAACATCTAAACGAGGTTTTTTAAGTTTAGCCCACCCCAAAAGATGTTTTAATTTATTAAATGAGTTGTCCACTACATGGTCAGAAAATTTTTTCTGTAATGGGCTAGATAGGAAATGTTAGTCTCTGAAGACCATGTGGTCTTTGTTGCAGCATTTCAACTCTGCCATAAATGACTATATTCCAATAAAATGTTATTTATTGATACAAATCTAAACTTCATATATCTTTCACATGCCATGAAATATGCCACATGTCTTCTTTTGACTTTTTCCAACCATTTAGAAGTATGTAAACTATTCTTGGCTTGCAGGCTGTACAAAGCAGGCATCTGGGTAGATTTAGCGTGGGCCATACTTTGCTGACCCTTGGTCTCCTGGCATTGGAGAGACCAAATTGAAGAAGATAGTTTTATAAAGGTTTTCACAATGAGACTAGGTATTCACCAAATCTAGTGACCAAGGATTACATTTAGGTAGACAAGTCAGTGTAACATCAAAATTTTTGCATGAAGTTCATTCTTCTCTATGAAGACAAAATTCTTCATAGAGAATGTGACATCTTCTCTGTGACATCTTCTCTGATGTCACAAAATTCTTGATGACTAACAACAAGAAGTTGGAGAATAATCATTTCAATGGATTCAAGGGCCTGGTAAGGGGGAAACACCTTCATAAAAGGAATCAATTTTTATATAAGAATGATGTAGAGTAGGACACCTGGGTGGCTCAGTCGGTTAAGCATCTGCCTTCAGCTCAGGTCATCACCTCAGGGTCCTAGGATCAAGCCCAACATCAGGCTCCCTGCTCAGGAAGAGTCTGCTTCTCCCTCTTCATCGACCTTCTCTCCCTGCTGGTATTTCTCTCTCTCTCTGTCTCTCTTTCAAATAAATAAATAGAATTTTAAAAAAATAAGTAAAATTTTAAAAAATGATGTAGAGTGAACCAAAAGCAAGTATCCAGGAAGTTCCATTTATGAATGAAACATCCTACCATCTATTCAACTCCTTTGGCTCTAGCATGTTACTCATAAGGGAACTCTGATTTCCAGTTCAGTTTTCCAGGTACTTTGCAAAGGTACTGCCCTAAGTAGAAGATATAATTATTTCTACAACTGGAAATAAAGTTCCTCCCTATGAATTTATAAACTGCTAAGCTTAGATAGTTCTAATCAATTCCCCAGAGTCTAAGATATAAAAATAACTTTCTGAACATAGAATACAGAGAACTAGATCTTGGCCCCTTACTGAGCTCACCAAGGTAGTGGTTTCCCTTGAGGCCCTGCCTGCACAGCAGGCACACAGCTCTCAACTGCCAAGTTCTCAATCAAACATTATGTTTCTCTCCTCAAAAACTTTCTCTTAAACACTCTATGTATCTATTTATATTTATTTTCCATTTTACTGTGACTATTTTAGTATGTGTCTCTAAAAGGACTCTTTTCAAACATAACCACAGTGCTATTACTATTTGTAAAATAAATTAATTCCATTATACCAATGAATAGGCCGTTAGTGTTATCAGTTAATATCATTATTTAACTGTTATCAGTTAATTATCAGTCTCATAAGTATTTTAAATTTATACTTTTCTGTTTTACATAGTGTATACATTTCTTTTCCCTATTCTATATCTGCATATATTTACAGAGAAGCAAATGATTATTCCCTATTATAGAAAGTAGAGGTTTTTTTATTTTTTTCTAATTTCAACTTAAAGCTTATCTTTCCAGACTCAACAAAAGCCTTCTCTGTAGTAAACAGAACCCTGGGCTGAGAATCAAAAGATCAGGTTTGGAGTCTTTCACTGTCCCTTATTATATGAGATTAGGAGGTCACAAAACTTCTCTGTGACACATTTCTTCACCTCATGAAATGAAGAGGTTGAGTAAGTAGATGGTCTCAAAAATCCCTTTCCACACCAAAATTAATTCTTTTTTCTTAAAGGATTTTATTTATTTAACAGAGAGAGACACACACACAGGGAGAGAGAGAGAGCACAAGCAGGAGGAGTAGGAGAGGGAAAAAGAGGCTTTCTTGGTGGGAATTACAAACTGATTACAAACTGAAATATACAATTATTTAAAAGTGATTTTAGCCAACTGTCCATGCCTAGCTCATGTTTCATATAGAATTAAGAAAATAAACATCTGACCCAATTCTCTATAAAAGTCATATTTTTTCTTCTTTTAACATAGTCTGTAAATTTAGAAAATAAGTGCTATAGAAACTTGACTAAAAAGTAACTTGGCCAATTTGGTATAACACAAGTAAGATTAAGGAAACATTATATATACATATATATATATATGTATGTATATATATATATGTATATATATATGACTATTTGTGAAAAGGAATTCATGCCCTCCTACATTAAAGGGGGCTAAATGGTGGTAGATAGGCCATACCCCATCAATCTATATAAAAACATGAACTTCAATGATCTGCTACAACTCCCTTGAGGAAAATCCCTGATACAAAACATAATGATCAAAGATGATTTAAGATTAGATGGGCAGGGCCAAACAAATGAAGGGGTTCAACAAATGAATAGCAAGTTTTAATGCCAATGACATTATGTTCTGCAAGGCAGAAATTCAGAGTAGTTATTTCATTTTAACAGTTCAGCTTGCAAGCAAATGAAATAACAGAATGATGCAGTACAAAATCCTCAAACTGTCACTAAGCTGTCTCAATAGATGTCACAGTGTCAACCTTATGCACACCTTCTGCATATTTCTGTATTCTCTATCATACAGTTCTAACTTTCATCACACAAGTCATAAATGACCACATGGAGATGGAAACCTACCAAAGGAAGTGTTTATATGGGTTACGGTGACTTAAATCTTAAACTCTATACCCTAGTCTGAAAATCTGAGTAAAAAACAAGTTCTCTCAGTCATCAAAAAACTGGGATACTGAGGCAGTTAGCAGTAAAGGCATAAGACAAAAGATTGCATCCAGTGATGCCATGCAGTAGATTCTGCTCCAAATGAACTGGGACAATCCAGAGCCATAAGAAAGAGAGAGATTTTTGAGGTCCATGTAGAATATAATCCTTGGAGTTGTTTCTCCTCCTGATGATTTTACTTAAACAGCTAGAGTCAGTGTCTGTTCCCAGCAACTATATAAAACTGACAGACACTCTCCAAAACTGGTCCTCTCAAGGTCACCGTCATTCCCAGGTTTGAAAAATCCAATCATTGCTCTATCTTTATTTTGCTTGATCCATCATTGTTCAGTAGGTTTGATCACCCCTTCCTCCTGTAAATACTTCCTTCACTTGTCTTCCAAGACACTACATTCTCTTGCATGTTCTCCTTTCTCGTAGGTAGTTCCTTCTCAGTCTCCAGCACCAGTTTCTCTTTTCAACTTTTCAACAAGAAATGCTCAAGGCTGGATCCTACACCCACTCACATGGTGATCTCTTCTAATGTCTTAGCTTTAAATACCATTTATTGGCTCACAACTCCCAAAATTATATCGTCTGCCCAATTCCCCTGAATCCCAGACCCTTATTTCTAATTGCCGTCTTGATACTTACACATGTATACATCTAAAAAGCATCTCATACTATTCAACATCAAATTCTCAAGTGTTTGCCCAAAACATGCTGCACTGGCAATCTTCCCCATCTAGTAAATGACAATTTCTTTCTTTTAATTGTTCACATCCAAACTATGGCATCATTCTTGACTCCTCATGTCCAGCCCACAAGAGAGTTGTGACTTACCTCCAAAATATAACCAAAATCTGATCACACCTCACTATATCCAAATGATCACTTTGACCCAAGCCATCAGCAACTCAGTGCATTAGCTTCTGAACTGGTCTCTATGTTTCTGCCATTGCCCCAACTATACATACTCAACACAACAGCCAAGGTATTATTTTAAACAAAGTTTGGTCATATCATTTCTCTACTCTAAACCCTTTAGTGACCTCCTATCTTACTCAGAATGAAAACCAAAGTCCTTAAAAAGTCCCAAGTCTCTGTACCTTCTGGTCCTTCCATCATTTCTTATCTCCCTGGCTCACTCTACTTCAGTTGTATTACCTCTTTGCTCTTCCTTGAATACACTATTTACACTCATGCCTCAAAATCTTTGTATCTGCATTTGGGTTTCCCTCTTAAATTCTTCAAGTCTTTGCATAATGTTATCCTATTAATGAGATCTTCCCAAATAAACTATTTAAAATATATTTCCTGTTATTCTACAGTTTCCTATCTTTCTCCTTAATTTACTTAGTACTTATCACTTATTTGTTTGTATTTGTCTGTCTTCCCTCACTATAGTATCAGCTTCAGAGAGCAGGGACTTTTTTCCTCTTGCTCACATGATTCTATGCCAAGAACATGCTTAACACATAGTAGGACCTTCATAAAAGTAGTTTAATGAGCTTATTCAGAGCTTTGAGAGATACTATATCATGCATAAATCTTACTTTAATTTCCCAGAGTCCACATTTTCCTTTAAGATAGATTTATTGGGCAGGCTGTAGTAGCTTCCTTGGATAAGCTGTGGTGGCTAAAATATCAAAATATTCAAATGTTTTCTGGCTACCAACCTTTCATTTCTAAGGGTATTTACCAAGTATATACTGGGTAGGTCTTTGGTTCCAATCTAAGTCTTTGGTCCCAATCTCTACTGCAACACTACGCAGAAAAGAGCTAACATAGCAGGCTTGAGACTGTTATACCTCTAGAGGACTGCTTGCAAGGTTGACTCAACTGACAGCTAAGAGCTTAGATTTTGGGAGAGATTTCACCACACTAACTTTGATAAGAGTGACTTACCGTGCATGATTGTGCAAATAATATGGCTTACGCTAAATACCTGCCTGCCTTCTAGCAGTCTGCAATGCCAGGCAAAGGCTGTTTAAGTGACCACTTCCCAATAAAAAGCCTGGAAATGAGTTTCTAATGAATTTCCCATTTCACACGTGTTGTCACAACTCATTTCTGGGGCAATTTAGCACATCCTGTGTAACTCCACTAGGAAATGACTCTGGAATATTGTACTTGGTTTTTTTCATATTTTCCCCCATGCATTTTTACCCTTTGCTAAGTTTGCATTATATATCTACCATAAAAAAATAATCACAATGACTAAAAATATATACTGAGTCTTATGATTCCTCTCAGCAAATCATTAAATCTTGGGGGAAGGTGTCTTGGGAGCCTCTGATCTGTGCACTCACAGAACTCTTACTGAATGCCTTTTATGTGCCAAACATTGTGTTTCGACCCTAGTGAATGGAGATAGAGCATAAATGAGCTTGTGGGCTTCAGTTACTTATTTTACTCCTCTAAAAACCCGGATTTTTTCAAACTGAAGCAGCCTACATCCTGCTCCAGGACTCCTCCAGAGGCATCCCCTTATCAGGAACCTTTCCTAGCCACAGTCATATGATAGAAATAATGAAGAAAGAAACCCTGTGGAAAAGAAGGATCCAGAAGAGCCAAGAATATCCAGGTTCATGGCCAGCCCCATCATAATTTCTTTCCGGCTTCCCAAAGTGAACAAAAGGGAGGGTTCTTGACACAGATTAGACCTCCTTTGTTTTTTTTGTTGTTGTTTTTGTTTTTGTTTTGTTTTTGAGACAAGGAGATGGAGTATGAAGTTATCTTATCAAGGTTTCCATTCTGGTTTTCAAGCTATGCCATTCATAGCTTGGGATTTGAAATATTCAGCTCTATAGTCTAATGAAGAAAGACTATTTATATAGACCACTGCCTACCAAAAACACAATAGCAAATGCAAAACATACATGTTTTGTAGTAAATGTAATAGTAGATGTGCTTTTGGTAGGAAGTAGTCTGCCACTTATGCTACATATAACCTCCCAAGCCTCTATTTCTTTCATTACTTCAGAAAGACAATTTTGCCTTTGTACAAAATCCTGATTTGTCTACCATATGCATTCCTGTTCAAGTCTGATCATTGCTCTTCAGGAAAAATATTTTTAAAAGACCAGCTAAAATAATCAAGGAGATGGATGTACTTCTCCATGCAAACAGACTGAAGTGATTAGGATTCCTGGGCCTAGAAATACAAAGATTTAACAAATATATTAGTGCTATGAATAATTCATTTTCTAAATCCATAAGTCATCAGTAGTGATCACATGAATTGAAAATAAGAGCAAAGTTTTAAATAGAAAATAGGCAACATTATTTTGTATGGTGTGGAGTACACTTTAAAAAATCATCACAATAAACATGGACTGAGATGTTTCTTTTTCTGTTTTTTTTTTCCCCCAATCTATATTAGTTTCCTATTGCTGTGTAACATATAACCACAAACCTGGCAGCTTAAAACAATACCCATTTATTGTCCTAAGTTGTATGAGTCAGAAGTCTAGGAGCAGTTTGGCTGCACTTGCCATTCAGGGGTCAGGCAGGCTGTGATTTTTATCAGACTCTAGAGAAGAATCTGTTTCCATGCTTATTCTGATTCTTCACAAATACAATTCCTCACAACTGTAAGGGGGTCTGACATCCCTATCTTTTTGCTGGCTGTAGTCTAGCAGCCACTCTCAGTTCTTAGAGACTACCTATCATTCCCTGCCACATAGATTTTGAGTTTATCTTTGTGTACGGTGTAAGAGAATGGTCAAGTTTCATTCTTCTACATATAGCTGCCCAGTTTTCCCAGCACCATTTATTGAAGAGACTGTCTTTTTTCCACTGTATATTTTTTCCTATTTTGTTGAAGATTAACTTACCATAGAGTTGAGGTTCCATATCTGGGTTCTCTATTCTGTTCCACTGTTCTATGTGTCTGTTTTTATGCCAGTACCATGCTGTCTTGGTGATCACAGCTTTGTAGTAAAGCTTGAAGTCAGGTAACGTGATGCCCCCAGTTTTATTTTTGTTTTTTCAACATTTCCTTAGTGATTCAGGGTCTCTTCTGGTTCCATAGAAATTTTTGGATTATTTGCTCCAGCTCTTTGAAGAGAAGTCAAACTCTCTCTCTTCGCAGATGACATGATTCTTTATATGGAAAACCCAAAAGACTCCACCCCCAAACTACTAGAACTCAAACAGCAATTCAGTAACGTGGCAGGATACAAAGTCAATGTACAGAAATCAGTGGCTTTCTTATACACTAACAATGAAAATACAGAAAGGGAAATTAGAGAATTGATTCCATTTACTATAGCACCAAGAACCATAAGATACCTGGGAATAAACCTAACCAAAGAGGTAAAGGATCTGTACTCTAGGAACTACAGAACACTCATGAAAGAAATTGAAGAAGACACAAAAAGATGGAAAACCATTCCATGCTCTTGGATAGGAAGAATAAACATTGTTAAAATGTCTATACTGCCTAGAGCAATCAATACTTTTAATGCCATTCCAATCAAAATTCCATCGGTATTCATCCTTTCTGATGGAGGCATAATACTCCATAGTCTGACCATTCTCTTACACCGTACACAAAGATAAACTCAAATGGATAAAAGACCTCAACGTGAGACAGGAATCCATCAGAATCCGAGAGGAGAACACAGGCAGTAACCTCTTCAATATCAGCCACAGCAACTTCTTTCAAGATATGTCTCCAAAGGCAAAGGAAACAAAAGCCAAAATAAACTTTTGGGACTTCATCAAAATCAAAAGCTTCTGCACAGCAAAGGAAACAGTCAAGAAAACAAAGAGGCAACCCACGGAATGGGAGAAGATATTTGCAAATGACAGTACAGACAAAAGATTGATATCCAGGATCTATAAAGAACTCCTCAAACTCAACACACACAAAACAGATAATCAAATCAAAAAATGGGCAGAAGATATGAACAGACACTTCTCCAATGAAGACATACAAATGTCTATCAGACACATGAAAAAATGTTCATCATCACTAGCCATCAGGAAGATTCAAATTAAAACCACATTGAGATATCACCTTACACCAGTTAGAATGGCCAAAATTAGCAAGACAGGAAACAACATGTGTTGAAGGGGATGTGGAGAAAGGGGAACCCTCTTACACTGTTGGTGGGAATGCAAGTTGGTGCAGCCACTTTGGAGAACAGTGTGGAGATTCCTCAAGAAATTAAAAATAGAACTTCCCTATGACCCTGCAATTGCACTACTGGGTATTTACCTCAAAGATACAGATGTAGTGAAAAGAAGGGCCATCTGTACCCCAATGTTTATAGCAGCAATGGCCATGGTTGTCAAACTGTGGAAAGAACCAAGATGCCCTTCAACGGGCGAATGGATAAGGAAGATGTGGTCCATATACACGATGGAGTATTATGCCTCCATCAGAAAGGATGAATACCCAACTTTTGTAGCAACATGGACGGGACTGGAAGAGATTATGCTGAGTGAAATAAGTCAAGCAGAGAGAGTCAATTATCATATGGTTTCACTTATTCGTGTAGCATAACAAATAGCATGGAGGACATGGGGAGTTAGGAGAAGGGAGTTGGGGGAAATTGGAAGGGGAGGTGAACAATGAAAGACTATGGACTCTGAAAAACAATCTGAAGGGTTTGAAGAGGTGGGGGGGGTGGGAGGTTGGGGGAACCAGGTGGTGGGTATTAGAGAGGGCACGGATTGCATGGAGCACTGGGTGTGGTACAAAAACAATTAATACTGTTATGCTGAAAATAAATTAAAAAAATGATTAAAAAAAAAGAAGGGCACTTGTAATGAGCACTGGGTGTTGTATGTCAGTTATAAATCACTGAATTATACTTCATAAACCAATGTTGCCCTGTATATTAACTAAAATTTAAATTAAAAAATAAAAGCAACTTTCAAAAAAAAAAAAAAAAAAAAAAAAATTATTAAAAAAAAAAAAATCCTTCTAACACTTAAAATTTCTTTCCAAGAAGAGCCCAGTTCTTTTTAAGGGTTCATGTGGTTACACCCACTAATTATAATCTCCCAATAAAAAGAACATTTTGAGATTTGGGACTTTAATTACTTCTGCCAAATCCCTTCCCAGCAGCATCTAGATTAGTGTTTAATTGTAACTGGAAGAAGGTCTATATATACCAAGGTACTGATAATATTAGGGGTCATCTTAGAAAGGTGCCTGCCACAAAATCCTAATGCAAAGTCTCATAAAGTTGGGATTTTGTGTATGTTTCTAACCTTTGAGATTAATATAAAAAAAGAATACTCTTTCTCATCATAACATAGCCCTTTGTGTCTATGTTAAAAACAGAAATGGGGCTGGATAAAACTGAATCCAAACCAGAGTGGGAATCATTTTGATTTTCTAAAATTTTTAACTTTAATAACTTTTTTTCAGATTTTTCCCATTTGCTTAATCAGATCACCAATAATTGATTTCTTTTCTATTTTCTAACCCTTCTCTCCCCAGCCTTAATTAGTAATAAACTGACCAAAATCCATATGGATAGCCTTTTATTACAAATAAGCACTGGGAAGACACACTGTCAACCAAAATAAATGTGTGGTGTCTTCAAGAAGTTCACTATTGAATAAAAGAAGCAGAACATAATGGAAAAGAGAAACACAAAGAAATGTACAGAAATCCCACTATCAAATCTCATGCACTGAGCAGAGCAATTTCTTCATGGGCTACATGACTAAAAAACACTACCTTGAGGCAGCTCTACCCTATAATAAGAAGGCAGCATTTGGGGGTGACAGACCTGCATCCTTTTCTGCTTATCTCATACTTAACCTCACTTGATAACTATGTGACTTGGAGAAACTGTTCTGACTTCTTGGAGGCCTAGACTCCTCATATATAAAAATGAGGTGAAAAATAGTTCTCATCCCCAGGTTATTGTGAGATGTAAGTCAAATAATGCACTTATGGCACTTTGTAGTATACCTTTATACACAGGAGATGATAATATGTGTTTAATATTATTATTATTATCATTTGAATAGAGTAAATTATAAAAACTTTATGAAAATCATCCTTTCTCTGTATATCCATAAGACTTCATACAGCTTGTGTCACCACTCTTACCCCTACTACTTCTTATCATTTTCTTTACTCTTGTCTGTCCCTCCTAACAAATTAGACTTCTAAAAGACAGAACCTGTGTACTTCCTGTCACCTATATGTACATGCTAAATATATATATATATATATATATATATATATTTTGGATAAAGGGACTGAATAAATTATTACCAGTATTTTGAAAAATGGAATCATTAACATTGGTAGAAGAAAGAGCAGCTATGATAGGCAGTGAGCAAGATATAACCAGAGATTAAAGGGAACATGTAGCTTGCTTGTAGGGAATATCAAGTCATCAATGAGAATAACTGATGTGTTATCCATTAGTTTTGAAGAGGAGTTTCAGCAACCAAGTTTTGACAAATTTATAGAGAAATATTAGAGAAATACCCAAATGTCAACTTTCTCATTTAAAAAAATAAATCAGTTTAATTTTAACACTTTGGTTAGGTCTGATACATAAGTCTCCTATTTCTGCCTGTGTCAAATGGATTTATCCCCTTTACTCTCAAGCAACATCAAAGATAAATCAAGAGTTGGTTCTTCCATCTCTTCCATCTTCATCACCTTTAAATGTCCAGTAAAAACAAAAATATTCAGCACAGTTTGACCCAATGGGAAACCTATTCTTTTTACCTAACTTCAAATTGTCCAGTCAAAAATTAAATTGAATAGTTTGCCAATGATTTAACATCTATCCTGTTATATCAGATGTATAAAACCTTGACCTATCTTGTTACATTTTGATTTCAGTTTGATAGAAGTCAAACAAATTATTTTATGAGTTAATTTTTAAGTACCTGCCCTGTAGATAAATTCTTACATGTCATGGTAAAGCCTAAAGCAAAAATATGCTGCCAGATTTTGAACTCCTGAAGGCAGCCTTCTTTGATAGACTCTGGGTCACAGAATACCATTTTGTTCCACATCTTCCCTTTTAATTAAATGTCTACAGCATAAACTTCAAAAAAGACCCTTGTTCCTAGAATAGGTTATGTTCTGCAAAGCAAAGCAAAGCAAAAATCAAGGGTGAGTGGTTTTTCTGCAGAAGCACAGATAGGCAAAACCAGTACTATGGTTGACCCAAGAATCTTAAATATAAGAGAAGAGGCCTGATGCTACCAATCTTCCTAGATCTTCCACAAAGAACATGGAGCTTAGGGTCAGATATTCCTACAAACATCATGACAGGGGCCAGTTTGCTTAAATTTCATCTGTAAAATGGGGATAAAATCTCTTATATATGGTTATTGTGGGATCAATTGAACTCGCAAAATTCTCATTGTAGTATGTGGCACAGTATAAATGCTAAATAAATGATAAATTATAAATGTCACTATTAATGTCATCAATGAGGAAAATGACCTCAGCAAATTGACACATCAATTGTGATGTTTTGGAGAATAGCTAAATTTAACTGTATTGCTGTGTTATGACCAGCAGCTTAGGTTTTATAAGCAGATCAGCCACCATTTTTCCTGAGCTTGTGTTTTCACTCTTAAGTGTACACAGATCTGATCATTTGTAGGCTGATAATTTGCTAAAGATGGTAAAATCAAGTCAGTAAGTCAGTCAGGGAAAAGTAGGTCTACGAAGGTTGGTGGTGAAGCTGTTTTAGTTACTGATTCATTGCAAGTAGAATGACCATCTCTGCAAAAAAATTTAGTACCCTGTCCTTAATTCTGTCTCAATGTATAATTTCAACATGTAATTCCCTGTATTGGTCTATCATTGCTATAGCAGATTACTGAAACCAGGTAGCTTAAACAACACAAATCTATTATTAGCAGTTCCGGAGGTCCAAAGTCAGACATGAATCTCACTGGAGCTAATGTCAAGTTATTAGCAGGTCTGATTCTTTCTGCTTTGGTTATGTTAATTTGCGGGTTGTTTTCTTCCTATAAGCAAATATCAACCAACAGGGATAGAGAAGTAGAGATGTTGCTGAACTTTAGAAGGAACCAGACTTGGGCTAAACATTTACTAGGATAGTTGGGTTAATTCTTTCATAGGTATATGCTAACAACCATATCATTTCAGCAGAAGAAATTAATTTAAAAAAATCTTTGTGCCTGAGAGTAACATACTTGAATTATAATCATTACCTTCAAACTATAATCATTATTCAGCTATTTTTCTCTAAATTTCTCTAAACTTACAAAGAGGATTGTCAAATCTGTAACTTTGATGTTAGACTCTTCCTTCTCAACAATAGCTGCAATGTTACATTTATTTGTAAATGCTATATATTAAAGATATAAACACAGTCAAGCTTTTGTAGCAGAGTATTAGCAGGAACATGAAAGATTTGATATGTAGAACAGCTAGAGGAATTTGGAATATTAAATCAAGAAAGAAAGGACTTGATAGATCTAAAAAGCAAGTAAGGATGTAAACAAGTTTAAAAATGACTTAATATAAACTTTTGTGCTTACTATGAGCCTGGGACAGCACTAAATGTGAGAGTACTATGATGATTAAGACCCACATTCTTCCCTTCTGAGGGAAAAATACACACATAAGTAGATATTTTAATATAATAAATTAACAGATATTTTCAAGCCATATTCATGATAGCTATTTTGAAAGTTTGTATTCAGGTTGTCATGAGGATGTGAGACCCATTAGCTTAGTGCCATTATAATTTCATGGTCTCTAACCTCCACAGGACCATGTCAGCTCGTTTTTCTGTTTTTCTCAGAGACTAGTTCAAGCCTACTCCCCATCCTCATCTCTAAAATGGGAATAATGATAATTAAGCCATTGAATCTGATTGCTTTGAGGATTAACTGAATTAGTTCATATAAAATTTCACAGCAAAGAGCCTGAAACATACAGTTCAATAAATGTTTGATATCATTATTACTCTCAAACTTCTCATTCCTTGCTCCATCCTCCCTCACCTTTTCTTAACATGACTCTGCTTCCAACTTACCACCTTGAAATTCCCCTCATATCTGGCTACAGAACCAAAAAGTAAGTTGTATCTATGTCTGTTTTCCTTCCTTCCCTCCTATCACAGTGAAAGAGAATTACCACCTCCTATTACCAAAGGCTAATCTTTCTACCAATTCTCCAGAGACTCTTCTTTTTCCTCCTTAGGAACTTAACATCTTACAGTCTTCCCTCTTTCTTTCTCAACAATATGTGAATATGCTATTGTTCTATCCTTCTTCAAAAAGAAATTTCTTCCTGAACTCATATTCCTCTCACTGCCTTCCTCTCTCCTCTCTCCTTCACACTCCAAATGTTCCAAAGCATGTTTTATACTCCTTGTCTCCACTTCCTCACCTCCACCTCACCAGAATGTGACAACCCATCACATTCTGATTTCCATTCTTAGCCATTTCCACAAAAAATACTTTTATCAAGCTCATTAATAATTACCTCACTTATAAATGTAATAATTAGGTTTTAATTTTTACCATACTTGACTTCTTGGTAGCAACTGGCACAGTTAACTACTCCTTCCTTTTAAAAATCCTCTCTCTTCTTTCTACAGAATCACCTTACACAGAATTTTCTCTACTTCAGTAGCAGGGCCTTTTCCTATTCTTCCTTTCCATGTTTTAAGTAGAGTGTTCTGCCACTCAACTTTGCTCTTTCTACTTACTCTCCCTGAAAATGTTCATTTTCCTATATTTTTAACTATTATCAATATGTGGATATTATCTGATCTACAGTTAATGCCAAAAAAAATCTTTATGAGCTCCAGACTCATATATCCCATTACCTATTAGTCATGAACCTTTTAATATGCCATAGACACCTCAAAGTCAGCATGTCCAAAACTGAACTCATTATCCCCCCTTTAGCATATTTCTTCCTATTTTCCTTCAGTGAATAAGATTACCATCTTCCCAATTACTCAAACCAGAAACCTGGGTATCATCTGTAGAAGTCCACTGTATAGCCTACCATTGTAGTCTTTGTGAAGGGCACTCTCTCCAGCTAGCTACACGGTACACATTGTTGCCTTCCATCTCCTCACACTACTGATTGTACTCCCCAGATGCCTTACATTTTCCTTTCATCCCACTACCACTCTTCTCAGATTAATTCCCACGATTTTTTTCCTGTATCACAATGAATCCTAATTAGCTACTTCACCTCCTCTCATATCCAACTAATTTTTTCACCCACTGAAGTTAGTTTGATCCTTCTAACATGTAACTAGGAGGGTTCCTGGCTGGCTCAGTTGGTAAGGCATCCGACTTTTGATCTCAGATCAAGTCTTGATGTCAGGGTCGTGAGTTGGAGCCCAACGTTGGGCTCCACACTGGGCATGGTAGCCCACTTAAAAAAAAAATGTGAATATGATTATGTTCTCTTCTTGTTATTCTACTTTAATGATTCACTATTTCCATGAAGATATAGTTTGAAATCTGACAAGACTTACCCTGTTTACTTCTCCAAACATGATTAACTATTATCACTGACCATACTTTCTTTTCTCTGGACCCTTGCATATTCCATTCCCTCTGTTTGTAAAACTTTCTCTTTTCTTTGCTTAGATATTACTGCCTTCAAAGAGTGTGAAAGACATAACTTGTGATTATCCCTCTTAGACTCTCAGGGCAGGGAGCATGTCTATCCCTTACAATACTGGGTCTCTGGTGTTCAGCATAGTTCCTAGAATTTAATATGTACATAATATATGTAAAATAAATAAATCAGTAAATACATCCCCTCCAAAAAGAAACAAAAAATTATAACTTTATATTATGACAAATATTCACTAACTTTATAAAAAGAATTAGATTCTCTTGGACTATTCAGTAGTCCAAAGACGGTAGAACTAACAGAATTAATTAATAAATGAATCAATAGGATGCATTGAGTTCAACTATATAACTA
This sequence comes from Lontra canadensis, assembly GCF_010015895.1. Lineage (NCBI taxonomy): Eukaryota > Metazoa > Chordata > Mammalia > Carnivora > Mustelidae > Lontra > Lontra canadensis. The sequence continues at coordinate 28,789,988 of NW_022630996.1, forward strand.
CTGATGCATACCTGATGATATGACCTAAGGGCACTGAGGGTGCATAATAGACCTTTCCTATGAATTGACTTTTCTTGGTTAAAAATATTTTTCTCTGTATTATGTGTAAGATGAAATGTTTGCCAGATGAATGAATGTTTTAAAATTTTACAGTCTGTCTTTAATTATCAATTACATATATTTATATAACTGTAAATTTCCAGAGGGTAAGAGAAAATCTTCAGCTGGCCTTGTGTGGTCATGAAAATTATAACTACAGTAGGCGTATTAATGCAGAAAATATGTTCATTGCATTTTAAAACTGGTCCCTACAAACACAAAAATTATAAATGAAGTTGTCTGAGTTCTAAGTTCTAAAGCAAGAGAATAAAACCTTTAAGAATTTCATGCATGGTCGAGATAAAGGCTGGAGTAGTCTTAGTTGCTTGTGATAATCAAAATGTCTCTATTTCTTCCTAAACTTATATTTAAAAAATATATATACTTGGGGGTAATTGAATACTTATAAGGCAATTTCCTTAAATACTAAAAGTAAATGTCTAGTAATTGTGCTTTCTTTAAGAAATAGAATTGACCTCAAATTTTAAATTAAGTTTATAAAAGTGGGAAAAAATATTCAGATTATTTTCATAAAGAGAATAATTAGATAAGTAGAAATCAGACTTGGAGATAACAGGAAGTTCAGGCTCTAAAGTAATCTAAAATAACAGGTTTTATGCATGTTAGCAACAATTATATTGATAGTATATGATTTTAAAAGTACTTTATCAATTTTTCCTCTATATAATACTTTGTTGAGCAATTATTTACTTCTGTTAATATGTTCAGAAGATAACACAAATTAACAAGTTACTTTCAAGTTACTTGAAAGGACCAAAAAAAGTGGACACCTAAGGAAGATAATATCATCTCATTTTCAAGAAAACAGAATAGTTCCCCTTACCATTGTTAGGCAAAATCAACAACACATTGACTATTCTTCTCCAGCATAGATGTCCTATATCTAAAAAAGCAACTTGAACATTTTTATTCAAGAGTCAAAACAATATGCCTTTAGAAAATTCACAGATTTAAATATATGGAATCTTTACAGAGATGGAGAGAATTTTTCAATAGCCCCAGTTTTCGTTCAATCAAAAACAGAGAGGCAGCACCTTCGGGGGAAAGTCACACAGAAGTGGGTTTAAATCAGAGCCACTACCCTCTGACTGGCTCTGCAGGCAGAATTTTAAGTCTCATCTTGCAGACTGTTGGCCTAGAGGTCCCTAGCAAAGCGATACTGGTGTTCACTTCCTCTGTATGTTGATAGTTAGAGAAGCAAGACAAACTATGAATACAGACTCTTAAGGTCCTTTAGAGGGCAAAGACAGCAACCTGAGAAAAGTAAATGAATCACAGAACCAGCCAAATTGTTGGAAGAGAAACTTCTAAATTTTAACCATACCAACACAGACACAGAGCTGACGGTGGAAGGCTGTTGCTCTTCAGGGCGAAGAATGCAGACAACGAAGAGTTGATACGAAGAGTTTCACGACCAACTAGAAGCAAGTGTATAAAGATAACTAAGCCAGCTGATGTTGCTGATTCAAATGGCATTATGGGTTACAAAGTCAAAAAGGGATAAGGAAACATGAAAGGGAAACAAATGGGACTAGGGAGAGAAGTAAGTTTAGTGTACATATCCTCTAAGATACGCAGGTAAATGCCTGGGGGACAATATTGCAGGGATGGTAGGAGGACAGTGCTGGCAGAGGTAAAAATAGGCAGAGAAACCATTTAAAAAGTTTGTCACTAATATGTGGAATCTAAAAACTCTGGACTTGAGAGTAGAGTGGCAGTTATCAAAGGCTGAGGGTAGGGGAATTAAAGAGATGTTAAAGAGTACAAACTTGAGACTAGAAGGTGAATAAGTTCTGGAGATCTAACGCAAAGTATAATGATAATAGTCAACGATACTATATGTGTTATATACTTCAAAGTTACTAGGAGACTAGATCTAAAATGTTCTCACCACAATTAGCTAACACTACGGTGATATCGAATCACAATGCAATATGCAAATGTATCAAATCATCATATTGTAAATTTTAAACTTACACAAAGTTGTATGTCAATTATATGTTGATTATATAAATTGTCCAATGTAGCAGAGAGAACTGGCAGATTTCAGATTATAAAACATCATCTAATTTGACAGAGGCCGATCGCTGGTGACTTGTGAGAGCAATGACAGGACAGTGTTGGGGGCAATCAATCATACCGTGGTAAGGAGCAAAGGAGATGTAAGAAAATAGAGGCAAAGTGTATATAAGGCTCATTAAGATGGTTGGTAGGGGAGAAAAGGAAGGAGTTGCCTTGGTAGCTTGAGGTATAAGTCTTGAGCAGCTTTTAAAACTGAAAAATTTTAGAAAAGGAAATTTAAGTTTCAAGAGTATGAGGAGAAAGTCTTACAGAATTGTAGATATTGGTACCAAGAATCCAATAGATGAAGTCAAAACAGAATAAAAAGAGAAGTTCCTGACCTCAGACAAGATACAAAAATGTAAAAAAGTTTGTAGGATCAGCTTCTCAATCTTTGGAATGATTCATCAGTAATAAAGAATGCTTACAATGTTGATTTGACTTAACACTTAAATTTATGCTTTTATTAATTAAATTCTACTTAGGACATACTCAGTTTAAAGAGTAAGAATATTAATAGATTTGAAATTTTATAATACTGTCATAAGGTTAGTCTTCCAAGATAAATTAACTTCCTGGAATCTTTGCAGTCCTTTTTATGTCAACAGCTCAACACTCTTATAAGATTTTACCAACTATCTCTTAAATATAGCATTTTCCTCCCTATTAATGTAATAAGACTTTAAAAATATAAGAAAAATAGCTTCATTTCCATGAAAATTGCAAAACCAATTTCCTCATTACTTATGACCATTAAAATTTTTCATTCTATTTCTTAAATTAATATCTCTCCCAACAAAAATACAGACTTTATTACACAGTATAAATATCAGGACAACAATCTAAGGCTAAGCTCTACTCACTGCTATGTAAATTAATTCAGCTTTGGATAATTAACAGACGGTTTTTCTATATTCAGTGTTTATTATCCTGTAATACTTGCTAAAATGAGTATTTTATATGCTATATAACCAATAGGTAAAAATCCACTCAATTTGTAGTCTAATTAAAAGTCCTTATTGACGTTTTATCATTTTTAAAAGAAAATGAGCATTTTGAAATCTAAATCATTTACTATTAGCATGTTTTTTCCCTACATGTTTTTGTACATGTTTGTTTCATAGGTAATGTATGTTTATAACCATAAACAGATTATAGGAAATATTTGTAAAGTCTCTATTTACCAGATAATTTCACTTACTAACACATTTACTCCTCATCCCACAACCATCTGAGGGAGAATCTGTTATTATTTTCATTTTATAGATGAAAAAGTAAGAAAAGATTAAGTCATTTTTTCAAAGTCATACAGCTACTGGAGACAGAGGCAGGATTCAAACCCTGATTGTGTGGCTCCCAAATCTGGCACTGGGACACTGTACTATTCTGTCTTCCCTGGTTTTGACGATGGGCTAAATACCTGGTTTGGGTTAATCTCAGATGACACCAAAAACAGTTCATTGAAAAATAAATATTCAAATAACTAAACAATATTGTCTACATAATTTCAAATGGGCTGTTTGAATTGAGTGAAATTATTGCAAATTCTCAAATTGTGTAGATGAGACCTTTTCTAGGAACAAATAGACAATCACTTGAGGAAAGCTTCTCATTTCAGGAAGAAACTATTCAGATTTGAATTCATATTCCTGCGAAGGTCGCATTACCTCCTTCAAGACCTGAGAGTAATCATTTAATATGTGAATATAATAGAGAAGTAATTTATACCTCGCCTTATGAGCATTTGAACAAAGAATCTAATACTTAATTTATTGGGTATCTATACTATATTAACCTTTCTGGGACGAAGCTTACAAAATTCTCAAACACTATCAACTTTCAACAGCAGATTTTTTTTATGTACCCAAAGAAAGATCTCATGTTGTTGCCACCCTAGTAACCACGGAACCCAAAGCAAAGTACTCATGAATAGAAAGGTGGGCCTCTGTGGTATTCCTTGACTAGCCAGGTTAGAGCTAAGCTCTCTTTAAAAGGCAACCCTCCTATACATATAGTTGGAGGGACATGAGCAACCAATTTTTCTGTGAGTTTTCACCCAGACTTAACAAGAGCCTCTATTAGTCTTTTATGTATGTTCTATTGTTCAATTTTTCAAGGGTTCTGAACAAAACCACTTCCTTGCAATCTTTACTCTGACTATTTAAGAAGCATACAAAGAGCTGTCATGTCACAAGCTCTAAACCATTTGATTGAATTTCTCAGGCTTTTTCTCCTTACTGGTTATAATCTAACATTGACAGCAGTACCATAACTTCAACTAATACTGTTTAATATAGACAAAAATATTACTTTAATCCATAAACTACCTGTAGTAATTTTTTCCTTCTTTGAAGAAAAACATAATTTGCACCAAAGGGAAAACCTCTATACACTCCCTCACTTGGTAGAGATGAGTAAGAAAAAGAGAAAAGGTGAGAGATTCAGGGCTAAGGGAATATTGTTCAATAAAGCATTTCAATAAATTTTTAGATATAAAAGAGAAGTCTAAAACTTGGATTTGGCCAATCTTGGAGACTAGGCCAGAGGACTCAGAGTTACTCTAATGATGATTAATGAGGCTAGAGAGAAAGTTAGCAAAAATGACTAAAACACTCCTTTCAAGAAATGTCTTATATTCAATTACACATCCCCCACTGTGGTTTAAAAACATTTTCATTGCTCCAAAACATCTAGGTTCACTCTGTATACCTGAAAACTTGATCTAGTGAGAATTTTTGAATGTATGTGTGTGATTTAAGGAAAGGGATGGAGATCTTTCTGGGTATGTCATGAAACAGAAAAAGGAAAGCATATATGAGATCTCAAAGTGAGTCCAGAAAGAAACCAATTTGCCAGTAAGAAGAGATTGCAGCCCAAGATATCTAGGAAAAAGGTATAGAGTCCCTGTGGATTTTAGAGTCCAGATTCCTCTGGCACTCAACTGAATGAGCTCTTAAAGCTTAGTGTCTCTAGCATTATTGTTTCATCTGCTACAAATCTGAATTATACAAACACCTGTGTACCCAATATCAGGACGACAAGAAGATATATTTTATTTATATTCATCATTTCTGATTGACCATGTTCTTAAAAGAATATCCATTAATATTACTTAAGAATTAAAAAATAAAGTCATGCTAAATTTATTTTTAGATTTGTCCTTCTTCTAACTTCTAAGAGTACTTTTCTCTTTCATATAAAAATTTAGAAATCAGAAACAAACGATCAGTGCCAAATTATATAATTTTAGTGATTTAATTATTTTTAGACAAATTAAACATGCTCATTCTCAAACTGTGCTTTAATTCAATTTATGAACCATTAATTGAAAAATAAAGCTGAGAGTGATCTATACACCAATAATCCCATACCTTAATTTTATATCCCTTCCTTCTTTTCTTTTCAGAAATACTTATTAACTACATATCATGTATCTGGAACATTATACATCAATAGAAAACAGATTCAAAGTGGGATGTATCAGTCTATAATCATGGGAAGGTCTACCCTTTGGAGCATCTTGACCTAACTGACTCAAGCAAAGCAGACATCACACCCTCTACACATCAATCTCATGTTGTTTTCACTGCACTTATATTGTCCTAGGTTTCTATAAAAAAAAACCTCTCACAAAGCAAATCAAATTCCTGAAATTCTTATTTCCCTCCTCTGTCCAAAAATTATGATGAAGACCTAACTGGTACATTTATATCTAGTCTTTTAGAATGAGTGCTCCTTTTATGGCATTGACTTCATAGGGATAGGATCAAATGTTCAAATTTGGTTCCTAAATCATTGAAATATTTTAGTTTATTCCTTTCTAATATCATTTCTTTTTTTTAAAGTTTTTATTTATTTATTCGACAGAGAGAGATCATAAGCAGAGAGGCAGGCAGAGAGGCAGTTAGAGAGAGAGGGGGAAGCAGGCTCCCTATTGAGCAGAGAGAGCCCGATGCGGGGCTCGATCCCAGGACCCTGAGATCGTGACCTGAGCCAAATGCAGAGTCTTTAACCCACTGAGCCACCCAGGCGCCCCTCTAATATCATTTCAAAACTGAACACTGACAACAGAATAATCACTCTACATGTTCATATGAAAGATCCATTTAAAACTTTAGACTATATTCTTTCTAAACAAAGAACAAAAGTAAAAATCATTAATCCTGTTCTGTAGAATGCTGTCATTGGAAGTGCTACAATGAATTGACATAGTGGCAGAGAAATAGTCATGGCTTTTTGAAAATACCAATTTTCAAGATATAGTTGAATCATCCCTTAAACAGTATTTGGGATATTTTCAGACAACTGGAAGTGTTTTCTTGTTCATATAATTACCTGAGGCAAGTGCTTCCTTAGTGGTCAGTCTGGTGAACACAATCCTGCCATATGAATGGGATGATTCATATTCCTAAGTCTCTGTTAAATCAGAAAAAAGCAAACTCTTACAAATACCCAATCACATAACGTTTTCCCTCCATCTAGAAATACATATCCTGTACAAATGCCCTTTGCTTCTAGTCAGCATTAAAGAAGTGACTCATTCTCCTTATGATTTGTACAGCCTGGAAGAAACTTTGATTATGTTTCTTCCCTAGTTTAACTTATCAAGATTGATTTAAATATAAGTGCCTTTGCCAAAACTGAGGACTACAATGATCTTACAGAAAGAAAAAAAAAAACAATACAGTAACAGTGATGAAAATTTAAAAGAGAAATTTCCCTCTTAAATTCAGTGTTATATTTTATAAACACACATTTTAAAGTGACCGTTGTGACAGACCAAGTAATGGCCCACAGAGATGTCCATATTCTAATCCCTAGAACCTCTGAATACGTTACCTTACATGGCAAAAGCAACTTTGCAATGTACATAAATAAAGACCTTGATATAGGGGATTATCCTGGATTATTTCAATGTAATCACAAAGTTTCTTGTAAGAGGGAGGCAGAAGGATATGTTACAGAAGGTGACGAGAAAATAGCAGAGCTTAGAGTGATGTGAGCCCATGCCAATGAATGCAGGCAGCCTCTAGACACCTCTAGACATTATAAAAGCAAGGACAAAGATTTTTCTTGTAGAGCCTCCAGAGGGAAAGTAGTCCTGCCAATCCATTTTAGACTTCTGACCTTCAAAAATATGAGTATAAATGGGAGCTCCATAAGCCACTAAATTTACAGCAATTTGTTATAGCAGCCATAGGAAACTTATACAACCATATTCAACATTAGTAAAAGAATGAATTCTGCTGTCACACTTCTAGGAAAATATTATAGTTTAATATTTGTGACAAAATACCTAGAAGTATTATCTAGATAAATTGATTTTACCTAACTTAAGAAATGCTCAGACTATCTGTATCAGTCATATAAATAAGAGTTTAATCCACACCATTTTCCTCCATTTTAAAAAAGAAATAATAGAAGACTAAGACATTATCTAGCCTCTAAAAGGGAAACTCTCTAATCCTCTTTCCACCTCTAAAAGTAATAAAATAAAAGGTATTCCTTTAAAATGAGGGTAAAATTTCTTGCTCCAATGGGGAATATATAAAAGCGTTTGTATATTAACACTTACTTCTTTAAAACTAGTGTAAAAGCATTTCTTGAGCAGAGTAAATGCATAAATACGTCTTGACAAAAAGAACTGAGATTGGTAGTCCTTCAAAGAAACTTGCAGTCATTTCAGTGGCAGTAAAATATTGCATACCCTCTTAAAAGCTGAGATAACAATGTTTGAAATATGTATGTGAAAGCACTTTGAACATGCATTGCATGAAAGGGGTCACAACCACAAGAACAGACAGCATTCAATTCTGAAGTGCTGTGAGTATGTCAATGAAAAAAGGAGATTTAAAAATTTTGAATGTATGGGGACATTTTTCAGGGCAGCAATGTAAAATATTAGAATGCTGATGCATGTGAACAAAGCTGAGATAATTCATTGTCATTGGTAAGTCAAAGAAAAGGTACTGTATGAAGAGAAGCAAATCTGTTTCTCAAAGTGAGTAATGACTATAAAACTGCACAGTCAAATTGGTAATCATGTCCAGAACCAAATCAGGGACTAGATAGAAAATTAGTAATATTTTAAAGTCCTACTGCCTTTTTCTGATTGGGTCTGTTCCTCCTATTTTAAGTATATAAGTACACTAAACTTTTATAATTTTATTTCTTTTAGTAGTAGACTTAATGTTGTCCTACAGAGGAATGTCCTTATGTTTCTGCAAGACGATAACCCCTCTCTCTCTTAACTGAATGAACAGTTGATCTTTGAGATCCTTTCTGGGATTGCTATTCTAAAGCACCAGTTAAGTGAAGAACATCTCAACTGAACTACATTATCCTGGTCAAAAAAATATAGTTTGGGAATGTGAGTTCAAAATAGGCTTAGCATGTGTACTGTTTTTCAAGTATTTATCATGGAAAATGGCCCCTCCTTTTGTCCCTAGTTCTTACTAGAAGTAAATGTAGAAATAATAAAGATATTTAGGATAAATGTGGAATTTACATGAAAAACAATTTAAGAGAGGAGAAAAAAATCCAAAATCTTAAAACAGCCTATCACCATTAGATCAACTGCTTGGAACCCTGACAGAATTATTAATCAATTACTTAGAATTTTCTCAGTTTATGTCTGATAAGCATATGCATGTAAAATACAGGAGAGTTAACCAAGCTGCTTAAAGATATAAGTTCACAGAGCATTTTTACTACATTATCTCAACTGATTCTTATAACTACCTTCTTAAATGTATATTATTAAACTGAATAAGAACCCAAAAAACCTAATTCAAAGTCATATATCCAGTAACTGTAACGAGCTAGTGGGAAAACTTCAGGATCAAATTTCAATTATTTATTCATTATACGAGTATGTTGTTTTGTTTTAACACAACCAGTGCTGTCAGAGTAAAATGTCAAAAATAACCATACAATCCTAAAGTTGCTACCCTTACAGAAATATTGTGAGAAAAATTAAATAAAAAGCATGAAAATGTATTGCAGTGCCTAACATAGTGGCTCAACTGTTAGATGGATTCAAGGTCAGAAGCAGAAATTAGATTGAATAATAATGACAGGTTGTTTTTTCATAGGTGACCTGAGAATAATGCTATATTCTGATATCATAAATGGTTCTGCAGAATAATAGCCATAAGCCTCATCCATGACATTGATAATGACATTGGAAAGTGATAAACAAAAAAAGTTTATTTTATGAAGGACATATTCTATTAAGTTGGCTTTATACTCTGTTATTAATATTTCATCGGAGGTAGGATGGATCAATCATGGAAAATTTTGCTGTGGTCCAATGCCAAACCTGCCAGGTAATGTTTAGTGATCAGAGAGTTTCACAGAGGGAGTAGAAACTGTGACTGGATTGAGGGAGAACTAGATCCTTTAAAAATACAGTTCCTTAATCTATTTTGTCTCTATTCATTGTCAGGATCAATAAAAATGAATGTCACAATCAGTCTGACTCAACTAGTTTTAAAATAAACACTCAATTCTAAAAATAGAGAAGTCTGCCAGTTATAAAAGAGAAAAGGAGAGAGAGAAATTAAAAGGATCATTTGATAGAAAAGCATTGCAATAATTATCACAATGCATATCATTATCTTTTTTCATTACTAATCACTATTCATTTTGGCTGGTTCACTTAATGGGCTATTTTCAATCACTACATTTTTTCAAATTTAATTTAACTAAATGTAGTGATGTCAATTATAAGCAGTGAATCAGGGAGAAACTAATGATTATAGATAATGCAATTGTCCTGGTTAGTTGCGCTAGGAGAATGTGCTAAAGCTTTATGAAGAGGAAAGTACAAAGCCAAAAGGCAGTGAACATTAGAATAGTAATATCATTTCTTCATTCAAGTCTCATGTTTTAACATTAAGTACCCACAATGTACTAGCATCTGGTCAGACCAGGTAAAATTTCACTCTTCACCAGTAAGGGCATTAAATAAGGGCCATAAAGTTCTAAGTTACAGATAGTTATGGTCCTAAGTTTTTATTTCTAAAAGTAAAAGTAGTTAAAAATGTCTGTTGGGTATGGTATTATGCTAATCACCACCAACATAAGAGCATAGTTATCCTTAGCATAAGGGTACTACATTAGTTAAAATTCATGTAAGATATTATCAATTAAGAATGGGATTTGATATAGTATTAAGCTGATTTTTTCTGGTTAAAAAAAGAATTCAGGCATTGACTTTAGTCACCATAAAGATTCTCTATTCTTCTACTTCGATAACTAGCCTCAAATCTCAGTGTAATCACTGGATAAATAGGGGAATCCTTGCTCTCTGGCACTCCCCTAACATTTTGCCAAATGTCAGGTGAGGTTGGCTAAGAGGTCTCTGAAAGTTAGGTTCATGCATATATGTTGGCCCCAGTAAAGTCCCCTTAGTTTAGATCATTAATAATGTCATGTTCTTTATATACACACCTGCAGTTCTGATTATATATCAGCAGTGCATGCTCTCAGAATTGATTTTCTAGTAGAAGCAATAGATTTGTATTAACCCTGACTGTATTTTCTCTCACAAGCAAGACAGCTAACCAGGGTTGGAAATGCAAATTGTGGCTCATATCAAGCCAGCAAATATGTTTTGACTCAAGTGCCGATTGAAATGTCTCAATATTCAAGCCCAGTTGGAAAATGCTCCATAACTGAGCATCATTGTCTGTTAGGAGCTCAGGAAAGGACAGTAATTGCAAATGAACAGCACAATTTATTTATCATTACTACTGAGAACCTAAATTGTTAAGCTATTCTTATTTTTATATTCTTTTAATCAGTTGAATCTATCAGTAACTTCATGAAATAACCAACTACTGACAAAAGAGTTCTCTGCAAACATTGAAAAACTAACCAGGGAATTTTTGAGATGTTGATTTATTTAACATTCCCCTTCACCCCACTCCCCCCCAAAATCTAGGGGTATAGAAACTTAATTTTTTCTTAGAAATACTAGGGGAGAAGAATAGTTAAATTTGATCAAATTGAAAGAACAATCAAATTTAGTCCTAAAGGTTACTACTTCATTAACAATACTAGCATTACTAAATAAATCTTTACATCTGTCTGTATGTGTGTTACTTCAAAGTTCAGATCATCACAAGGACCACACATCACAAAGTATTTATAATTCCATCCTTGATAATGATTCAGAATTCTTAGGGGTAAAAAGATGTCAGTAATATTATTATCCCTTTGCCTTTAAAAATTATGCAACCATTATGGAGAAATATATCTGTCATCTAAGGGTAGCTTTCCAAATATAAAATTCTTTTTTTAAGATTTTATTTATTTATTTGACAGAGATCACAAGCAGGCAGAAAGGCAGGCAGAAAGAGAGGGGGAAGCAGGCTCCCGGCTGAGCAGAGAGTCCAATGCGGAGCTTGATCCCAGGACCCTGAGATCAAGACCGAAGCCAAAGGCAGAGGCTTTAACCTACTGAGCTACCCCGGCACCTCCTAATCCAAAATTATTTCTGTGCCAAAATGTAGTTAACAAAAATCATTTTACATGCCTATTTTAATTCAAATTTGGGAAAGGGACTATTTTATTTATTTTTATTTTTATTTTTATTTAAGAAAACTTTATTTTTATTTTTATTTAAAAATAAATGATGCTATTGGGGATTTAAAATTTTCTCTTCTTTCTGACTTTGTTGCAAACCATATAAGGAGTTGCTCTGTGTTTTATTCTGTAGTCATCCATTTTTTTCAGCCTCCACAGCCCCGTCGAGTTGCTCAAGGCAAACAAGATGTTTGTATACCCAAACAGATCTCATTCTCAGATTTCACCCCTAAGGCTATTATACTTAAAATCTGCACTAAGAAGACCTAAAGAATTTGCTAGTAACACTGTTCATTTACATGAATAATTACATCAAAAATAAAACCTAAAAATTTGCATCATATCTCTGATGACAAGCAAGTAGTAAAAAGCACATTTGGTAGGAAATATACAAATTATGCTAATTGCATTAAGGTCCTTTTTTCTTCATTTTTCTGTTTCTTAATATAGCTATATTACATTTACAATGAATATGTTATGTCATTTATTCTAAAAATTAGTCTTAAAAATCTAAGTTACTTGATATGGCTTTACTCTTTTAAAATCATTCTCTCAAGAAGATAAACTAGTCCTAGCCTGCTACTACCAAACTGAGGTAACTAAAACACTTTAAAAGAATTTTGAGAAGGAGAGTATGTCAAAACCCAGGTGATGAACCAGAAATGTCCATTAGAAGTGGCAAAATTATTTCTTTCTTAAAGACCAACATTTTACAATTTTTTACTAAATATATAAATTTTATATAATTTTTTACCAAATATATGATTATATTTAGTAAATTTTTACTATAATTTTTAATTATAATTTTTTATAATTTTTACTTACAATTTTTTACTAAATATATAATTTCATAACAAGGAAGTTATATCTTAACATTGAATCATGACAATGTTTTTCTTTTTGTCATCCTATGATGAGTTAACATGAAATGAATTTTCCAAGAATTTGTTTAGGTATATATTCTTGCAGCTCTCTGGTGGTTATACACCCATCCCAGGCAACATGGCAAATTTCCCAGTTTCGGTATTTTTAAAACTGGCCTCTGAAAATTGATGATTTCCTAAATGATGTCAGCTATGATGAGCTTTGAATACAGACAGGCCTGGAGTTCATCTCCCTAATCAAATCAGTACAAATAACTGAATAACTCCTGTGATTATATATTTCCTAGGTGTTGAGGATGTAAAGAAGTATAAAACACAGACCCTGTTCTACTTGCTGTCCATTTGAGAGTTGTGTCAATTAGGCTCTTTTCATTTGCAAGAATCAGAAAGCTCAAAATGGCTTAAAAAGTAACATAATTTATGAATATCAATGAAGAGTATACAGATAAACTAATTTCAATTTTGTTTTTTTTTGTTTTGTCTTTTGTTTTTTCGTGTTTTTTAGATATTATTTACTTGACAGAGAGGGAGAGCACAAGCAGAGGGAGAGGAAGAAGCAGGCTCCCCATGGAGCAGGGAGCCAGATGTGATAGGGAGCTTGATCCCAGGACCCTGGAATCATGACCTGAGCCAAAGGCAGACGTTTAACTGACTGAGCCACCCAGGTGCCCCCCAATTTCAATATTGATCAGGTATTTAGATTGACTTCTCATGCTGCCTTTTCTCATTGTGACAAAATGGTTGCGGTGTTCCCAGGTTCATATCCGCACACTAGAAAAGTGAGGTCTTCTACATATTCAACAATCAAACACAGTCTTGTTTGGACAAAACCAAAATAATCTTAGTAGCTACGAGAATAGCAAGCACTAATCTACTTGGGCTTCAGTTACAGTCCATTCTTGAATCAATAAGATTATACTGACTGGCAAATACCAATCAGAGTCAGTTACTGAGGCTAGAGATGGAATTCATATCATCCATAGCCAATGGATACCATACAAAGGCAGAAGAAGGCTGAAATGTATGCTAGGGAGGAAACTTCAAGTTTACTTAGAGCAGTCAATAAGGAAATAATGAAAAATAGTAACAACAGAGGCCAATAGTAATGTCACAAAAATCTTGTGAACAATTTTGGAGTATAAGATCTTACATATGTTTTGGGTTTTATGAATATTTGTTAAATTATCATGCACTGAATTTAATTCATAATTAATTGCTATGGTAATGGTTAACAAGTACTTTATAGCTCAGAAAGATAAAAGGATATCTGTGGATTCTGGTTGTTCTAGAAAGTCACCTGAAAAAAAGCTCTTTTTTCAATTACCCAAGACAGTGAAGATATTCTGGCTTGGGTAATTAAAAAATAAGGCACTGTGGTGGAAGAAACGGCTCCAGCAAAGAGAAGTATTAAATACAGAACATATTTTCTAGAATGGTCTAACCTTAAATAATAAAATGCAGTGCATCAATCATGTCATTTTTTTTTAAAGATTTTATTCATTTATTTGACAGACAGAGATCACAAGTAGGCAGAGAGGCAGGCGGGGGGGTGGGGAGCAGGCTCCCCGCTGAGCAGAGAGTCTGCTGCGGGGCTTGATCCCAGGACCCTGGGATCATGACCCAAGCTGAAGGCAGAGGCTTTAACCCACTGAGCCACCCAGGCAGCCCCCTGATCATGTCATATTTTTAAAGTTCCTATGTACATTGACTGCTATTCTTGGACGATGTGGCATTATTGAGATTTGTAGCTTTTGCTGAAATTGTGCTTTCCTACCAAGAATGAATTAAATTTAAAAGTTATACACAAACTACACACACACACACACACACACACACACACCATATTCTATTTTTACAATAGTTTAAGAGGAGATTTGGCAACATAGTCACATTGGCCATCCCATGTAACTATTATAGCCAGACAGTATAGAAGAGATACTGAATGTCATTTTATTTAAAATCTTCCACTCAAAAAAACCTGGGACTCTCCAGACCACTGACTTTCATGAAGATTACACGACCTTTTAATTTATTTTTGCTGTTTTCCTAAAACACCTTGGCTATAAAAATTGCAAGACTATGTTACACAATGTATTTTAAATTATAAAGTACATTCTAGGTAACATTATCTCAGAAATTGTTATCAAGTTGACTGTGTCTGTCTGAGTTTCTTTTTACTATTTATTTGCACATCAAAAGGAAACAGCAAAACCTAAAGCTGCTGCTCTCTGTCCTCACTATTTAATATTGTTCCTTCCTACACAAACCAATATGGAAAATGTTACCAGCTCTCAATTAGAAAATAATTGAGTTAATTGACTCACCAAATAAACTCTTCTGAGAAATTAAGAAAAATCTTTAAGTTTCAATTAACAACAGTTTAACTATAAAGAATCGTCAACCAGAATATCTCTGTTTGGTATAGCTTACTGAGGGAAAATGAGAACTATAAGGAAACAAGTTCTTGTAACAGGTCAAGAAAACTACCTCACTTTCAAAGTAATGTCCAAGGTAAGTTATTCAGTCCTCTGCTCATTTGTTCAACAAATACTTTTTGAAAGCTTACATGTGCCAGGCATCATGCAAGATATTTGGTGAACACAGAATTAAAAAATCTACCCTAGAAAAAAATTTTAAGTGCCTAAGCTGAGAATTACATGATGACTAAAGGCATCTAATCAAGGGAAAATGTTCAGAAAGGAACAGACTATGTGAAGGCCTAGAGGCTAGATAGCAAGGTATAAACTCCAAAACCTTAAAGATCTCACAAAAGAGAGCTAGCCAGGTTTTCATGATATGTAGGGAATTATGTCATGATACATTAAAAGAAGGAAGAGGAGTATGAGGAGGGGGATGGGGAGAAGGAGAAGAAAGAAGAAGGTGGTAACCATATCAGGAATGTAGAGAACACCCAGTTCTTACATATCCCACTAAATAGCACAGATAGAGGTCTTTACTGTGGAAGCAATTTTTCTCTGGTCCAAGAAATAAAAGGAAACAGATTAGAATTGTTTAGAAAGGGACCAAAGTGTGAGCAAATAGTAAAGAATGACAACAGAGCCACATCTGTAATCACCCATTAACCAAAGGAATCAAGTTCTACTGATGTTCTTTCATTCTAATGCAGAAATTTGAGAGGTACAGACTAACCATGAACATACTGGAAGATAGTAAACTGATTCATTCTTTTAAAATACTGGAACTCAAAGAATCACTGAGCCAGCCCACTAACAAACAGCTCAATCTAGGAAGTCTCATCCCAAACTTCTTAGCTCTAAAAGAAGATAAAAATAAGTCCTTTTTTCTTCTCTAACATTTTGGATCACAGTAATATTTGGAACCCAGAAATGGTCCCTCAACTCTATGGTCAACTAATCTTTGACACAGCAGGAAAGAACATCCAATGGAAAAAGACTGTCTGCTCAAAAAATGGTGTTGGAAAAACTGGACAATAACATGTAAAAGAATGAAACTGAACTACTTTCTTATACCACACAGAAAAATAAAGTCAAAATGGATTAAAGACCTAAATGTGAGACAGGAAACCACTAAAATCCTAGAGGAGAACATAAGTAGTAAACTCTTTGACATTGGCCACCTAGCAAGTTCTTACTAGGTATGTCTTCTGAGGTAAGTGAAACAAAAGCAAAAATAAACTATTGAGACTTCAATTATTTAATTTTAAAACATCTTACAATACTTCAAATTTATTTTTGATATACAAAATATAGTTATTAAAAATAACATTACCAAATAAAACATTTTCATAAATGTACATTAACTCATGGAAGTAGACAAAATTACACAGCAGTGTGTCTAGCTTCTGAGAGCTGACTGCTAAAATTTCAAAACTTTTGAAGACTGGTTGGCATCAGCAATGATGGAAGTATTTATACCATGGAGATGGCAAATCTACAAATCTGAGTTCCCCCAGCCCAAGAGCCATATGTTAAACATTTATCAGTACATCACTAGTAACATTCATGGAGAATATAAAAGAAAGCCAATCATTTCAATATTATTGCATTGTTAAACCACATATGCTAAACACAGTAAAAAACAAAAACAAAAAACCCACCAGTTATTCTCAGTATCTTTAATATAAAGGCCACATTATAAGACTGAATCCAATTATTTTCTTATAGTCTAAGGCTTCCACCCCACACATTATGCAATATAGAGAATAGATGACAATAGTTAAAGCTAAAAAGCTTGATTCTCAGATTTGTTCTTTCAGAAATTGGCTAATGTGATTATTCCAGAATTTTGTGATTTCAACCTATGTTTGCCCATAATTTTTAAATTGAGTTGCAAAACTACCTATGAAAAATGAGTTTGGAAAAGGACACTGACCTTTTTGCCAGCATGCAGGGAATAAATAAATATATATTTATGTATAAAAATAAATATATATATTTATCTTCTAAAGCTACAAAATCCAAACTTGGCAGGTCTACAGATCTCAGTGAGTAAGGAAAATCAAGTCAACTCAGTAAAACAGTTAAGTAATTTTTAAACAACAAGTTTCGAAGTAAACATTATATGTAGCAACATTATATGTAGCAACCCAACACAAAAAGAGCCAACTATCCAGCTCACCTGGAGTCAGGTCAGATAGCAGTGAGACAAATGAGAGAAACAAAGATTCACTGCTTTATTTCCAGCCATTCTTCAGAAACACATACTATAGTGTTGAGAACAAGCTACCAAGGTCATGTCCAACAAAAGTACACCAGTTGTTAGAATTAGCAGCTTTAGAAATTCGCTGGAAGATGAATTACCCCTAGAGCACACTAAATAAAAGTTAAATGCCTTGCTGCCCATGATTTCCAAGATTCTTTTTCCTACATGAAGAACTTTAAAGATGGGTTTTTAAAAGCATACATTTAAATAGCCACACCTATACTGCATTCTGGACATTGGATGAAAAAGTCACCTTAATATATATTGGTGTTCAAGAATAACTCCCTGTGAGACATATTTGGCATCCACTATCTCATTCCTCTGTGCAACTTCTTATGTCCAAGTCTTTATAACACATCTTTAAAAAGACCATCTAAATACAGGAGAAACTTAGTCTACTAGTAAGCCCATGATAGATTCTTCTTCACTTCTGTCACTGTATTTTTGATCTCTAACATTTCTTTTTGGTTCTTTCTCAGGATTTCCATCTCTCTGCTTACATTACCCATCTGTTCTTGCTTGCTGTCTACTTTATCTCTTAGAGTCCTTAGCATATTAATCACAGTTGTTTTAAACACAATCTGATTATTCCAATATCCCCACCATGTCTGGTTTTGGTGCTTGCTCCATCTCATCAAACTGTGTTGTCTTGCCTTTTAGTATGTCTTGTACTTTTTTCTTAATAGCTGGACATGATATCCTGGGTAAAAGGAACTATTGTAAATAGTCCTTTAATAATGTGGTGGTAAGTTGTGGAGGAGGGGAAGCATTTCAGTATCCTATAATTAGGTTTCAATCTTTTAGTGAGCTTGTGCCCCTGGACTGTGAACTTCACACATGCTTCTCAGTCTCCTTTCCCCACCAAAGGTAGGACAAGAGGGCTAGAATAAGTTAAAGTTAGATATTCCTCTTCTCTCACATGGAATCTACAGCTGGTTGGAATTGATTATTTCCTTCCTGCCAATTAAGTTAGGCTATGATAAAACCCCAGCATAATGGATGCTACCTGATTAGCCTCTCCTGAGGACAGGCCTTCTTAAGAACAGAGTGCTCTGGTGTATTTCAAAATGTATCCTTTTCCTCTTCCCCTGCTAGAAAAATGAGGGAATTTTTCTCTCACATTTACTGTTGAAAACCTGGTCAAACTTCTGGAAGTAATACTCACAATGGCATAGAGGTAGAGGCCCCCCTATGACAGGGTCCAGCTAGAGTTTTTAACTCTCAGAGTTGTCCACACTGAGTCTCCAGCAATTTGTCAATTACAGCTCAGGTTTCCTATCCTAACACTTTCCATTGGTAAATCCCTGCTCTGGGAAGCCATGATCCCTGTATCCACCTGTCTGTCTGTCCAATCTTGGGAGCACAATCATGGGGAACAGTGATTTGGTCTGTGTTCTCCACTCTTAAAAATCCAAGAAGAGTTCCTGATGGCAGTCTGTTCAGCTTTTTACTTCTTGTTAGGATAGAGTGGCAACTTCTAATCTCCCTACATGCAGAATGGTAGTAATCCAATCTGAAGATATTTCAATCCTTGTATGCATGACAGCATTATTTATAAAATAGAAAAATTGAAATCAGTTTAGTTATCCATTAGAGGTGAGTGATTAGGGAAATTATGGCCCATTCATAAAATAGAAGACTCTACGTAAGTTAAAATGAATGAACAAGAGTTATATATATACATAATCAGGTATTAACCTCAAAAATATTTTGAACTTAGCATGCCTTCACATAACATTTAAAACTTGTAAAAAAATCATATACTATTTTAAGACAATAGATTATGGGATAAATTTATTTTTTAAAAATAATCTTGCAGGGGCACCTGGGTGGCTCAGTGGGTTAAAACCTCTGCCTTCAGCTCAGGTCATGATCCCAAGGTCCTGGGATTGAGCCCCACGTCCGGCTCTCTGCTCTGCGGGTAGCCTGCTTCCTCCTCTCTCTCTGCCTGCCTCTCTGCCTACTTGTAATTTCTATCTGTCAAATAAACAAATAAAAAAATCTAAAAAAAAAAAATAATAATCTTGCATGAGACTAATAGAAACCGAATTCTTGGTAGTTTTTCCTTCAAGGAAGTGAGGAAATTAGGATCAGAAAGAATTCACAGAAGGCAATAACTACAACTATAATATTTTCTTTAGTTTAGTGGTGTAAAACAAATGTCATTACAATATTAAAATTTCTTGAGCCTGTGATTGAAAATATTCTATATTGTTGTTTCTGCATGTGTAATATTTTATCTTCAAAATTATTAAAGCTGTGTGAGTTTTGGAGGCTAATTATTCATTATTTCTGCATACTATCATTTAGTCTTTTGGCCAAGAGAGCCAGTATGGCTTTAAGATTAAGAGTCTCTACTCTACAATTATCTTGATGAATACTGAGTAGTATATGAAACTGTTGAATCACTATCTGTTATACCTGAAACTAACATAACACTGTATGTTAGCTACACTGGAATTGAAATTTTTAAAAATGAGCAAAGGGAAAAAAAAAAAAAAGAGAGAGAATCTGTACTCCAAACCAAAAATGCCAGATTTCAAACCTGAATTCTATACCTAAACATTTTTGTCATTAAGCTAGTTAACCAATATATTTAAGCTTCAGTCTATATGTGATTCTGGAAAAATAATATACTTTTCATTCTAGGATGGTTAAAAGTGCTACAAGAGGCAGTGGATGAAACTAGCCCCTCCTACTTAAAAAAATCATTTAAAAATGTTAACTGATAGTTGATATTAGGAGCAATTTAATATATATTTCATATAACCCTCTTTTACCTTTGGTCATATCAATCTAATGTATCTTTATAATATCTCTAGGAAGATCTCTTTAATCTCAGGTAAGCATGTTTTCTTACTTCTTTCAGTATGTTCTTCATACCAACTGACCATTTATCTTGCTGTTCCCCAATCTGCTGTTCCCCAATCTGATCATTTATCTTACTGTTCCCCAATATGAGGCTGTGATCATCCAGCTTCCTCCACCTTTAAAACTGTTCTTTCTCCATAGGTTATTCAACTCTAATTTTCTTTGGAGCCTATATCAAGATGCATTTCCATAATGAAACTTTCCTAAATCTTACCATTGTACTTTGCTCTAAATAGTCTGGACTGAACAAAAATGTATTACTATCATTGGCCAGCAATAATTTCAGTGTTTCACATTTTACGGCACTCTACAGTTTAAAATCATTTAGACATTATGTCACTCATATAGCATTCAGATGAAGATGAGCTACTGTGTGGAACTAATTTTATATCTGCTGACTCTAAGTTTAATAGTTTATATCACCTCATATATTAAATACTAAGATCTTTTCAAAAAGTTCAAATTTAAATGTATGCCTCTCTATGTTTTTTATAAATACTTTCCCTATATAAAGCTTTTTAAAAACTCAACCATAAGACATGTTAGTTGCAAGCATAAACTTATCAGTGATAATAAAAATGAATTTTATTAAATATAAATACAAACAGGGAAATGGATTCATTTATGTCCAATATACACATACATAGTCAGACTCTCCCAATAAATTAATAAGGCTTTTTAATCTATAGATCTCTGTCAAAAATATTAGAGACTATAATGCAGATAAAGAGAATATGTATGTAAAAGAGATGCATTATTGCTAGCACTAGTTGGAAAGCAAATACCTAAGAAAAAACATTTTCCTTGACATTCATGAATTAAACATGTCAAAGATAAGAACATAAATTGGACTTTTGGGGATCCACAAAAATTCTGGACTGAAAGGTCTCATTTGTAACAACATGGATGGACCTAGAAGATATAATGCAAACTGTGATAAGTCAACCAGAGAAAGACAAATATGTGGAATTAATTATGTGGAATTAATATGCAGAATTTAAGAAACAAAACAAAACAAAACAAAAAAAAGAAAACTAGATTCTTAAAAACAAAGAACAAACTGGTAGTTGCCAGAGGGGAGGTGGGTGGAGGAATGGTTGCAATAGATAAAGGACATTAAGAATACACTTATCTTGATGAGCACTAAGCAATGTATAGAATTACTGAATCATTATATTGTATACTTAAAACTAATATAACACTGTATGTTAATTATACTGTAATAAAACTTTTTTAGAAAGAGCAGGGTTATTAAGGATGACTCTTTTTTTTCACTAAGTATTTTATTGTATACTGCTGCCAGTGTATATAAAATAATTAGCCTTGTGAAATAGAAATTTATGAAGATTCAGAGAAGTAGATGTGAAGCACTGACAAAAGCAGGACTTAATATAGTATGGTATGTGTTATAGGGATAAGATTTGTATAGGTTTCAAATTCAGTGCTCTTTTGAATACTCACTGGTTCATAAAAAGTGGTTTAGAAAACCATCCAAAGATTTGTTTTGCTACAAAAAGGAACAGACTTTCTGGAGTCTTAAGGAATTCCTACCTGAAGATACTCTAGTCACCAGGGGTCATGTTGAGCATTCTACCGACAGAATTGTTTCAAATCTTCAGCTGCCTGAGAAACCTTCATGTGGTTGAGTCTGGTTTACAGCTGGAACTACTGAACCACTTTCTTCATAGCAGTGACTCTGGAGGAAGCAGACATGGCACTTGTAAGAGCTGGGCAGATTCTGCAGTGGGTAGACTGGTAAGGCTCACTCTGTGTCAAAGGAAGCTGCTGACTTCAATATTACAGAAACTATCCATGGTGCTGAACTTCCAGTCTCTACACCTGATTCACCAAGGATGATGAACTGGGAAACTAGAAATGAAAAGATTGAATGTTCAGAAGTTAACAAATAAATATGACCACTTGGAAGAATTTATGTAGGAATATGGTCAAAATTTGAATAGAAAATACAGGTTAGGCAAATAGTAATATAAATTCCTTTAATATCAAGGTAATGATTTCACTGTAGAATCTTGGAGGTTAGCAAAATTTTTCTGAGCAGAAGTATATAGCAAGATGGAAAAAGTAAGAATTTTATGTTGGTATATAGTACAAATTGTAAAAATTATGTTTTATATCACTGAATCTATAACAAGATAACCTAGTTTGTCATCACTCTATCCCTAATAAGTCATTAATAACTAAAAAGGATCAGAAATGCTGGAATTTAGATATAAGACATTTCAGTAGACTTTGTGCAGCAGAATTAGAGTAAATTGAGCCTGCCTGGAATCCATCCACAAATGTTAAGTTTCCAAATGATTCATTTTAATGATATTCACATCTATGAGTTCACAGATTACATATGACCAAATATATTTGTGCTTAGAGATAAATTATTCACATTGGTTATATGCAATTATTACAAAGACTCAATGGTGTAATGATATAAGATTAATAAGGTTGAACACAGATGATGAAATTAGATGACACACAGAATGTTCCTTATAAATGGAAACAAGTAAACTACTTATTTTTTATCTTTGCTTATCTAAATTTAGATAAAAATCAAGAGTTTCTTTGATAAGATTAAAAAATAATGAACATGAATATCTCCTTCTCTGAAAAAAATTCTATTTGTCATCTAATGACATGTTTCTCTTAGCTATGGAATACTTCATAACTAGGTCTTTGGGGGGAAAACTCTCAATTTAAAGAAAATTTCCTTTTCTCATTTAAAATTGAATAGCAACTCAACTAATCCAGATACCAGGGATGATGTGATGTCCTTAATTTTTTCATATAATGATATGTATGTGTGGTAAGAAATACATCTTTGCTAAATTTCAAGTTTTGTTTCAAAAGATAAAAGTCTGATTTGGGCAACATTCCCAGAAGTTCCTTTGGGGGAAAATGACACATTTCATAATTGCAGAGTTCCAGTTGCATTTGGTTAAAATAATCATTTTGAAATGGTGATTTTGTGTGTGTGTCTATGTTTAAAGAACTGTCCTGTGTATCTGAGATCAAATTTCATAAATGGCAAATTATGTGGATGCCAGGTAGTATAGTCACAGCTAATAACAAGCCTAAGTGTTGAGTTGTAACATCAACCCAATGTATTCACATGTCTTTATTTAAGCTTAGGAACAGTTCTCTCCTCATCAAAAATAATGAAAACCAGATTCTTAGGTAGCACAGCTGAATTTAGGACAAATATGACACTAAAAAATATAGATCTTTACCCTGAAGCAGAAAATAATGTCTTCTTAAAAATAAAATCCTCTTATGGCAGCAAGATATACAATTATATTATGATCTTAGTTGCTATATCCACTTCTACAAGTTAATTAAGAGAGACAGAAACGATCACAGAAGAAATATAAGGACTGAGTCCTGTAGGGCTGAAAGATTTTCCTTCCACACGACACTAACATTTTTCACAGAACAGACAATATTGAAATACCTGTCAACGACAAACAATGTAAGAATTCAGCATTTGACCCAATATTGTTTTTGCTTAAAAAAAAAAAAGATTCTTTCTTTCTTTATTTATTTGACAGAGAGAGAGAAAGATCACCAGTAGGCAGAGAGGCAGGCAGAGAGACAGGGGGGAGCAGGATTCCTGCTGAGCAGAGAGCCCAATGCAGGACTCCATCCCAGGACCCCAAGATCATGACCTGAACTAAAGGCGGAGGCATAACACACTGAGCCACTCAGGCACCCCTGCTTTGCTTTTTTGTTTTTTGTTTTTTATTTTTTAACTTGCATATAGAGTCAAACATTTCCTAGAGAAAGTAGAAGTAGGATGTTACGAACACTCTTAAGGCTTTTACTCTTCAGATATAAAAGCCACTTAGAATGTATTATGAAACTGAATGCTCAACATTTTCAAAAAAAAAAAAACAAAAACAAAAATGGCAAGGCATTAGATTCATTTCTACACCCACTTAATCAAAATTCAGTAAAAATTCTATTCTCCACTGCCAAGAGAAAAATGTTGAGAAAAAGTGCATAGGTCATGATGTTTTAATGAACTATTGGCTCCTGGGAATTGTTTTTTTTTTAAGGGAGCTCTGATGAGAAAAAGGTTAGACCAAATTTCATAGTAATGACAGCAGTTAGCCTTTCTGTTAGGGATTCTGGTCTGACATTAGTGATGTTGTTTTCAACAGGAAAATTAAGTTATTACCAACACTGAAACAGAAAAAAATAATAAAACTTTGAAAGAGTTCAAGTATCCTGTTTGAAATAATGGCCAAGATAATTATATTCTATACATTTTTCTCTATTGCACACAAATGATACAATCAAAATATTAACTTTAATTAAATGCTCATACCCCACTCAAATATTTTCCCCAAATTCAATCCCAGCACCAGTTCTTGCTGAAAATACAGATTGCCCATGAAGACCAAGTTTTTAAACCCATATCTGTACAATTTTATTATTTTCAAAATAAAAAATATATATCTTGTTTCAGATGAAATTTGGCTTTCATTATTTTATAGCTGTGAAAAATTAAATTGTTTCTTTCCTTTTCCATTTTGCACTACAGGTCTTTGAAATACATTTTTTCAGCCTTTCCAATAGCTAGTATATCTACAAGAGGTCAATAAATATCAGTTTGAAAACCTTGTCAGTATAGGCTAAAAATATCCTGTACTTTCATCTTTCAGTAAGCCCTAATAGTGACAGAAAAATCTATTTCCTAGTGAAATTCTTTTTTTTTTTTTAATTTTTTTATTTTTTTATTTTTTTTTTTTAAACATTTTATTTATTTATTTGACAGAGAGAGATCACAAGTAGGCAGAGAAGCAGACAGAGAGAGAGGAGGAAGCAGGCTCTCCATGGAGCAGAGAGCCCGATGCGGGGCCCGATCCCAGGACCCTGGGATCATGACCCGAGCCGAAGGCAGAGGCCTCAACCCACTGAGCCACCCAGGCGCCCCCCTAGTGAAATTCTAAATGAAGATATTTTGGTAACTGTTTACATTAGAATCCAATTAGAACATACTCTCTTTAGAGTAAAACTTGATATAAGTGAAATTTGTCATGAACCTTATAACAATTGAACAAATGTTTATATGCCTTAACCTAAAGGAAATACAAAATGAATTAAGATATAGTCACTGCTTTCAAGGTGTTTAAAATATTCTAACAAAGGAGAAGTACAAATAATTTATAAATAAAGTTAATTTAATTACAGAGGACTTTTACCTATAATATCCAAACATTTTAGACATAACAATAGCAAGATTTCTCAGTGTTCCTAAATATTCAGATACATTTTGGGGCATCTGGGTGGCTCAGTTAAGTGCCCAACTCCTGATCTCCTGATATTAGGGCAGGTCATGCATGATTTCAGTGATAAATGTATGATTTTTTTTTACTTTATTTTTCTACTTTTTAAATTTTTTATTAACATGTAATGTATTATTAGCCCCAGGGGTACAGATCTGTGAATTGCCAGGTTTACACTTCACAGCACTCACCATAGCACATACCTTCCCCAATGTCCATAACCCAACCACCCTCTTCCTACACCCCTCACCCCGGCAACCCTCAGTTTGTTTTGTGACATTAAGAGTCTCTTATGGTTTGTCTCCATCCCAATCCCATCTTGTTTCATTTATTTCTTTCCTACCCCCCAAACCCCCCATGTTGCCTCTTGACTTCCTCCTATCAGGGAGATCATATGATAATTGTCTTTCTCTTATTGACTTATTTCACTAAACATAATACCCTCTAGTTCCATCCAGGTCATTGCAAATGGCAAGATTTCATTTCTTTTGACGGTTGCATAGTATTCCATTGTATATATATACCACTTCTTCTTTATCCGTTTATCTGTTGATGAACATCTAGGTTCTTTCCATAGTTTGGTTATTGTGGACATAGCTGCTATAAACATTCAGGTGCACATGCCCCTTAGGATCACTACCTTTGTATCTTTAGTAGTAAAAGGTAGTAGTACTTACTACTTAGTACTTACTACTACCTAGTAGTGCAATTGCTGGGTTGTAGGGTAGCTCTATTTTCAAGTTTTGAGGAACCTTCATGCTGTTTTGCAGAGTGGTTGCACCAGCTTCCATTCCCACCAACAGTGTAGGAGGGTTCCCCTTTCTCTGCATTCTCACCAGCATCTGTCATTCCCTGACTTGTTAATTTTAGCCATTCTGACTGTTGTGAGGTGGTATCTCATTGTGGTTTTGATTTCTATTTCCCTGATGCCGAGTGATGTGGAGCACTTTTTCTTGTGTCTGTTGGCCATCTGGATGTCTTCTTTGCAGAAATGTCTGTTCATGTCCTCTTCCCATTTCTTGATTGGATTAGACATGCATGATTTTTGTGAGATCAAGCCACACACTGGGCTCCCTGGTCAGCATGGGGTCCATTTGAGGTTTTCTCTCTCCCTCTTCCTCTCCCCCCAACTCTCTAAATAAATAAATAAATAAATAAAATCTTTAAAAAATATTCACCTACATTTCAAATATATCTAGGAGTGAAATGAAATAATGGTCATCATTTTTGCATTTTGACGTCATTTTTAAATTATTTGTAAAACAAGGAGAATTCTTATATAGTTTTATGCTTTTTTTTAAAGATTTTATTTATTTATTTGACAGACAGAGATCACAAGTAGGCAGGGAGGCAGACAGAGAGAGGGGAGGGGATTAGAATCCAGGCCATCTGACAGCTAAGTCGACACTATTAGGCACTATAATATAACACTTTCTAAAAGACATAAACAACATTTTAATTTAACAAACATTAACTACTTGCCAACACACCATATAGGAATAGGCCTTGCTCATATATCATTAGGTAACAGGTGTTGCTTACTTTGTGTATATAATTGCTACAGAATCTAACCAATCCAGGTAAGTTGGTAAAAGATTATTTGGAATATCATTTAAAATTTTTAGTTAAGAAAACCTACATTATAAAATCTATAGTTTATAATTTTATACTAAAAAACTTAACTATATATAGATACACATAAAAAAATAAAAGTCACACATATAAAATAAAATACAGTTATTGGAGAAGGAAACCATATGCACACATACAGTAAAATAAAAAACAATAGGTTGTGGTTCTGTTTTGAATCACATATGCCCCATCACTGACCAGAAAAGCTTATAAAATGTCTTTCCTGAGCCATGATGGAGACTTCTTTGTGACAGCTGTTTCTACACTGTGCCCTGACCCACTTTAGTATATGAAACCAGTCCATGGTTCACTGTAATCACTACCAGTTCATACAGATCTGGTTATTCTGTTATATCAGGCCTCCTATGCTAACTTCAGTGCAATATCTTTTCCATAGCTTTATAATTGCTCAAAATTAAATATTTAGTTACAGACTTCAAGTACTTCTTTTTCTATTTGAAGATTAAAACAAATGCAATAACCTCCAAAATTGTTGTTATTTTCAACTCAAGTCTTGAAAAATTCTTTTTATGAAAATACTTTTTCTGAATATACACCTGCAGTGAAAAGGTTTTAATAAATCTTCTAGATTGGGGTGTAATAGAACAAATTCCAGGTGAATATTACCTGAGAACTCCTCAACATTCTCAGCTCAAGTGCCATGACAATCTGGTTGATATAAATCAGTTGTAAGATTTGTCACACATAATGTGTTGTTTATAGCAACAAAAGTTCTAAGAGTATCCTTCCCTGACCACTGGCTAAAGTCCTTTCCATCACTGAGTTTCTAATTTTTAAAGGATATATCTTTGCTTGAGTTTTGTGCAGCTCCTCACCTAAACTGTAAATTCCACTGGCTATTATTATATCCCTAGTGCTCAACACACACCCATTCTCTAATAGTGTTTGGGGAATATAGAAAGAATAAATCTTGCCCCATGTGGTTTTACCTATCACCGTGAAATCACAATTCTATTTCTGAAATGCAAATCGAATCCTCTGATTGGTCTTAAACTTTCCAATGCCCTCCTCCTACTTCCTAAGGTAGAAGCCTAAAACTTGTAAAATCTTTGACTACTGGATCCGTCCCTATCTCCAGAATCCATTTCTTTCATCTCTGCATTCAAATTTCTGCCCAATGAGTCCAGACATACAGTATGTTTCCCTAATGTTTCAAACTTCCATATTTTCCCAGATTTTGGACATGCCATCTTATACACCTTAAAAGTTCTGCTCTCCATCCAATCCTTAGGCCTTGATATGTGACTAGCATGTCTACTCCTTCTTTCAGGAGTTATTCAATGGTACCGTATAATTTGTCAAAGATGTCTTTCCTAATACTTCCGAATACAATTAACTTCTCCTTTGCCTGTGCTTTCACTGCATTTTGTCCATGCTCTCACTATAGCAATTATTTCATTGTATCCATTATTTATTTTAGCTTCTGCTTTCCTACCAGCTTAAAATTATCACTATAGAATCATATTACGATCAGGAGCTGTAGGTTTCATCTATGTGTTATCAGTATCTAACAGAGTGCCTATATCAAAGGTAGTAAATGACTAAAGGAATGGAGGTCTCACTGTTACTTAATTAAAGTCCATGCTAGGATGGCTGAAAATTCTTTCCATACTGTTTTCTTTCTATCTGCAGGATGGAAATAAAATCAACCTAATTCAGAATATTATTCTAAGTGGCTATAAACACATCCTCTAAACTGAATGTTCCTCAAATAATTCATCAAGACATTTAAATATTAAAGGCAATTTATAGGCATAAATTGTAAGTCAGGGAACTTACAAAGAGTATGATTTTAAATTGTTCTTCAAACTGTACAATAGAGAGAATTTTTTTTCCAAGCAGTATGCTACATAAGACAATGAAGCTTTATCATATCTCACCATTTGTGGTTCTATGGTTCTATAAGTCATATACTTATATTTCAGTTAGAAAATCTTTTGGAATAGGGTTTAAGACAGATTCACCATATTCTAAGCCCCCTTTAATAACTGATACTAGAGAGCCAATGAGTTTTAGAGCTTGAGGCTTCTATGAGAGAATAACTATATATATGTTTTTCTTAAGACAATTCAGAATTTTAAGAAAAAAACAAAGATAACCATGTTACCTTTACTGTATCTAGAAGTGATGAATGTGAACATACTGAAAGTAAAATGTGAGAATTAACTAAGTATTTCAAGATCTTTATCACCATTACCAGTTCATCTACATAAAGATGACCTGTGGTAACACATTTCTCCATTATTTCTATAACAAAATACATGCAAAGAGGGAAATGACACTGATAGCATTTTTGAACTGTGTAGCACAAACATGAAAGTATAATGGATTTTCATACATTTAAAAGACATTTCTGTTAGTGCTAAAAGCAAAAGTCAGAAAAAAATATTTTTCCTGGGAAAAAAAAAGGTACCTAAAATCCCACCATTCAGTAGACTAATCTGCCTTAATGTTAGATTTTTATTTTTAATAAATGTTGTTGAAGAGCTAATGATGAATAGTAACACTAATAATGAACAGCCTTATTAAAATGCTGTTCTTTCTCCAGTACAGACATTAAAAGAAATGAAAAATTCCCATTTTTGTCTTCAGAGAAGACAATCTTATACCGTTTCTAGAAAAATCCAATTTTAGAAAAAAAATAAAAACATGTAGAATGTTTCCTACTCAAGGGGGTCTTCTGAAATAATGCATACAAGTCTTTTTTTTAATTAGATGAAAAGTAATGTTATTACATGCCCTACCTTTAGTCAAATTAGTAAAATTCCATGTGTTTTTAAATGGGTTGGAAATTATACACTTGATCTTAGCCAACAGGCCAAGAAGCGATGGGTTGGAAATTATATATGGTAATTATAAAGCTTTAGTGATTATCTTTATATTTAAC
The DNA here is from genome assembly GCF_010015895.1 of Lontra canadensis. Lineage (NCBI taxonomy): Eukaryota > Metazoa > Chordata > Mammalia > Carnivora > Mustelidae > Lontra > Lontra canadensis. The sequence goes on from NW_022630996.1 coordinate 28,820,038, forward strand.
ACTAATATTTAAGTATATAGTTTTACTATCAATTTTAAGACTTAATCAATACTAGTCCAGTGGCATAGAAAACTAAACATCCTGAAGACCTTTTCATTGATAACAACTAATATTCTGAATAAAATAAGAAAATGTTTAATGTTTCATTAAGATAGCATGAAAATAAGAATCTATTATAATTAGTTTGGTTCACTTTAGGATGAAGATTCTACCTTAGGATGAAGATGTAGAAAGCCACAAGAAAATCTGCCTTCTCACTAGTAATGAGAGAAAGACAAATAATCTACAAAATTATAACTTTTCCAAAGTGCATCAGAGACCTGAGGTCTCTGAGGCAATCAAGAAACTAAATCCTACAAAGTGACAAGCCTCTAAGAGCAGAAACACCACACACAAACCATTTCACCCATGTAGAAGCGTAAGAGAAAGAGATAGCCTTCAAACGAGCAGATAAATAAGCTAAAACTTTAACAACATTTTAAGGAATAGTATGGGGGGGGGGCATGTCAGTTATATAACAGGTAACCCAGAAACAAGGGGAGTTTGCATTCATTTGCAAGCTCTTTTCCATGGCGTTCCCCCATGAGCTCCTGAGGAAGACTGATTCAGTGTGGGGTGGGGGGTTCTGATGAGAGAGCTCTCCTCACTTGGCACAGGCATTCAGCATATAATCAGCTGTTGTGGAAAGTCTTTTATGTTTCCCTATACCTTTCTTTCTATGAAGCAAAAGCTTTAAGCCACTTGGAGAAGAGCAGCAAAATTTCTCATCCACTGGGATAGAGGTAAAAATTCATTATTATGCTATAGGATAGAATCAAAACTCACAGCCACCAGGATTGGGATGGAAATACTCCTCAGTCACAGAACAAGGCAAAGTTCATTTGTTTCTGGGAGAAGTATATAATCAAAAACTCTATAAGCATCAGGGAAGAACAGAAAAGCCACTTGAAGGGCACCTGGGTGGCGCAATTGGTTAAGCATCTGCCTTTGGCACAGGTCATGATCCCAAGGTCCTGCAATACAGCTCCACATTGGGCTACCTGCTCTGTGGGGAGTCTGCTTCTCCCTCTCCCTCTGATCCTCCTCCCAGCTTGTGCTTTCTCTGTCTCAAATAAATAAATAAAATCTTAAAAAAAAAAAAAAAAGTCTCTTAACCCCAGGACCCAGCACCAATAGCAAGCAAAGATTAGCCAGAACCAGATAAGGGGAAAGGAATTATATAACTCAGCCCTAGATCAGCCACAAATACAAAGCAGGATTTGGCTACCAAAGAAAGGAAAGGAAGGAATGCAAGCACGGATCCACCTTTGAGACCCAGAAACACAAAGCATGCCTAACACTGAAGATGAATACACACAAAACAAGTGCAAAAAGAAACTCTTCTTGGCACTTAACATGAAACAAATCCAAGTAACAAGCAACAGCCATCTCCCACTAGAGAAGGGTCAAGAGCATAACACGTGTGAAAAACTTCTAAAGCTGAGAGTGGAGCAAGAATGCTGACAAAAACACAAGGTAACTCTTCCCAACCGAAGGATAAATTTGTGGCTTATGTTGCACTGAAGGGAATCATAACAACAACAAGATCTAAACCCTGCATATTTCCTGATGAGACTGATTCATACTAAGGGTCAGAACAAAGAAGAGGCATTTCTGGCATAGATACTATCAACCTCAGTCTCTACTCTTCTATATATTATGATAGCATTCAATAAAAAATTATGAGACAAGCAAAACTATGGGACAAACAAACAAAAGACCATGAACAATGACCCATTGTGAAGAGATAAAGCAATCAAAGACTCATACTTAGTGTTGACCCATTAGTTGAAACTATCAGACAAGAACATAAAAATAACAATGATGCATATATTAAATGATCAGAAGAAAAGGTAGAGGGTAAGTATGAGTAGATAAGGGATTTCACCAGACAGATGAAAACTAAAACTCCAATGGAAATGGTAAAAATAATAATAAAAATAAAAACAGTAACAGAAATGAAAATTTTTTTTGATAATACTCATTACTGGAGTGGAAACAGCTAAGGAATCAGTAAACTTAAACATGGAGCAAAACAAATGATCCAAACTGACTTTTTTTTTTTTTTTAAAGACTGGAGAACACAGAATAAAGAATTCAGGAGATGTGGGAAAACACCCTAAAAACAAAATGAAAACTTCAAAACTGGACATACCATAGTCAAACTGCTGGGGAAAAAAAAGAGAAAATGTTAAAGCAGGCTGAGAAAAATGAAACATTTCAGAGAAGAACAAAGATAAAGATTACCACAAACTTCTTATCGGTAGTTAAGTCAGAATACAAAAGCATGGAATCTTTATAGCACTGAAAGAAAAATCTATTGATTCTGAATTCCATTCCTAGTACAAGTATTTTTCAAAAATGATAGCAAAATGTTCTTTTTTTTTTCCAGATAAGCTAAAGATGAATTCATTGTCAATACAATATACAACAAGAAATGTTAAAGGAAACTCTTCAAGCAGAAGAAATATGATATCAGATGCAAATGTAAACAAAGAAACAGGAAGCACCAGAAATGATAAAATGAAGGTAATCATAAAAGACTTTTTTTTTCTTATTTTCAATCATTTTAAAGATAACTGACCCTCTAAAGCAAAAATATTAACACAATTGTGGGTTTGTAAGATATGAGATATAAAATGAGTGACTATTGTAGCATAAAAATGAGAAGGAACAAATGTAACTGTAGTGTTGTAAGCTGTTTAAATTATACATGAAATGAAACAGTAGTATTTGGCAGTTGATTGTGATAAGTTATAAATTTACATTGCAAATCTTAGAGCATTTGCTAAAAAATTCCTTTACCTGTATTACTAATAATCCAATAGTGGACATTTATAAAATCACAAAAATACTCAATAAAAAAATGTAGAAAGCAAAGAATAGATGAGAGAGATAACTAGATGGCAGATTAATTTTTTTAAAAGAATGTAAGTAACATTAACTATGTTACATTTAAGTGATCTGAAAATCCCAATTAAAAGGTAAAGTTTTTCAGATGGAAGATAAAATAAGAACCAATTATAGAGATTGTAAAATATTTTAAATATAAAGGCATACATAGGATAAAAATAAGAAGATAGAAAAGATAAGTCAGTTACTTTAAGCACTAAGTAAAAAAGGTGAAGTGGCTATCTTAATGTCAAATAAAAACAGATTTCAGTGACAAGGAATATTAGTAGGACTTACATAATTATAAGGAAATCAGCTTCACCATCATTACACAGGTCATAACAATTTTAAGTGTTTATGCACCCAAAAACAAAACTTCACCACACATGAAGGAATGCTGATAGAACTGAGGAAAAATAGAAACTTCAATACTCCACTTTCAGTTATGGGTCGAAAAAGCAGATAGGAATTCATAAGGATATGCAGACCTGAAGAATACTATCATATTAGTTGATATTTAGAGAACAATCTCCCAATCAGAGCACAATGCACATTATTTTCAAATACAGTGGGATGCTCACCAAGACAGACCACATTCTGGTCCATGAAACAAACCTCAACAAATTGAAAAGAACTAAAATTATACAAGATATATTTTCAGATCACAGTGGAATAAAACTGCAAGGAAAAAAAAAACAGAAAGAAATGTGGGGAAAAAAACCCAAATCTTCAGAAATTAAACAATAATCTATAAACACATGGGTCGAGAAAATTTTTAATATAATGAAAATGGAAATCCAATATATCAAAATTTGTAGGCTGTTATTAAAGCATTAAATTTATAGTATTTAATGTTTTCTTAGAAAAAGAACAAATATCCTCCAAAAGGGAAAAAAGAACAAATGACTCAAGTAATCTAAGTTCCCCTCTTGAGAAAGAAGAGCAAAATAAATTCAAGTTAAATACAAGAAATAATAAGATAAAAGCAGAAATCAATGCAATACCAAAATGAGAACACACAGAAAAAGTCAATGAATCATACTCTGCCATAAAAATAATTTGTTTTCAATGACATAGTACTTGACTCAAGTTTGAACTTTATAATTAAAAGAAGATAAATATGATATAATGCTTAGTAATTAGTTATAATTTTCACATGTAATAGAATATACTATTTCTGTAAGACCTATGCTGTAATATTGTCTATTGACATTTTTCCAAATAATTATTTTAAAGAAAGAGAGTGCATCCAGGTAATTTATCTTTTATCAGCTTCTTTACACTTTCTCTAAAATTATGGGGGGAATTGTGCTGAGAAAAACCATCTCATACATACAGGCTTTCAGCCCCCACTCAGCCCATAAGGCTGGGACTTGGAACACTTCCTTACCAAGAGTTAAAGAGCCCTCGTAATTTCCACTGGAATTATCAACTTGTTTGGGAATATCTGTCCTTTTTACAAGCCCAATATATGTTCTTATGTTCCGCATAAGCATATGGCACCTGGCTAGCCCTACTGCTATGTCTGCCCTCTGTGGAGGGTGTATAGGATCCTTCTACTGGGTCATGAGAGCAGTGAACATAGGCCAATAGCCCTGCATCTGCTGCAGCGAGAGAGAGACCAAGTAGCCATGGAGGACTGATGTCCACTATTGAAGCAACTTCTCCAAAGTAAGGTTATATAAGTTACTTCCTTTACTTAAAAATAATTAACACATTCAGTAGAAGTATTAAATCTAAATGAATTATATCTAAATCCTTAAGTAAGGAAATCTAATATTTATTAATAATTTATTATGTGCTATATATTTAACCCATCCACAAATCTCACTTCAGAATATATCCTAAAATTAAAAGTCATCTACAACAACTGGCTGCTGACTTCCCTTTCTCACTTTATCATCCAGCAACTTTCACTCTTGAAGCATGACTTAAAACTCACCTGGAGTATCAGAATTCAGTCTTTCAAAGTTTTAGTCATAATTAAATGTGTATCTACATGTTCCTGTTTATTAAAATCCAGAATTAATTTCTATCTCATTTGAATTCCTAAACCACGCTGTTTATATCAGTTTAATAATGCCTATCACATTCTTCTTTACATCATAGTCTTTTTTCAAAATGGTTTATACTTCCTTTGTGCAAATACTCTCCCCACCTACATTCAGTAATATAACCTTTGAATGAGCTTTCCATCTAAATACTTTCTCATCCTCCCTCAAAGGTAGATGTGGTCATGTGACAAAAATCTCAAGAGGATGCAAGCTGAACTGATATACGTGCTTTCCATATGTGACCTTAAAGAGAGTGATATGTTTTCTTTCTATCCTTTCTTCTGGCATTCATCACCCAAATGTGACAGTGTTTGTGAAACAACTGGGTCCTAGGAATGGTGAAGCAGCTACATAGACAACTAGAAGACACCTGGGTCCTTGACATCATGGATGCACCATATTGACCCTGAATGATTTATACTAGATTGTAGCTTAAAAAATAAAAACAATCTTATCTTATTTAAGCCACTGCTATTTTGGTTTTTGTTATAGCTTCTAAATCTCCATCAAAATTAATATATTCTACAAGTTTCTTGGGGGCAGGAATCTCTTCTTCTTGACCTTTCTATCTCTTGTATTCATCACCTTGCTTAGCAGAATGCCTTATACATAAAAAGTACTCAATAAATACTTATTGCATTGAACATACTTTCCAAAATTTCATTGGATAACATCCTTATACAAGTAGACCACTCACCAAGAGGATAAAGTTGGATCATAAAGTAGAAGAATCAAAATAAGCCTTGCTTGCTAAGCCTTGCAGAAATTGCAAGTTTGTGATTAAAAAAAGAGAAAGAGAGGAGGGAAGAAACATTCTTTTACATGACTGAGTTGTGGGTGATTTGTTAAGCAGCAACATATAACCAGAACAACCATAATCATGTTCCTCCTCCTTATATTCTTATTAAAGAAAGTTATAAACACAAATACAAATGAGTAAGATTATTTAAAGCCCTGTACTCTGCAGTTCAAAATCATGAGTTTGTATTAAGTAGTGGGTAGAGGGGTTGGGTTCAGTAGATTAAGCTCAGGAGATTTTTATCTATTTTGTATGATTCTACTGTGGTGGATATATGAAACTATGCATCTGTCAAAACCCATAAAACTTCACAACATCTTAATGCATGCTAATTAAAAAAAATTTAGGAGGTTGGAGGATTTCAGAATGGAGTATAGAATGTGATAACGATCTAAGTGTTTTACAAATGTATGAAATACCCTCACTGAAGGGGATGCGGCAAAGGTGCTGACTTAAGTAACATTAGAATTGAATAGAGTCTGTAAGATTAAGGTCACAAGTATAATATATAAGCACTGTACTTTATTAATAAAGTTATATGACACAGTTGTATAGGTTAATAACTCTGAAACTGCCACACATGTATACTGGAATTGAACAATTTTGTACATGGATGGCAGATGGTGTACACCAGGTTTCCCATTGTTGGAGCAGGAAATCACCAATAAGCAACAAGACATGGCTATAATGATCAACATGGTATCTGGTAATGAATTAGAAGTGGAGACATTAGTGTGAACTCATGTTTAGCTTAATAGAAACACAGTTGTCTACATAGATAAATATTCATATATATGTATATATACATAGGTTAGCAGGCAGGCATATATTTCCCTGCTCTATGATCTAAGAGGACCAGAATCTATGACACCCCAGTAGTAATGAGCACACCCAACACCAAAATGTTGGTTTCAAATACATTCTCCAACAAAGGGAACCAGAATTAACTGGAGATATCGCTAATTCTTGGACTGGAGCAAGAACCATAAAAGATAAGCCTAAATAATGTTACTGTGTCAAAAAGTAAGAAAATACTCTCTCTCACTCTCTTGTTCTCCTGCTCTCTCACTCACTCACATGTTCACTCTCTTTCCACCACACATATATGGTGGTATGTCAAAGGGACATAGTAGCCAACTGACAGCATTCCCAATGGTTAATTCTGGGACAACTGAGCAACAAATATAAGTAGTATTGGATTTTAACCCAAAGTATAAAATATCCATGCGTCCATACCAATAACACAAACAAATAGGGATAAAAGACAAACATCCCAAAAAGAAGAATTCCAAATAGTCTGGGTAGATACTCAACCCTTAAAGAGTGAGGCGTTAACTCCTTACTCCTTAAGTGTTGGCTGTACCTTGTGGCTTTCTTCCAAAGAGCACAGCATAAAAAGGAAGAAAAAAGAGTAACTTTATGGTAGATAAATTTCACAAAAACTACCCTATCCAAATGATTAAGTTTAACATCAACTGTGATAAGACATGTTGATTAAAGTTACCTTTGAGATGATGTGATGAAAATTGTACTGCATCTCTGGTATTCCTCCCCAAAATACGTAACTCCAGTCTGATCATGAGAAAAACATCAGACCAATCTCAACTGATCTTCAAATTGACTAGTACTCTTTAAAACTGCCAAGGTCATTAAAAATAAGGAAAGTCTGAGAAACTGTCACATCTAAGAAGAATTCTAAGGAGACATGACAATTAAAAATGTAGTATCCTGGATGGGATCCTGGAACAGAAAAGGGAAATCAGGCAAAAACTAAAGAAATCTGAATAAAGTATGAACTTTAATTAATAATAATGTATCAATATTGGTTAATTAATTATAAAAAGTGTGCCATGCAACAGTAAGATGTTAGTAATATGCAAAATTGGATGTGGGATATACAGAAACTGTATTATCTTTGCAATTTTTCAGTAATTCCAACACTATTCTAAAATATCTAGAATATCTAATATTCTAATAAAATATCTAGAATATTAGATATTCTAGATATTTTAGAATATTATTCTAAAAATAAAAGATTATTTTTAAAATATTATAATCATTCTGGTCTCCTTTCTCACTCTCACATCCAACATCTAATCCATCAGAAAAGTCCTGATCATTCTACCTCCAAAATATAATCACAATCCAACTAACTCTACTGCCTTTCACAGATCCTAACCTGACCAAATCACCTTTCTCTTGCTCCTGATTATCATAGTATTTTCCTATTAATATCTCTGGTTCTGCCCTTTGTTCCCCTTTGGTCTACTTGAAGCATAGCAAGAATGGTGGTGTCTCTAAAACTACCGACAGGTAATGTCAATGGACTACTCTAAACCCTCCAGTGGTTCTCTATCTGCCAGAACATGAACCATAGTCATAAAAGTCTACAAAGTCCCATGACATCTGGTGCAGTTTCTTCTAGATCCCATTTCCTACTGTTTTTCTTCTTTTATGACTCTAACATTTCTAGTAAGCTACTGTCACAAGATCTTGGCACTTTATATTTCCTATGCTAGAATGTTCTTCCTTAAGAATTAGCATACCTTATTCTCTCACCTTCTTTAAATTTTTACTCAATTTCCCTGTTGGTGAGTCCTTTCCTGGTGACCCTACCTAAATTATAATCCTCTATAACACATTTGCTCTTCCCCTTCCATAACTATCTCCTTAGCCCTCTTAATCATCTAACATAATATTTTCACTTATTTATTGTGTTGTATCTGTTTTGTCTCATTAGACAGTTGGGAATGTAAGTTCCATGATAGTAGAGAGTTTGTTTTGTCCACTCATTTATCTTCTGAACTCAGAATAATGCCTGTCACCCAAGGAACATTAATAATATTTACTGAAAAAATGAAAGGATATAAATGTATATTTGGAAGGAAAGGTGTACTTAAGTTCACAAGGCTGGCATATTTAACTCTCAAGTCTACCACAGCCAAGACAGTTTACAATAAGCAGGATGCCAAAGGGTCACCTGGGTTGCTCAGTCAGTTGGGTGTCCAACCCTTTCCACTCAGGTCATGATCTCAAGGTCATGGGATCAAGCCCCACATGGGGCTCCATACTCAGCAGGCAGTCTGCTTCTCTCCCTCTGTCTCTCCCTTTGCCTCTGCCCCCCTCACACTCACTCTCTCTCTAAAATAAATTTAAAAATCTTTAAAAAAGTACTATGCCAAAAACATGTTTTCCTAGAGATTAATGTTTCATCAGTTTTTGTAGATGGAGATTATTTCCATTTAAAGGAATTCATTTTTAAGAAGAGTCAAACTTCAATAATTTGGACAATACTAATTTATGATTTATGATAATTAAGCCTGGGGTATGTATTATGAAAAAGCAATTGTTAGTCAAATTAACAATATAGGCCAAACTATAGGAGATGATATTGAACCTCTAAATAACCTAAGTATAATCATTTATAGATTTTTAACAAATATTTACATAAATCAATGTTTTTAACTACAAGTCAGCCTCATTAATTCTTAAAATGAAGACCCATGGGAGCTCTGCTTAAAATGGTTTGAAAATAACTTGTTTAAATAACTGTGTGTACTTATAGAAAAACAAGACTGTATCTCTTCAAGAATAGCTTATCATTTAGGCTTTTTCATTTCAGGCTAGTCTTAAACTATCATTTCAGGCTAGTCTTAAAACATGTGTCTGGTTTCAGTTTCTCTGTTATATATATTTTTGTTTGCTTGGGTTGTGAAATAAACCTGCTTATACTACTTTCATTACTTAAGACCTTGATACCTCTCGAGTTATTTAAAGGTTCTAGAACAGATAAAAAAACAAACACTTTTTCTTCATGTTCTCTCATTGTCTTTTATGTCATGTCTCCTTGGAACAAAGCTTGAAAACAACAATTTTCAGTTTCCAAAATTATGTTTCATTATTTTTAAATTATTTCAGTTGAGTCTCTACTTTTTATTCTGTTGGATGAATCTTATGGATGTGAAGATTTTTTAAAAAAGCACAACTTGCTTGAATTTAATGGTATACTTTCTTAGTATCTATAGTATTTTTAACCCATGTTCTATAACTCAATTTTATTTTAGAAGATAAGCTACTCAATGTGGAACCATGACTTGCTACCATAAAGAGTGATGAATTTATCCTGTATGTAGACACCATCCCTCAATTATTATAAGTGGATTTTAATGCTATACTCTTCATGGTTGATTACAACTAAATTTTCCCTTTAACTGACAAGATAGAATCTGGCTGTAGTACACCAGTAATGAAACAGCTGTTGATTATAGCCAATATCCATTCTGATTGTGCTACCTATCCTTACTGGTATATGTCAGTGAAATAATAGTTGTTAAATATTTTTAATATCATGCCTATATAGAACATATTATTTCTAGGTCCTTGCCAAGGAATTCTTGCTAATTTTTAATTATCTTATCAGAAAATCCTTATCAAAAGACTACCTAAGAGAAAAAGTATCTATAAACAACTCCCCCAAATCAGGAGTTTTTAGTTTCTAGGGATATAGAAACTTTGAAAATAAGGGGTTTGGACTGTCTCCCAAGAAAACTTCACATAGGCCCATAGACTCAAAACTTAAATTTCAAAAATTTGAAAGCCCGTTGAAGTCCAGATTAAAACCCCTGAATTTATAGGCTAAAATGGACCTCTCAATCAAGCCCCAGAGAGATGCATACTTAGATATCATTATCACTTGTAGAATTTTTTATATAATCAAATATGCCATTCTCTCCCTTCCCCTTCTATCCATCTTTACCATTGTAGTTCAATTCACTATTGTATCTTGCCTAGACTCCTGAAACAACTTCCTAATTTTTCTTCCTTTTTTTCCCCTTCAACTCTATTACAAATAGCAATCAAAGTGATATTTTATAAGGCCACACCACCATATATGTAAAATCCTTGCAATGTTTTCCACTGCATTCAGAACAAAACTCATTCCTTACAAGGTCAGCCAGACCTTAAATGACCTGACTCTCAAGTTTTCCTAGTTTCAGGGCACCTGGGTGGCTCAGTGGGTTAGAGCCTCTGCCTTTGGCTCAGGTCATGATCTCAGGGTCCTGGGATTGAGCCCCGCATCAGGCTCTCTGCTTGACAGGGAGCCTTCTTCCTCCTCTCTCTGCCTGCTTCTCTGCCTACTTGTGATCTCTGTCTGTCAAATAAATAAATAAAAAATCTTAAAAAAAAAAAAAAGTTTTCCTAGTTTCACCATTGAGAAGTCTCCCCCTTCCTAGTACACTTCAATGATGCTGGTCTTATTTCAGTTCTTCAAAGGTATCAAGTTTTCTCCTACCTTTACATACAATGGTCTTTCTGTCTGAGATGTTCTTCCTTACTTTTTAAGCTGGTGAGTTTCTTCTCATCAGCTTAAATATCACTTTCTGAGAGATTTTCCTAAAAGTCTCTCCAATATAAAATCAGCCCCTCAAAACACTCTGTAGTTGTCATTTATGTGTAATAGTATTTATTTCTCCATTTCTCCTCAACTAGATAATAATGGTCTAGGTGAGTGAACAATATTTATGTAAAACAGATACTAACACGTTATCTAACATTAAGTGACTTTTCATATGTTTATAATTATAAAAAGTAGTTAATGAAATAATGATATAATTTAAGAACAAAAAATATACAATTCATTATTATAAAAAATTATAGAGTTAGGATGTTATCTACTGCAAAACTTAGTTTTCTATATATTTTGAGTCCTGGATAGGACTCTGATCAATACACTTGTTTCACCGTGCTCTAAACATATAAAAATGTTAGGTAAAATGTATTCAAATTATTTTTAATATATGGTCAAATTGGAAGGAAGGAAGGTGGGTGTGAGGGAGTGAAGGAAAGAAGGAATGGGATGGAAAACCCAATGTTCCAGAAACAAGAAATGTTCAAAGGAATAATTTGAAGCAAAAGTCAAACAGTTCATTAGGATTAAAGTATGTGGATCTTAGCGGCAGAGGCTGAGAATGTAAAACTTGCACATGAACACATCAGAGGTCTCAGGAAAATAAAAAGTAGAAAGTTGAACTGTAAGCCCAAATATAAAGCCAAGATCCATGAAGGGTAACTCTGCCCATAAACAGGAACTAGAGAAATTCTGTCCTCTGCTTCTTTGGGCATCACTAAAACTTGCTATCTGTTCCCAACATGGGTGAAAACAATTTCTCCAAGCAGCTACAACTATAAACTATACACAAAAAAGGTTAAAGTCTTTAAGCTTGTCTCTGTGGAAAGCCAAAGAAGTAATTTTTTTTTTTTTTTAATTTCCAGAAGCAGAGAGAATTAAATGAAACACCACCAGACTCATGCTTCTACAGCGCAGGATACAACAAATCCTCCAATAAAATTAACCACTGCTAAAGATAAGTTCAAAGTCACAATATAATTTATATGAATACTAGCAAGAGGAAGAGTTGGAAAGCAATACAAATAGAAATTTCCAATCTCAAGATCTAAATAAAATAAAATAATTTACCTGAAAGGTTAATTTTAATTAGTACATATAAGTTTTGAAAAGATGAACAAAAGAAATAAAACTATGAAGCAATTAGTCATAAGAAAACAGCAGAATGACTTAAAAAAGAGCCAAATAAAAATTCCAAAAATTACATATTTAGTTATTTAAATTAAAATAAAAAACTAGTGAATGGCACCTGGGTGGCTGTCAGTTAAACATCTGACTCTTGATTTCAGCTCAGGTCATGATCTCAGGGTTGAGCTACTGTTAGGCTTGGAGCCTGCTTATCTCTATGACAAGCAGATTCTCTCTCTTCCTCTGCCCCTCCCCCATCCCTCACCCTTCCATCCCCCTGCCCACTCTCTCTCTCTTTCCCCACCTAAAAAAACAACAAAACAAAACAAAAAAACCTAGTGGATGTATTCAATGATTGGGTTAGTGATTAGAACAGGGAGCAAAAGAGAAAATAAGGCAAATGGAAGTTATATTTGAAAAAATTATCAGAATGCCACACAATGATTTAAAGATACAGAAAATACAAAAAATAAGTTAAAAGTCATGCAGGATAAAAAATTGAAGTCCAATAGGTATTCTGAAATAAGAAAACAGTGAATTAAGGAGAACCATTATTTAAAGGAATACTATATAAAGATTTTGGCAAAATGAAAAATTTTTTAAAAAGAATACACTCTCAGATTGAAGAAAACTACCACATACTTAGCAGAATTGATGAAAATAAAACACAAAAAGAATTTGATGGAATTTGAAGACTATGAAGTATCTGAAGACTATCAAGTACAGGTGATATGTTAAAAGATCATATCTGCAGGAAAAGGACTGCTTTCAACAGAATTATATAATAGAACACTTTTTATTAGTATTAAAAGAAATCAAAGACAATGAAATGTCTTCAAAGTACAGAAGAAAAATAACTGCCAATACTAGAATTATAAATCCAGGTAAAAAAGAAATGTACAGAACAGCCAAAATAAAAATTGTTTTTGACTAATACAGACTGAGAAAGTTTACATACTATGAACATATTCTGAAATAAATACTAAAAGACACAGTCAATAGAAAAGAAATTCATTGTAGATGGAAAGAGTAGAATATAAAAATCAATGGCGTGTAAAAAATTAATAAGTAGATTAGTAGATCTGAATAATTATGTAACATATATAAAAATGGTTAATTAAGAAGAAGCAAGTAACAAGGTGGCATGACAATAATAGCACAAAAAGTAAAAGTGATATTACATAAAGAGATATATAAAACATTACTGAGAGAAAATAAGGCTTAAATAAATTGAGGGATATGTCATGTTCATAAATTTTAAAATTCGATTTTGTAAAGATTTCATTTTCCCAAACTGATCTATAAATTTAATGGTGTTTGATTCCAATCAAAATCCTAGCACGACTTTTTTTCAAATAGCAAGATAATTCAAAATTTAGGAGAAAACACACAGGGGTAAGAATAAGAAGACAATGTTAAATAATACACAGAACAAACTTGGTTTTGCTTTAAAGCTATGGGAATTACGGCACTGTGGTATTCATGCAAGATAGGCAAAAAGACTAACAGAATAGAAGAGAGCCCAGAGGTAGGCCTACATTTATGGAGCACTTGATTTTGTGCCAAAAAGATGGCATTGCATTCAGCATAGTGAAGAAAAGGATGACCTTTTCGAAAAAACGGAGCTAGATTAATTGGATATCCATACTCAAAAATTAAACTGACTTATGTTGGACACCATGCAGAAAAAAATCACTTCCAGGTAGATTTCAGACCTTAATGTATAAGGTGAGACAATGCGGGCTCTAAAAGATAAAAATGTTAGTGTAGGAAAAGATTTTGTAAGCAGGATAAAATGATAAATTAAATGACATTAAATAAAGAACTTGTTATGAAAAGATACCATTAAGAGAATGAAAAGTCAAGGAACTAACTATGGGAATGTATTTGTAGTATATTTATCTGAAAATGGACTTGTATCTGGAGTATATATAGAATACTTCAACAAATCAGTAATTTAAAAAAAAAAAAACAGTGTTTAAAAGAGGCAAAGCACTTTAAAAGAGAGTTCAAAATAAAAACGACAAACAAATGGCTACTAAGTATTTGAAATGTGTTCAATGTTGTTATTCATCAGGGACATCCAAATTAAAAGCAAAATGAAATACAACTATATATCCACCATGGCTAAAATGAAAAAAAAAAAAAAACTGGCAATACCAAATATTGGCAAGGATATGGTGCAACTGATATTCTCAAACACTTTATGTAAGAGTGTAAATTGGAATAATCACTTTTGAAAAACTGCTTGGCAATGTCTAGTAAGTTGAGCATATGTTTCTCTATGTTATAGTAATTCTACTCCAATAGAAAAATGCACACAAAATGCAACCAAAGATATGTAAAAAAATTTCATAGCACTTCCATAGCACCATTAGTATCACATCATAATAGCTGATATTAGTATAAGCTAAAAACTGGAAACAACCCAAATACCTCTCTATTAAAATGGATAAAAATATATATTTATACACTGGAATACTTTACAGCAATAAACAATCTACTGTCACATACAAAAATACGGATAAACCTCACTAATAATATTGAGCAAAGATGCCAAACAGAAGAGTATTTACACATGTTTGATTTATTCTATTTAAATAAAGTTCAAAACCAAAACTTAGTCAAATTAGTCAATAGTCAAAAATGTAATTTTTTGGTAAAGAGGTAATTACTGAGAGTATACAAGGGTCTCTGGGATGATATAAATATTCTACTTCAGAACTATTTTATTTTTGATCTGAGTAGTGATTACTCAGCTGTGTTTACCAGGTAAAATCTTTGTAAATTTTACTGACCTAGAACCTTAAGTCTACTTTTCTCTATGTATATTATACTTCAATTAAAAGTTTATTTTAAGAAAAAAATGTAGCACTTAAAATACTAAATAGAAATACATGGAAGATAGGAAGAGAAGACTTACAGTTATGTTGATCTAATGTGCTTGTGTTATTCTAAATGAGGACAGAAAGATTAAGATATCTTAAGTATGCATATTAAAATTTAAGGGTAACAATGATAACAAAAGAAAAGGAATAGTGGTGCGTGAGTGGCTCAGTCAGGTGACCATCTTCCTTCAGCTTGGGCCATGATCCCAGGGTCCTCCCTGCATCAGGCTCCTTCCTTAGTGGGAAGCCTGTTTCTCCCTCTCCTTCTGCCACTCTCCCTGCTTGTTCTCTCACTCTCCCTCTGTCAAAATAAGTAAATAAAATCTTAAAAGAAAAAAAAAAGAATGGGAATAGAATGTCAAACTTCTAAGATAGGACTGCAAAAATAGAGAAAAGAGAAATGCCCTACTTGGATACTAGAAGAAGGAACAAAGGTCATACTACAACAATCTGTAAATGAGCATGAGGTGATAATCTGAGAAAGGTAGAGGTACTCAAATCTATAATCTCAATGAAATGATGAAGTTAGAAAAATATATACCAAAGGCAAAAGTAAGTAGCAGGAAAACTTTTCATTCTCCTCCTAGGCTTTGAATTCTGGGGCACTAAAGGAGCAAGAAGTTACTCTTGATAATTTTGGCAACAGATTCATCCTTAATGGTAATTAATTTAAAAAGCATCAGGCTGGGGGTGCTCCAGGGTACCTGGCTAAAGCAAATTCAAATCCTTTTCTATAGGAATGATCTCAAGCTTGGTCACTGAATCAGACCTAACTGAATATATACTTACATTACAAAATTACAAAATGCACAAAGAAACAGGCACCATAAGGGAAAAATAGCAGGAAAAAACACATTATAGAATCTCAATGAATTCATATTTTTTAACAGATATTATATTTTCAGAATTATTCTGATTGATATTTTAGAATTATTCTTATAATTATTGAATTATCAGAAACAAAATTTTAAGATATGTTTAAAAGTACTTAAAGTAAAAGATGAATTTGAAAACATGAGTCAGGAACATTTTTCTTAATGTCTAGCAGATTTGGAAAAAGAACGAGTGGAATTTATAGAAAAAAATTATAACTTGATATTAAACATTCAACAGACAATTTAAGGAAGCATAAGAAAAACAAATGAAAAGAGAATTAGTAAATGAAATCATGGGAAACAGGGAACCAGAAATGAAAGGAATACAAGAGAAATTTAAAAAAAAAACGAATATAGTAAGAAGTCCAATACATATTTAATCAGAGTTTCAGAAGAGAAGAGAGAATTGAAAACTGGCACTCTTTGTCAGGATTTTATGCTGCTTAACTAAGCATGGTAGTGTTGAGAAGTGCTAGAACCAAGAGAATGCCTGTCAGAATATCTCTGCAAGCCTTACATAGTTCCATGAAAGCTGACAGAAGACACAAGATTTCTGGATCACAGGAAAGGACTTGATTACAGCAAAAACAATAAAAGGATTATCAATCTAGTTGCTATTGTGCTTCACTGAGCCCCAAACCACAAAGCCACAAGGAGGGATGGAGGGAATTTATACGTACGTGAGGATGTGCTATAGGAGATGAAATCTGAATCCAGTTTTTATAGCAAAAAGTAAGCAAGTCTTCTTTGTCCAGAGGGACATGTGGTATAAGACAAATGCCTTACTTTTCAAGATTGTCTTCAGGAGAAAAACCAAAGAAGTGGCTCAGTAAAGGTCTTGCAATTTTAGCAGTTTTGGCCTAGCCAGACTCAGCAAGACAGGAAGATACACAAGAGGCCCAGAGCAGAAAAACTCTCAACATCTCATTCCAACACAAAAATAATTTACCAGGGGAAAAAAAAAAAAAAAAAAAAGACACCATTTCACTAATGCAACAATCCCAATGAATCCAGGAATTCCTGCTTTCATTTCATTTTTGACTTCTGCAAATTTCTAAGTTTCTTTGTCAGGTCATCAATTCTTTTTTTATTTATTTAAATTCAATTAGCTAACATACAGGACGTCATTAGTTTCAGACGTAGAGTTCAGTAATTCATCAATTACCTATAATACCCAGTGCTCATCACATCATGCGCCCTCCTGAATTCCCATCACCCAGTAACCCCATCCCCCCACCCACCTGTCCCCTCCAGCAACCCTCAATTTGTTTCCTATTGTTAAGAGTCTCTTATGGGGTGCCTGGGTAGCTCAGTGGGTTGGAGCCTCTGCTTTCGGCTCAGGTCGTGATCCCAGGGTCCTGGGATCAAGCCCCGCATCTGGCTCTCTGCTCAGCGGGGAGCCTGCTTCCCCCTCTCTCTGTCTCCGCCTGCCTCTCTGCCTACTTGTGATATCTGTCAAATAAATAAATAAAATCTTTAAAAAAAATCATTAAAAAAAAAAGAGTCTCTTATGGTTTTCTCCCACTATGATTTCTTCCCATTCAGTTTTCACTTTAAAGCATTCTTTGCTTAATCACCTTAAAAAAATAAATAAATAAACTTTTCCTTTAAGACTAGTTTTAGAGTTACAGAAAGATTGCTTACAGTCTGGCTAGAGGAGAATGGCAATAAAGATAATTTTAAATTGGAACAAGTGATGGACAGAAAATAAACAGAATGATATGAGAGTATGACTCTGGACTAGAAGGAGGCACTTAAGCAGGGCAGTCTGGAAATAACTCCCTGAGAAGGAAATATTAAAGAAATGTCCTTAACGGATTAAAAAAAAAATAGCCAATATAAAAAAGAAAAACAAAAATTAAAAAAAAAAAAAAAAGCAAAAGAACTTTTTAGGAAGGGCTACAACAATAAAACCCCAAAGCTGGAAAGACCTTGCATGTTTGAGAAACAGAAATGAAGTAAAAATGACCTTGGTGTATTTGAGGATTCAAAAGAAGGCTAGTCAACAATGTTGAAGCAGAGTGAGCAAGGAAGAGCAATTCACATGATAGGGACAGGTAGACAGGCATAGGTAGAGATAGTATAGGGCCTTGGAAGCCATGGTAACATTTTATTCTATTCCAAGTACAATGAAAAGCATTTTGAGCAGGAACATTAAATGATGACCTATACCTTCTAAATGATCTTTGTATGGGGAACAGACTAAAAGCAAGAATAAAAGCAAAGAGACCAGCTACAAGGCTACTGAAGGAGTCCAGGAAAAAAGTGATGGTGGCTTTTATGAGAGTGGTAGTAATGAAATAAAGTGACATATTTATTATATTTTGAAGATAAGATTAAAGGAATTCACTGGAAGGAAAAGAGTTAAGTCAAGGACGACAGATTTTTGGATAGATGGTGATTGAAACGAGAAGACAAAGAAGCAGGTTTGCATGTGAGGGGAGATGAGCAGTTTAGTTTTAGACATGTTAGGTTTGAGATGTTTAAAAGAAATCCAAAATCCATGGATTTTTTTGGATTTTTTTTTTATATTTTGAAATATCAAAGAAGTTAATGAATAAATTATCTTGAAGCTCTAAAGAAAGACCTGGATTGAAAAGATACTTTGGAAGCCTTTGGCTCATAGATGATATTTAAAGTAATGTTGATTAATGTGATCACCTAGGAAGGAGATGTTGCTCAAGAAGAGAAATCAATAGGCTTCCTTTCCAGCATCTGGAGGTCTCCTAAGAAGAAGTGCCAGCCATGAACATTGTGAAAGGGATGTCCTCACAACTAAGAAAAGAATGAAAAGAGGTCTGCTGTATCTAATGGTACTAAAAAGTTTCTACTGTATTCAACCACCTGGAATTCACTGAGGCTCCAGACAAAGACGAGTTTCGTGGAAGTAGTGGGGCCAGAAGCTGCAGTGCAATAAATTGAAAAGTAGCCACTAGCAGACAATCACACCACCTGCTGCTTCTTTACATCTTTTTTTGACTTTATGTGAATGCTTACGTTTGATAGTCTGTTTGAAAAATTTCTAACTTGGTACCAATACCACCAGAGTGAATATTAAACTAGAAATCTATGACAAATTTCTTAATTTCAAAATGATTCTCTAAGAATTCTATTATTTACTTTGGTGAAGTTTGTAATTGCAAATAAAAGGGAATTTCCTGGAGTTCACTTAAATTTTATTCTATTTTGAAGAGATACTATATTCTAATTAGAAGGGTTGCTTCTTACTGCAAGGGAAAAAAAAAAACTATGCAATAAATTATTCTGAAATCTAACCAATTTGAAATTCATAGTCACTTCATTCATATGAGATTAAAGCAAATATTTTGTTAAGTTAAAAAAAGGTCATTTCTACTTTTAGTAAAGAAGTCAATAAACTAATACTGATATTAATTAAGAGCAGAAAGGAAAACTGAATTGTTTAATCAATGCCATGTTATTTAATGTGAACATATACCAAAGTGTTTGAGATCATGCAAATCAAACACTGGAAAAAATATTCTTATCTAGCAAAATAAGAATATTGTGTATTGCTTTACCAGGATTTACCAATGACTTAGAAGTTTGATGGTGTTTCTTTGTATTGCCAATGGGACAATAATGGGGTGAGTAGAGGCAGTGGTTCTCTTCTCTGAATCTCTTGCAGAGAATGGAATGGAATCCTCCTCACTCTGCCACTTTATCTTGTTTAAATGTAAGCCCCTTAATGTTTCTGAGCTTCAGTTTCTTCAGTTAAAAACAAGGATTGATTTATTTATGTAATATCTACATCATAATACCTATATCAGGGTGCCTGTGTGGCTCCGTAGGTTAAGCATCTACCTTCCGCCCAGGTCATGATCCCAGTGTCTTGTGGGGGAGCTCCAGGTCAGGCTCACCTCTCACCAGGGAGGCTGCTTCTCCCTCTCCCTCTGCCTGCCACTTCTCCTGCTTGTGCTCTCTCTCTTCCTGTCAAATAAATAAATAAAATCTTTAAAAAATAATAATAATACCTATATCATTGGGTCACTATGAGAATACAAGTTCCTGACTCAAAGTTAATAGCCAGACATCATATCCTTCTCATTTTATCCTACATCAGGGTCTTTGCAGATGCTGTTTCTTCTGCCTGAAATACTGTTTCTTTCCTTACTCCCCAATTTTGCCTAGCTAACTCGTGTATCCTTCTTATGCCAACCTTGCCTATCCCTCTCACACTGCATGAGGTCCCTCAATTACACAATCTCTTGGCACCCTGTGTTTTTTCTTCATAGCATTTATCACAATTAAATCATTTGGGGTATTATTTGTTTATTATCTACCTCATCACTAATTTGTCTATAGTGCCTAAGACATTATTGGACACCTAGAAGACATTTAATAAATACTGTTGAGAAAATGAGTGAGTTGGAATTTCATTAGAGAAAAGGATGAAGGGGATAATTCAAAGATGACTCCAAGATTTCTAGACTGAATAATCTCGTCATTAATAATAATAATAAAAAAAAGCAGTAGATAAGGGAGAAAAGATAATGAGTTTTTGTCTTAAACATGTTGGAATGAAAGTGTCTAAGGGCACCCCAGTGAAGATATCCAGGAGACAGCTGGAACTATGATAAAAGATGAGAACTGAAGATATACATTTAAAAGTCATCATTCCTTACCTGGTAGATCAGTCTTAAAGATAGGGAGGCTAAAAACAATATCCTGGAGAAAACAATGAAGTACCCACGAAGGGCCATGTGATGGCTAACTTTGTGGGTAAATTTAGTTAGGCCATGGTACCAAATTGGTTGATCAAACATTACTCTAGATGTTCCTCTGAAGGTATTTTTTAGATAAGATTAACATTTAAATCAGACTGCCCTCCATAGTGTGGGTGGGCCTCATCCCATAAACTGAAGGCCTTCCTAGAAAAAACTGACCTCCCCAGAAGAAGGAATTCTGCCAACAGTCTGCCTTCTGACTGAAATTACAACTCTCCCATTCTCCAGTCTCCTGTCCTGTCCCACAGAACTTGGATTTACCAGCCTTCACAGTTTCATGAGTTCCTAAAACAACAACAACCAACTATATATCTATGTCAATATACCGTATCTATATATCTATAGATCAATAGTTCTGTTTCTCTGGAGAACCCTAACTAATATAAGATGATCAAAAATAAGAGTAAAAGGGATAATTGATTCACCAGCATTCTAAATCACAAAAGAGGCAGAAAGTAAAATTTAAAATATTGATAATCAATCCTCTGTGACCTTCTTGATATAAATTATGATTTTCCATGCACATTTATCTATACTTAAAGTGCTTTTACCATTATTGCTTTCATGTCACTTAACCTGCACTGGCTTCATCTGTCAAAACTGCAAGACATTATAAAAAGCATGAGCAATAGTATAATAGGAAAAAGGACTGTGATTGTTCAGGAGTCACAGTTCTTTAAAATGCAGAATTGCATTTGAAACTTTCTAATTTTTGCCTTCAGGAGAGATATCTGTGGTTCAGAATTTTGAATTGTTGACAGTGTATTTCTGAGACATTAGTATGTAGTTGGTTTTGTGACAAGTCTTTCATGAGAACAGGAAAAAAGATAAAGGGTTAGTTTAAGTGTTAGTTTAACAGATGAAATATTTACTCATAACTCTGCAAGCCTCAGGCGAAAACAAGCAAGAATCCTGATGACCAAAATAGAAAGTACTTTGTAACAGAATCTGTAATATGAAGACAAACTGGACAGGCAAGCCAGTGATGGAGATAATCTCAGTCCCATTCAGCCACGTGCAAACAGGAAATGCTGAGTCCAAAGGTCCTTTCTGTGCCTGCTGTCCTAGATTTCAACATGAAGAATGAGCAGTGTGAATGTGGTAGGACACTGTAAGAATGGATTGAACATAAATGATCATCTAACTACAATTCCTCTATGTTCCTACAAAGGAAACTAATATCCCAGAGAGGTTAAGGGACTAACCAAAGATCAAAGAGGCCATAATCTTTGGGGGTGGTTATTAGCAGATCTTTAACAAAGCAGTTTTTACTGCAAAAACTAAATTCAGGTAAATCCCACAAAGCTGGTAGAACTTATTAAACATGTAGTATTAAGATACAGTCTCAATGCTTTAACTCCAGTATAATGAATGACTCTAGCCCAATCATAAATGAATAAATATCATTTTCCTCTTTACAAAAGATTTGCAATACTTTATTTAGTATCACAACATCCTAATTAATGATTCTCTAAAGTCACACAGTTCCTAAGAGCTGTCAGGACCCAGGCTTTTCGACCCTTTCAGAATCCTTTTTGACATACTCATATTTAGAAGTAAGGTCATATAATTATCCATTTGAGAGGATACAACCTCAGGCTTAAGCAATGTGGACAACTGGTTCACTTTCCTGAGTGATCAGAAGAAAAAGTTAAAAAAAAAAAAAAAAAACCTTCAGCCAGTTTTATTATTTGGGTTTAGAGTCTTCAAGACCATCACACTATTAAGTATCAAAACTCAACCCTTTGCATTTCTGACTTAAAAGAAAACCAAAGAGTGGCATTTTTAAAAAAGAGCAATAGGTAAAGGCAGAAATATGTGTTATTGAAGCACATGTTTATTATAGCATTCAAAATCTCAATCCAGGTTATTAGGGAATATAAATTCATTATTTTAATTTCTTTAATTTTAGCTCTTCCCTTGGTTCCTAATAAAGCAATAAATCCTTTAGGACCAGGCATACCCACAGATTTTGACACATTGCCTTCAGATTCACATGGCATTCTGATATATCTGTCAGTATGTGCAGTGATGACAAATGTGAAAAAGAGATCATCATGGCTCTCACTGCCTATATTTTATTGTTTGTTACAGCCACCTTCTATATCTGGAAAATATTCCCAGCTGCCTGCAGCAGAGCAAGAAGCCAGAGTTGGAAAATATGTTGTTTTTCTCACAGTTTACAACCTAACTTGCTTACCACTAATTATGCAATACAGATAGGAAGAACTAATACTAGAAAACATGTCTTGAACACTGGTTTCATTATAATAACCTTATTTCTGATTTTTCTTATTTCAGAGTTCTGGAGGACTCATTAAAAATGTTTTCTCTGCAGTGTTTTATAACCTTTCGACATTTTCTTCTTATACCAGTCATGGAAATCTTTTAAAGTCTATAAATAGGAAGGTTGAGAGGGAAGAAATGGACATATTAACCCTCTGTACATTTGGAGCCTGACAATGAAATCTAAGGTGGGAAGGTTATATCAATATGTTGGTTTTGTTTTCTTTTGAGGGGATATTGTAAGATATCTAAAGCATGCTGTGTGCATCCTGTTATCCATCTTAATCATCAGTGAAATACATACACATTTCATATATAATCTATTTTCAACTGATATAAACGTAACAGGGAATTGTGTTCTTTTGAATGAATTTCTATGGACAATTCTGGCTGTTTTCAAAGTAGCAAAGAATTTTCTTAGTGGCTGCTGTAATATGCAGTTATTTTATACTTTTCCAGGGATAGAGAAGATGGAACTAAAAGTCACATAATCCTTTGATCATTTCTATACAATTTTAGTTTAAATCTATTTCATTAGTTATCATTGTTACTTTATATGTCCATGTTTCAGTTACTTCACCTTGTATAAAATGACAAAGACCATTATAATAATTTGCTTTATATATTATTTGAATTTATTTGTAAACTTTACAAATTCCATAATATAATAGAGACTATTTCATAAATAATCTGTAAATTTAATATTAGTCAATAGTTAAAATGTCCAAATACTCATCTTTTACCAAAACTATTCTCAACTTTGAAAATGTGCCAATTAAAATTTTCTTCCTTTTAATATGCCTGTTCACCATTTCTTACAGGTTATATCTGATCAGACAAGTGCATGGAGAAGAAATAACAAAGCAAAACATCTCACACACTGATCACTGTTAAATTAAAAAGTGACTATCATACAGATATATATATTAATTGAAAATTCACATTTATTATGAGAGTAAATTATGAGTATCAGATGGTCTTCAAATATCATTTTTACTCATGTATGAACAGTACATTTTTGTATATCTTATAGTCTTTCTTTAAAAATGTATTTATTATATGATAGAAGATATCCATAATCATGTTTTACACAGAGTTTAACATTTAAGATTAACTAACAGTCACACATCAAAAAATGGTGGAAGACAACAATAAGACAGAAGAAAGAGAAATCCCATTTACAACTGCACCCAAAACCATAAGATACCTAGGAATAAACCTAACCAAAGAGGCAAAGAATCTATATTCAGAAAACTATAAAGTATTCATGAAAGAAACTGAGGAAGACACAAAGAAATGGAAAAATATTTCATGCTCATGGATTGGAAGAACAAATATTGTGAAAATGTCTACACTACCTAAAGCAATCTACACATTTAATGCAATCCCTATCAAAATCCCATTCACTTTTTTCAAAGAAATGGAACAAATAATCCTAAAATTTATATGGAACCAGAAAAGACCTCGAATAGCCAAAGGAATATTGAAAAAGAAAGCCAAAGTTGGTGGCATCACAATTCCGACTTCAAGCTGTATTACAAAGCTGTCATCATCAAGACAGTATGGTACTGGCACAAAAACAGACACATAGATCAGTGGAACAGAAGAGAGAACCCAGAAATAGACCTTCAACTCAAAGGTCAACTAATCTTCGACAAAGCAGGAAATAATTTTCAATGGAAAAGACAGTCTCTTCAACAAATGGTGTTGGGAAAATTGGACAGCCACATGCAGAAAAATGAAATTGGACCATTTCCTTACACCACACACAAAAATAGACTCAAAATGGATGAAGGACCTCAATGTGAGAAAGGAATCTATCAAAATCCTTGAGGAGAACACAGGCAGCAACCTCTTCGACCTCAGCCACAGCAACTTCTTCATAGAAACATTGCCAAAGGCAAGAGAAGCAGGGGCAAAAATGAACTATTGGAACTTCATCAAGATCAAAAGTTTTTGCACAGCAAAGGAAACAGGCAACAAAACCAAAAGACAACTGACAGAATGGGAGAAGATATTTGCAAATGACATATCAGATAGAGGGCTAGTATCCAAAATCTATAAAGAAACTTAGCAAACTCAACACCCAAAGAACAAATAATCCAATCAAGAAATGGGAAGAGGACATGAACAGACATTTCTGCAAAGAAGACATCCAGATGGCCAACAGACACATGAAAAAGTGCTCCACTCACTGGGCATCAGGGACATACAAATCAAAACCACAATGAGATACCACCTCACACCAGTCAGAATGGCTAAAATTAACAAGTCAGGAAATGAGAGATGTTGGCAAAGATGCGGAGAAAGGAGAACCCTCCTACACTATTGGTGGGAATGCAAGCTGGTGCAACCACTCTGGAAAACAGCACGGAGGTTCCTCAAAAAGTTGAAATAGAGCTACCTTATGACCCAGCAATTGCACTACTGGGTATTTACCCTAAAGATACAAACGTAGTGATCCAAAGGGGTATGTGCACCCGAATGTTTATAGCAGCAATATCCACAATAGCCAAACTATGGGAAGAACCTAGATGTCCATCAACAGATGAATGGATAACGAAGAAGTGGTATGTTTATACAATGGAATACTATGCATCCATCAAGAGAAGTGAAATCTTGCCATTTGTGAGGACGTGAATGGAACTAGAGGGTATTATGTTGAGCAAAGTAAGTCAATTGGAGAAAGACAATTATCATATGATCTCCCTGATATGAGAAAGTAGAGATGCAATGTGGGAGGTTTGGGGGATAGGAAAATAATAAATGAAACAAGATGGGATCAGGAAGGAGACAAACCATAAGAGACTCTAAATGTCACAAAACAAACTGAGGGTGGCCAGGGGGATGGGGATAGGGAGAGGATGGTGGAGTTATAGACATTGGGGAGGGTAAGTGCTATGGTGAGTGCTGTGAAGTGTGTAAACCTGGTGATTTACAGACCTGTACCCCTGGGGCTAATAATACATTATATGTTTATAAAATTTTTTTTTTTAATTTTAAAAATAAATAAATAAATAAAAGCACGTTACCAGTAAAAAAAAAAAAAAAATGGTGGAAGAGATGGAATAGAGAGATTTACTGAGTTTACTAATTAAACCCCCTGAACTGCTGCCTTTACTGATGTAGCAGGCATAACCCATAATAGCAAAGCTATACCAAACATCACTGTTGTGGTGGAAAATAAAAGATACTGCAATTAAACTGGAGGCTTATGGTCATTCAAATGTCTTTAGTACCAAAAATAACTGATAATTAATTGTATGGAAGACTCCTATCTAAAATTAAGATGTGACAGGGGCGCTTGAGTGGCTCAGTTGGTTAAGCAGCTACCTTCGGCTCAGATCATGATCCTGGGGTCCTGGGATCAAGCCCTGAATCGAGCTCCCTGCTCAGCGGAGAGCCTGCTTCTCCCTCTCCCTCTGCCTGCCTCTCTGCCTACTTGTGCTATCTCTCTGTCAAATAAATAAATAAAATCTTTTAAAAAAAATAAATAAAAAATAAAATAAATTTAAGATGCAACAATAGTGTGGCTTCTTGTGCATTTAAAATAAATTCTTCAATGTCAAACTGAGGGCAACAAAGAAACTGGTTACCAATTTGGACTCTAAAAGAAGGTATCATTTAATATTCTATAACAGGTTTTATTCCTCCAAACCAACTCTTTAATATGTGGTAATCATTTCCAGTGAAAGCATCTAAACATTTTCTTGTTAAATAGACTTGTTACTCTTCTTAGATTTATAAAATGGGGATTAACACAAAGCATTATGAAAAGCATAATTTAACCTCGGAATATCTCTTAAAGAAATATAAGCTTCCACTTACATGATGACTGAGACACCACATTGATTTCATTTATTTTTATATTTCTAAAAGATCCTTGAACCTGAGTTGGTATTCACTTTTCTTATAATTCTGTAACAATTCAAGTAACTATCTGACATGGCTTCTTTCAGTATCTCATGTAGGAAGGAGTACATTTGATTATTAAGACTGCCCAAACAAAATACCACACAAACTGGGTAACTTAAATAACAGAGATTTATTTCTGACAGTTATGGAAGCTAGAAACCCAAAATCAAGGTGCTGGCAGATTGCTTTCTTCTGAGGGCGTCTCTCCTCGTCTGGCAGATGGCTGCCTTCTTGCTGCACTCACACATTATCTTTTCTCTATGCACAAACGTTCCTAGTATCTCTTTATATGTCCTAATCTTTAACAAGGACACCAGTCAGGTTGAATTAGAATCTACCCTTCCATCTCCATTTAACTTAATTATCTCTAAAGGTGTTCTCTCCAAATAAAGTTGCATTCTGAGATACTGGGGGTTAGGACTTTAACTTATGAATTTTGAGCAAACACAATTCAGCCCTACGTACAGTCATAAAATTTGTATTGCTTTTCAAAATAATGCATGAACTATTTTTCACATAATTAAATACTGTGTATGTAAAGGCATTCTGCAATTTTTAAAGTATAATCACTGCATTAGAGTCAAACAGCAAAATCACACAAGCAAAATTTCATCAAGTTTTTAAGTCTAGTGAAAGCTGTTTTGCTTATTTGTTTGTTTTTGCTAAATCCAATTAGAGAATTATTGACAAATTCTGAAATCTTCTCTAATGGCCAAGCATTATGGGTTCCTTCTTTTTCTTAAAGATGCAAAATTAATTGATGCTGAGCATCCCTTTGACATTTTTCAGAATGCCTTTATCCTTAACCTATAATAATGAAATCTTTCTCATGATATGCAGACAATGCTCCTTGTCACTGTGCTTCTCATGTGTGTTAATTTTTCAATGACAATTTTTCAGAAGATAAGAATTATTTGGTCTCCTTATTCATCTGGTCTGTCCACTTTGAGCTGCTTTTTCAGTTGAGACCCATTAAATTCACAGGTTATTACAGCAAAACTACATTATCTGAATGAAGTCAAGATCACAGGTACAACATTAAATTACTATATTAAAAGAAGAATGTCTTTTTTAATTTTTTTTAATTTATTTGCAGTGTAACAGTATTCATCGTTTTTTGCACCACACCCAGTGCTCCATACAATCTATGCCCTCTCCAATACCCACTACCTGGTTCCCCCAACCTCCCACCCCCCACCCCTCCAAAACCCTCAGATTGTTTTTCAGAGTCCATAGTCTCTCATGGTTCACCTTCCCTTCCAATTTCCCTCAACTCCCTTCTCCTCTCTAACTCCCCTTGTCCTCCATGCTATTTGTTATGCTCCACAAATAAGTGAAACCGTATGATAATTGACTCTCTCTGCTTGACTTACTTCACTCAGCATAATCTCTTCCAGTCCCGTCCATGTTGCTACAAAAATTGGGTATTCATCCTTTCTGATGGAGGCATAATACTCCATCGTGTATATGGACCACATCTTCCTTATCCATTCGCCCGTTGAAGGGCATCTTGGTTCTTTCCACACTTTGGTGATCGTGGCCATTGCTGCTATAAACATTGGGGTACAGATGGCCCTTCTTTTCACTACATCTGTATCTTTAGGGTAAATACCTAGTAGTGCAATTGCAGGGTCATAGGGAAGCTCTATTTTTAATTTCTTGAGGAATCTCCACACTGTTCTCCAAAGTGGTTGCACCAACTTGCATTCCCACCAACAGTGTAAGAGGGTTCCCCTTTCTCCATAACCCCTCCAACACATGTTGTTTCCTGTCTTGCTAATTTTGGCCATTCTAAGTGGTGTAAGGTGGTATCTCAATGTGGTTTTAATTTGAATCTCCCTGATGGCTAGTGATGAAGAACATTTTTTCATGTCTGATAGCCATTTGTTTGTCTTCATTGGAGAAGTGTCTGTTCATATCTTCTGCCCATTTTTTGATATGATTGTCTGTTTTGTGTGTGTTGAGTTTGAGGAGTTCTTTATAAAAGAAGAATGTTATCACTGATAGGGAAATCAGATTAAACCATGCCTAGCTGAGGATGCTTATACATTGAAACTCTATTGCACTTAAAACCATAAAGAATCTCCTTTATATGTTATTTACAATGAGTTATTCATGTATGATATAAAATGCTTAACAGTACTCACACCTTTTTAAAAGGGACTGTTTTTTATTACTTCTTTCCTTGAAACTTCAGAAGTCACATTTGTTGAACCTCAAACCATGTGATAGTAAAATACACAATTACTTTCCAAATAACACCATAATAATCACTTTGAGAGCTAATGTCTAAAATCAGAGAAACAGAAAAAAAAAGTATTAAATTCCTGTCTGGTTTGTTTTCTACTAGATCATCTTAACGCCAGGAGGGATCTGCAAGAGGGCGAACTAACACTGACCCTATATAACACAGAGGGGCCACATGTTTTGTCACGCATGTTTTTCTTGCAACTTAGGGCACTTGAAAAAAAAGATTGCCTTCTTAAGTATTTCCTTTAAATTTTTAAATTCAATTTAGTTAACATATAGTGTGTTATTATTTTCAGGGATTGAATTTAGTGATTCATCAGTTTCATATAACATCCAATGCTCATTCTATCAAGTGCCATTCTTAATGCCCATCACCCAATTAGCCCATCTACCCACCCACCTCTCCTCCTCAAAACAACCCTCAGATTTTTTCCTATAGTTAAGAGTCTCTTATGGTTTACCTCCCTGTTTATATTTTATTTTTCCTTCCCTTCCCTTATGTTCACTGTTTTGTTTCTTAATTTCCACATGAGTGAAATCATATGGTATTTGTGTTTCTCTGACTGACTTATTTCACTTAGCATAATACACTCTAGTTCCATCCATGTCATTGCAAATGGCAAGATTTCATCCTTTTTGATGACTAAGTAATATTCCATTGTCTATATATACCACAACTTCTTTATCTATTCATCTGTCGATGGATATCCGAGCTCTTTCCATAGTTTGAATACTGTGGATATTGCTGCTATAAACATTGGGGTGTGGGTGCCCCTTAGAATCACCATTTTTGTATCCTTTGTATAAATACCTAGTAGTGCAACTGCTGGATAATAGGGTAGTTCTATTTTTAGCTTTTTGAGGAACCTCCTTAGTGTTTTCCAGAGTGGCTGCCTTAGTTTGCATTTCCACCAACAGTGTAAGAGGGTTCTCCTTTCTCCACATCCTCACTAATGTCTGTTGTTTCCTGACTTGTTAATTTTAGCCATTCTAACCAGTGTGAGAGGCTGTCTCATTAAGTGTGTGTGTGTGCGCGTGTGTGTGTGTGTTTAAGATTTTATTTATTTATTTGACAGAGAGAGAGATCACAAGCAGGCAGAGAGGCAGGCAGAGACAGAGAGGGAAGAAGGTTCCTCACTGAGCAGAAAGCCGGAAGCAGGGCTCGATCCCAGGACCCTGAGATCATGACCTGATCCAAAGGCAGAGACTTAACCCACTGAGCCATCCAGGTGCCCCTAATTGTGGTTTTGATTTGAATTTCCCTGATGCCCAGTGATGCTGAACATTTTATCATGTGTCTGTTAGCCACTTATATGTCTTCTTTGGAGAAATGTATGTTCATGTCTTCTGCCCATTTCTTAACTGGATTTTTTGGTTTTTCAGTGTTGATTTTGAGAAGTTGTTTACAGATTTTGGATACTTGCCCTTTATCTGATATGTATGTCATTTACAAATATATTCTCCCCTTCCATAGGTTCCTTTTAGTTTTATTGACTTTCTCTTTTCCCGTACAGAAGCTTTTTATCTTGGGTACCTGGGCGGCTCAGTCGATCAAGCAGCTGCCTTCAGCTCAGGTCATGACCCCAGGGTCCCCAGATTGAGCACCACATCAGGCTCCCTGCTCAGTGGAGAGCCTGCTTCTCCCTCTTCCTCTGCTTGATGCTCTCCTACTTGTGCTCTCTCTGTCAAATAAATAAAAATCTTTAAAAAAAAAAGAAGCTCTTATCTTTTTTTAAGATTTTATTTTTTTTATTTTTTAAGATTTTATTTATTTATTTGACAGAGATCTCAAGTAGGCAGAGAGGCAGGCAGGGAGAGAGAGAGGGGAGGAAGCAGGCTCCCGGCTGAGCATAGAGCCTGATGAGGGGCTTGATCCCAGGACCCTGGGATCATGACCTGAGCCGAAGGCAGAGGCTTACCCATGGAGGCACCCAGGCGCCCCAAGATTTTATTTATTTATTTTACAGAGAGAGAGAGCACAAGCAGGGAGAGTGGCAGGCAGAAGGAGAGGGAGAAGCAAGCTGAGCAAGAAGCCCAATGAGGGACTCGATTCCAGGACCCTGGGATCATGACCTGAGCCGAAGGCAGATGCTTAACTGACCAAGCCACCCACGCATTCCTAGAAGCTTTTTATCTTGAAGTCCCAATAATTCATTTGCTTTTATTTCCTTGCCTCTGGAGATGCATCTAGTAAGAAGTTGCTGCAGCAGAGGTCCAAGAAGTTGTTTTTCTCTAGGATTTTGATGGATTCCTGTCTCACATTTAGGTTTTTTCATCTATTTTGAGTTTACTGTTGTGTATGGTATAAGAAAGTGGTCCAGGTTCATTCTTCTGTATGTGGCTGTCCAATTTTCCCAACATAATTTGTTGAAGAGATTGGTCTTTTTTTCCATTGGCTATTCTTTCCTGCTTTGTTGAAGATTAGTTGACCATAGAGTTGAGGGTCCATTTCTGGGTTCTCCATTCTGTTCTTCTGTTTTTGTACCAGAACCATACCGTCTTGATGATTATAGCTTTGTAGTATAGCTTGAAGTCTGGAATTGGGATGCCTTCAGCTTTGGTTTTCTTTTTCAACATTACTTTGGCTATTTGGGGTCTTTTCCCATAAACATTTTAAGATTGTTTGTTCCAGCTCTGTGAAAAATGCTGATGGTATTTTGACAGGGATTGCAATGAATGTATAGATTGCTTTGGGTAGCATAGATATTTTAACAAGTTTTGTTCTTCCAATACATGAAGATGGAATGCTTTTCCATTTCTTTGTGTCTTCCTCAATTTCTTTCATAAGTGTTCTGTAGTTTTTAGGGTACAAATCCTTTACCTCTTTGGTTAGGTTCATCCCTAGGTATCTTATGGATTCTGGTGCAATTAAAATTGGGATCAATTCCTTGATGTATCTTTCTTCTGTTTCATTGTTATTGTATAGAAATGCAACTGACTTCTGTGCATTGATTTTCCATCCTGTAACTTTGCTGAGTTCCTGTATCACTTCTACAATTTTTGGGTGGAGTCTTTCAGATTTTCTACATAGAATATCATGTCTTTGACTTCTTTGCTGATTTGGATGCCTTTTATTTCTTTTTCTTTTTTTTTCTTTTTTTTTTTTTTTTGTCTGATTGCTAGGACTAGGACTTCCAGTACTATGTTGAACAAAAGTGGACATACTAAACATCCCTATCATGTTCCTGACCTTAGGGAAAAAGGTCTCAGATTTTTCCCATTTAGAATGATATTAGCTATGGGTCTTTCATATATAGCTTTTATGATGTTGAGAAATGTTTCCTCTATCCCTTCATGGTGGAGGATTTTTATCAAGGAAGAATGTTGTAACTTGTCAAATGCTTTTTCTGCATCTTTGAGAGGATCATATGGTTCTTGTCCTTTCTTTTACAATGTGGTGTATCACATTGATTGATTTGAAGATGTTGAACCACTCTTGCAGCCCAGGTATAAATCCCACATGGTTGTGGTGAATAATCATTTTAATGCATTGTTGAGTCTTATTAGCTAAGAATCCTGGTGAGAATTTTTGCATCCATAGTCATCAGCGATATTGTTCTATAATTCTCCTTTTTAGTAGTGTCTTTCTCTGACGTTGTGATCAAGGTAATGCTAGCCTCATAAAAAGAGTTTGGAAGTTTTCCTTCCATTTCTAGTTTTCGAAACAGTTTCAGAAGAATAGGTATTAATTCTTTAAATGTTTGACAGAATTCCCCTGGGAAGTCATCCAGCCCTGGGCTCTTGTTTGTTAGGAGATTTTTGCTTACTGATTCAATTTCCTTGCTGGTTATGGGTCTGCTCAGCTTTTCTAAGAATTTATCTACTGCTTCCAGATTACACAATTTGTTGCCATATAATTGCTCATAATATTCTCTATTAATTGTTTATATTTCTTCAGTGTTGCTTGTGACCTCTCCTCTTTCACTGATGATTTATTTGGGTCCTTTCTCTTTTCATTTTGATAAGTCTGGTGAGGGGTTTATCAGTTTTATTAATTCTTTCAAAGAACCAGCTCCTAGTTTCATTGATCTGTTCTAATGCTCTTCTTTGATTCCTATATCATTGATTTCTCCTCTAATCTTTATTATTTCTCTTGTCCTGCTAGATTTTGACTTTATTTACTATTCTTTTTCCAACTTCTTTAGGTGTAAGTGTAGGTTGTATATTTGAGACTTTTCTTGCTTCTTGAGTAAGGCCTGTATTGTTATATACTTCCCTCTTATGACTGCCTTCACTGCATTGTAAAGGTTTTGAACTGTTGTGTTTTTATTTTAATTTGCTTCCATGTATTTTTTTTAATTCCTCTTTAATTTCCTGATTGACTCATTCATTTTTTAGTGGACGTTCTTTAACCTCCAGATATTTGTGGTCCTTCTAGATTTCTCCTGTGGTTGACTTCAAGTTTCATAGCATTGTGGTCTGAAAACATGCACAGTATGATTTCAGTCTTTTTGTACTATTTGATACCTGATTTGTGACCTGTATGTGATCCATTAGGGAAAATATTCCATGTGCACTCAAAAAGAATGTGTTTTCTAATGCTTTAGGATGAAATGCTCTGAATATATCTGGTAAGTCCATCTGGTCCATTATGTCATTCAAGACCCTTGTTTCCTTGTTGATCTTCAGCTTAGATGATCTGTCCACTGCAGTGAGGGGTGTTAAAGTCCCCTACTATCGATTTCTTTAATTTTGTTATTAATTGGTTTACATATTTGGCTGCTCCCAGGTTAAGGGCATAAATATTTACAATTGTTAGATCTACTTGTTGGATAGACCTCTTTATTATGATGTAGTGTCCTTCTTCATCTCTTATTACAGTCTTTAAAATCTAGTTTGTCTGATGATATAAGGATGGCTACTCCAGCTTTCTTTTGATGTACAATAGCATGATAAATGGTTCTCTACCTCATCATTTTCTATCTGGAGGCATCTTTGGGTCTAAAATGAGTCTCTTGTAAGCAGCATATTGGTGGGTCTTGTTTTCTTTTTATCCATTCTGAAACCCTATGCCTTTCAATTGGAGCATTTAGTCCTTTTACACTCAAAGTAATTACTGAAATTATGAATTTAGTGCCATTGTATTATCTGTTAAGGCGCTATTGCTATAGATTATCTCTGTTCCTTTCTGATCTTTTTACTTTTGGGCTCTCTCTCTGCTCAAAGAATACCCTTTAATATTTCTTGCAGTGCTGGTTTACTGTTCACAAATTCCATTAATTTTTGTTTGTCCTGGAAACTCTTTATCTCTCCTTCTGTTCTCAATGACAGCCTTGCCAGATAAAGTATTCCTGGCTGCATATTTTTCCCATTTAGCACATTGAATATATCATGCCAGCCTTTTCAGGCCTGTCAGGTTTTATGTGGATAGGTGTGCTGCCAGTCTAATGTTTCTAGCCTTAGTTGATGGACCTCTTGTCCTGAGCTGCTTTCAGGTTTTTCTCTTTGTCTCTGAGATTTGCAAGTTTCACTATCACCTGCTGAGGTGTTGACATATTTTTGTTGATTTTGAGGTGGTTCTCTGTGCCTCCTGGACTTGAGTGCCTGTATCCTTCCCCAGATTAGGGAAATCTCAGCTATAATTTATTCAAATAAACCTTCTGCTCCTTTTTCCTGATTCTCATCTTCTGGGAGTCCTATGATACGAATATTATTTCACTTTACGGAAATGCTGAGTTCCCTAAGTCTACCTTTGTGATCTGATATTTTTCTTTCCTTCTTCTTTTCAGCTTCATTATTTTCACAAAATTTCACAATTTTATCTTCTATATCACTGATTTGCTTTTCCATTTTATACATCCTCATTTTTATGGTCTCCACGTGGGACTGCATCTTGGTTACAACATTTTTAATTTCATCCTGACTATATTTAGTTCTTTTATACTTACAGGAAGGAATTCTCTACTGTCATCTATGTTTTTTCCAAGCCCAGCTAGTATCTTTATAATCATGTTTTAGATTCTAGTTCAGACACCTTACTTACATCCTTATTGATTAAATCCCTGGCTGTGAGTACTACTTCCTGTTCTTTCTTGTTAGATGAATTTCTCCATCTCACCATTTTGTCCAGAACAGAAAAGAAAAAAGAAATCTGAAAAGAAACAACAATAGGAACAACAACAACAAACTTTTAGGAAGTGTCTCTGGTGTATGTTGCATACACTCAGGTGTATGTTGTGTTTTGGTTGCTCTTTCCCATTGTTCTATCCTCTACAAAGTTCTTCCTTGCCTGTAGTGGAGAGTATTTAACTAGGTGTGCTTCAATTTGTTTGTTAAGATAAGCTTGGGGGAAAAAAGGGGAAGGAAAAAAAATGCCTGATCCAAGACAAGAGAAAAGGAAAAGGAAGAAAAATGTAAACAAATAAACAAAAAGAACTATAAGCCTCTCATCTGCCATATTCTCTCTTTCCAACCCTGCAGATTGTTTTCTTAATCTTCTGATCATATTCTAGATTGTTCAAAACAGTTGGAAGTTGATCTAGCTGTGCTCAAGAGACAAAGCAAGCTCACGGTGACCCTACCACTCCGCCATCTTAATTCCTGCCCCCCCCCTCCTTAGGTATGAAATGATAAATTTTCCTAACATAAGGCAAAGTATTTTTCATGAGTAAGATAATAATTCTTCAAAAATATTGGTTAGAGAATACAAAGCCAAAAAACTCTTTACACAATAAGAAAAACATTGTAAAAATGATTGCAAATTCTAGTTCTCTTGCCCTATGAATGATTAAAAATCTGAGAAAGCAAGGACAATAAACAAGGAGTTTATTGTGCAGTAAAGAAATACATTTTAGGGGGCCCCTGGGTGGCACAGTCAGCTCAGGTCATTATCTCGGGGTCTTGAGATCAAGCCTTGCACTGGGCTCTAAGCTCAGTAAGGAATCTGCTAAAGTTTCTCTCTCCCTCTCTCTCCATCTCTCTCCTTGTGTGTGCAGGCATGCACTCACTTTCTCTCTCAAGTTAATTAATTAATTCAAAAATATAAAGAAAGAAAAGAAATACATTTTAGAAGTTAGAACATGGTTCCATTTTTGCTTGACAGAATTCATTCTGGTTGAATATTCTGGAATTTGCAACTCAAAAAAGACAATTTTATTTTGACTTGTTTGTTGATTTTGGTTTTGGTTTTTGAGTATGTGTGATCAGAAGCATTGAATTTTCCTTGGAACCACAAATCACTGTAAAAGTAATGCACAGCCAAGCACATTACAGTTCGAAAGTAGTGCTTCCCAGACCAATGATTGGTGAGGGGAAAAAAAAAAAAGGAATTCTCACTAGCATTTCAACACACATAATATGCCTAGCGTGACTAAAATGATTCTCTATTTCTATAATTAAAAAAAAATTCCCTTCAGCTCTTGCTCAAATGTTATATAGTTGCTGAGAATTAACCATTCCAACTACTAATGAACAGTAATGAACAGTTTCTGAATAACTGCAAGTTGATTTGTTTTTTAAGAAAACTTCCAAATTAATTAAAAATTCATTAAGAGGGGCCCCTGAGTGGCTCAGTTGTTTAAGCATTTGCCTTCACCTCAGGTCATGATCCCAGAATCCTCAGATCAAGACTGGAATGAGGCTTCCAACTCTGCACCCCTCACTTGTGCTCTCTTGCTCACGTTCTCTCTCAAATAAATAAATCTTTAAAAAAGTAAAAATGAAATGGGTGCCTGGGTGGCTCAGTTGGTTAGGCAACTGCCTTTGGCTCAGGTCCTCATCCTGGAGTCCCGGGATCGAGTCCCGCATGGGAAGTCTCCACAGGGAGTCTGCTTCTCCTGCTGACCTTCTCTCATCTCATGCTCTCTCTCTCTCTCTCAAATAAATAAATAAAATCTTAAAAAGAAAAAGTAAAAATGAAAAAATAAAAATTCATTAAGAGTATCATTTCTATATTTTCCATAGGCAGGTTAAAAATCGTTTAATCCAAAGATTAAAAAAAAAAAACTGAACTGATCTTCCTTTGAAAACAATCAGATTTCCCATTAGAATCTCCTTCAAAAAGATGAAGGATGGCTCAGAAAAGGCAGAAAGACAAGCAGCTCTGGACATGAGCCTTTTCAGTTCTACCTTACTGTCTGTCCTAGCCTTTCTGGCTCCCCCTACTTACCTGCTCTGTTTTCACTTAACTATTCAAGTTCTTCACCAGCCTTTGCCCCTGTGTTTCTTATTCCATGTTATATCATAGACCATAGGTGTGAGCCATGAGCATCTTTTCTTTTCTTTTTTTTTTCTTTTTTTCTTTTTTTAGATTTATTTATTTGAGAGAGAGAGAGAGTGAGCAGAAGCAGGGAGAGGAGTAAAGGGAGAGGGAGAACCAGATCCCCAATGAGCAGTGAGCTGATGTGGGGCTCTATCTCTGCACCCTGAGATCAGGACCTGAGCTGAAAGTAGACAGGCACCCTGACCCATGAGCATCCCTGAAGGATCATATAAATTTCGGCACATACATAGTTTTAGGGGTTCATTTGCCTACTAGGTCTAACCATGAGTCCCTCTTACTCTATCTCATAAGTATTTGACTTTAGGCTCAATTATATATAATATAAATTTTTTATAAATTTTGATCAAGAGGCAGCTCTATCCAGCTCTTCTTTTCAAATCACATCCTTAAAATTCAAGAGTTTGAGCAACCTCATAGATTATTCTACAGATCAGGAGTTCATCTCTAGCTCAATAAACTATACCACAGGTTAGGGTCACATGATGCTCTATCATCTCAGCAATATTGGGTAGAGATTTTTCAGAAAGGGGGGAGTAGTCTAGGCAATACTGGCATCTAACAGAGATATTATAAAAAGACTTAGAAGCTATATACTTTTTTTACATAGAAAATAACATGATGAATGATAAGGAGGTTTTAAAACATAGCAATAAAATGAACACCCGTGAACTTACCATCTAACTTAAGAAATGGGATAATACAAATAAAATAGAAAATGCCTCTGGATTTTGTTTTCTAGCCTCCTTATGCAAAACTGTGCCTTAATCAATCCATCTTGCTTGGTAAGGCATCAAGTATCAAGACCTAATACTGAATCTAATAAATACTGCATTTTGAAATAGTAGAGAATACAAACATATTGAGATATTTACACCAACTATAATGTGACATGAAAACAGCTCTGATTTATAATGGTGACAAAGTCATAATTACTGCTAATATCACTGTGACTGATTACCTTCATTCATAATTAAATACTAAATTTCAGTTAGAGTTAAAAATATCTTTTACCAGATAAATTCTGTCTCTAGACCCCAGGTTAAGAACATGTGCTTTAGAAAGAATACGACTAGCAAAATGCCAGCTGAAAAAAAAAGAATTTAGTCCAAAGGTTTGTCTTCTTTGGACATCAGAATGGACCAGAGTGTTGAAAAGGAAATACATTTTTAATGCCTTTAGGTAGATCCTTTAGACTCCACTAACAAGGAAATCACTCCCTATGTCAAAAGATACCTTCTCTGCTAAGCTCCCCATACTTCATATAAAATGTTGTAAATCCCATGCCAGAAGAATGGTGCACAGTTTTAATATGGGAGGCAGCCTGACAAAAGCATGTAAACACACATAAAGTAATGTTAAGGTCAAAAGCCCGAGAAGTAGTTCAAAAAGTTGTTGATTACAAAGAGAGAACTGATCCTCCCTATATCAATTCTTTCTCAGAAATAAATTACCAAACAAAATTTTAAGTGTTTTGACTTAAAATAGCACAGAAAACTTAAGAAAAGTTTACATTGAAAAATGTAAGTCTATTATATTAACATAACAAATTCTTTCACATTTTACCCATATTTATTTAAATGATGGCTCTCATTATACACACAACTTTCATATTTTACTTTTATTACTTTACATTTTATATTTCTCACTTGTATTACAAAGAATAATAAATGGAAAATCAAAAAAGAAAGGGAACTGAAACTTCTATGAAGTTAGGAAAATAAATCCATTGACTGAACTCAGTCACATTGACTGAAAGAAACCATGCAAAGAATTATAACCCATTCTTCCTTCATGTCAGAGGCTGTTATCAACCATTAAAAATATTCTCTGCCAGGGTGCCTGGGTTGATCAGTCAGTTAAGCATCCCAATCTTGATTTCAGCTGAGGTCATGATCTCAGTGTGATGGGATCCAGCCCCATGTTGGACTCTGCAATGAGCATGGAGCCTGCTTGGGATTCTCTCTTTCTCTCTTCCTCTGCCCCTCCCCCATCTCTCCCTCTTTAAAAAAATTTAAAATTAAAATTAAAATATATATATTCTCTTGCCATCTAGTCCTTCAGTTTTCCTACAAGGAGACATTTCTTTCAAAATAGGATTTGATTCTAAAATGGTAATAGAGGGACCTGTGGGTGGCTCAGTCAGTTGAGCGTCTGTCTGCCTTTGGCTCAGGTCATGATCCTGGGATTGAGTCCCACATTCAGCTCCAGGGAGTCTGCTTCTCCCTCTGCCTGCTGCTCCCCCTGCTTGTGCTCTCTCTCCCTCTCTCTCTGATAAGTAAATAAATAAAAATCTTTAACTAAAATAAAATGTAATAGAAACAAATATTTTTTAAATAATGGAAATAAAAACAATGCTTGAAATGATATTGAAAAAATATCCATGACCTCAACTAGGTTGGAGGGAGCTAAATATTTATTTAGCATCTATTCTAGATCAAATTATTGCAAACTTCTCATCTTACTTCTATGAATTAGGAAATGTAACTTTGATACTATCATATTGATGTTAAGTAGCAGAGATGGGATTATAATTTATAAATTATTTTGGGGACCATTCATCTGACTCTAAAATCACTTAAGATCAGAATGTCTCACCTTAATAACTATGTAGGCCATGAGGAAAGAAAAACAAGATACAGTCCCTGTACTAAGTCCATTTTACAACAGATAGAGAATAGTCCTATATACACAAGATCCTTTCAATGTATGCTCAAGTTGCTATGGGAACACAGAACTTCCATATGGTTCTCCAAAGTTCTCTTTCTCTACATTATGTTGCCATTCACCAGAGAATATGCCTGTTAATGTATGCACTACCATCTACAAAGAATAAAAATCATTATGCTTCAGTCATACGGTTCCTCCAGAAGGAGCTATCCTTCTTAAGATGATACCACTAGTGATACAAAATGGAAAATATATATATTTTCATTTATCCCATGGTCATGAATAAATTTAATCAAACTTCTAATACACTTGGAAATCACAGCAACGTTAGGACCATAACACATTTGCTGACCATTATCCCGTATGGTAGGGATCACCCAATAGTCTCTCTTCAATCATGACAGATGTCATTTTCAAAACTGCACATGATTACACACAGATATAATCTTTTTGACATATCTTCATATAGATTGCTTCCAAGACATATGTCACATACAGAATCCCAAGTAACTTATATTCTAAGTATGATGTTTGATATTATTATAAATATATGTATTTCTGTCTTTAATTTAGAAATGTTCTACTTTAGCTTTCTCCCATTACAGTCTTCAGATGTTTGGTCGTTTTCTTGTTCCAGGATACCAAATGGTATTTTAATTGATTTTGTTTGGTATGAGAAATTTAAAAAAAAGAAAAAAGAAAAAAAGGAACTGGCATTTGTTATAGATTGCCTTTCATCTGAGCGTGATACCAGTTTCTTTGTTCTAGCATAGCACTGAATAAGGTGAATGACTTAGAAAACACTGCAATAGGAATGAATTTTTATATATTTTTATAAACAGGAACAAGTTTTGGTATACCAATAGAAGGGATTGCCTAGCCAATGCATCTTTTTCAATTAACTAAGAACCATATTGTAATTAATATTTCCCTAGTTTTTACCAAATGTTCTTTTTATATTCCAGGATCTGCTGTCATCTTTCCTTAGGTTGTTCTTGGCTGTGACATTTTCTCAGGTATTTGTCATTTTTGATGAACTTAACAAGTTTGAGGAGTACTGGTCAGGAAATTTCTAGAATTTTCCTCAACTGAAATTGTTCTTATATTTTTCTTATGATTAGATTTGGATTATGGGTTTTACAGAAGACTACAGAAGTAAAATGTTATTTGTACTACATTACAGCAAGGGTACATACTATCAACATGACTTATCACTGTTGATTTTTAACTTTAACCGCTGGCTGAAATAGTGGTTTGTCAGGTTTCTCCTCTATAAAGTTACTCTTTTTCCTTTTTTTATCTTTGGAAGAGTCATTATCCTCAGCTCATATTTTAACCATAGGAGGTCATGCTATACCTACCTGAGGGTGGAGTACCTATATAATTATTGGGAATTGCACACAAGAGATTTCCCTATTCCTTTCCTTTTTAAAAATTTATTCAATTGTTAATTTGTATCAGGGTGGACTCATGAATGCAGATGTAATTTTTATAACATCATTTCCACAGAAAAGAGTGATTTGAAGTTTTAAAAGTAAGTTATGTTTTAAAAAGACAAACAAAATGATATCAATGAGGAATTCAATTTTTAAAATATTGGAAGAAAGTTTTGAGGGAAAAGTAAATCAACTAACTCATAAGAAATATTTTATCCAGAATTTAACATTAATAAAATATAATAAGAAAGTGAAAAGACACAAGATACATGGCCTAAAGTGTAGACTGAAAAATCATCTGGCAGGGCATCTGTGTAGCTCAGTTGATTGAGCATCTGATTGAGGATCTTTGGGAGACTTCTTCAGAAAAAAAAACAAAAAACAAAAAAAACTGGCAGACACAATTTCCCTCCTACACCCGCTGGCCTAGACACATGGACACTTGTGAGAACCATCAAGGAAAGAATACTTTCCACCTAGCTTGCTCACAGCACCCCTCAACCCACAGTCTTCTGCAGACCCACCCCCTCCATACTGGCCAGACCACAGCAGAGGTTTTCCAGGGAAGTAGCAGGTTCCCTCAAGCAACAGAATAGCATGAACCTTGTAGTCACCATTTACCTGGTTCCTCTGTATTCCTGAAGAAATGCCCCCTTCAATATGCTCTTGACAAGAGATCACCCAAAGTAGTGCCACAAGCCTGGCGGAGTGCAAGCAGCCTTGACAGAGACCAGAATGACTCCAAAGTGACTCTTGCCCCAGGAAGAAAAGATAACCACACAGACCAGTCAGACTGTGGCCCCATCACATCAATGAAAGCTTCTCAGAGGACAACACTAAGAGAGTACCCTGTAGTTCAGTGCTACTGAAGCTCTGGTAAATGCCTGATCAGTCCAAAGCAGCTGCAGACTGACACACTAAAAATATAAGGACCAAACCCTGCCCACAACAAGCAAAAAGAACCAGTGCAGATGACTAGGCTGAAAGGAAACATGGCTCAGCCGCAATAGTAGGGCACAGGCCCATGGAAGACAACCCTGAGACACCAGGGTCTGGTGACCAGGGGACATAGCACAACAAGGAATTACAGTACCTGTTCTTCATAAGGCCACTACTTTCAAAAGCAGGAGAAACAGCTGACATTCTCACACACAGAAACAGGCACAGAGAATTGGACAAAAAGAGTTCACAGAAGAATACGTCCCAAATGAAAGGATAGGACAAAATTACAGCCAAAAAAAAAAAAAAAACTAAATGAAATGGAGATAAGCAATATGCCTATCTATTAATTTAAATTAATAGTCATAAAAATACTCACTTGACTTGAAAAGAGAGGGGAGTCTCTCCACAAGACCCTCAACAACATGACAAAAAAAA
The DNA here is from genome assembly GCF_010015895.1 of Lontra canadensis. Classification (NCBI taxonomy): domain Eukaryota; kingdom Metazoa; phylum Chordata; class Mammalia; order Carnivora; family Mustelidae; genus Lontra; species Lontra canadensis. The sequence continues at coordinate 28,863,017 of NW_022630996.1, forward strand.
GACAGAAAAGAACCAATCAGAGATAAAGAATTGAATGCAATTAAAAACCCACTAGAGGGAACAAATAATAGAACAGGAAAAAACAGGATCAGAGAGAGACAGAGTAATGGAAAGCAATCAAATGAACAAGAGAAAGAAAAAAGAATAACAAAAAATGAGAATAGATTAAGGGAACTGAGAGACACCATCAGGTGTGATAATATTCACATTATAGGGACCCTAGAAGAAAAAAAGAAAGAAAAAGAAGCAGAAAATTAATTTGAAGAAATAAGAGCTGAAAAATTCCAAAATTTGGGGAAGGAAACAAAAATCCAGATTCCAGGGGCACAGAGTAACCCCAACAAAATCAACAAAAGGAGGTCTACACCAAGACATGCAGTAATTAAAATGGCAAAAAGTAGGGATAAAGAGAGAATTTTAAAAGTAGCAAGAGAAAATAAAACAGTTAAAAACAAGAAACCCCATAAGGCTATCAGCTGATTTTTCAGTAGAAATTTTGCAGACCAGAAAAAGTGGCATGGTATATTCAAAGTGCAGAAAGGAAAAAACCTGCAACCAAGAATACCCTATCCAGCAAAGCTATCATTCCAAATAGAAGAGATAAAGAGTTTCCCAGACAAAAGTTAAAAGAATCATCACCACTAAACCAGCCTTTAAGAAGTGTTAAAGGAGACTGAGTAGAGTAGAAAGATCATAAGTAGGTGTAAGAAAAAAAAGGAAACACAAAAGCAACAATATTAAATGTTAAATATAACTATAAAAATCCATTAAGCAATTTACAAAATAAAAGGATGCAAAGTATGACACTATAAACCTAAATCACCAGGTGGGGTGCAGGGAGGTGAAGAATAGGTTTAAACTTAAGCAACTGTCAACTTAATATAGACTGCTATGCACAGAAGATGCTATATACAAACTTAATGGTAACCACAAATCAAAAACCAGGGTGCCTGGTTGGCTCAGTCAGTGCATGTAACTCTTGTTCTCAGGGTCATGAGTTCAAGACCTACTCTGGGTATAGAGCTTATTTAAAAAAAAAAAAGTGTGATAGATATGCAAAAAATAAAGAAAGGAATCCAAGTTTATCACTAAAGACATCCAGCAAATTATAAGAGGAGACAGCAACAGAAGAAAGGAATAGAGAAGAACTACTAAAACAACCTTAAAACAAGTTTAAAAATGGCAATAAGTGCATAATTATCAATAATTACTTTGAATGTAAAATGGACTAAACATTCTAATCAAAAGACACAGGATGAAGGAGTAGATAAAAAGCAAGACCCATGTACACACTATCCATAAGGGACTCATTTCAGACCTAAAGACACATACAGATTGAAAGTGAAAGGATGGAAAAGTATTTATCATGTAAATGGAAGTAAAAAGAAATTTGGGATAGCAATACTTTTATTGAACAAAATGGACTTTAAATCAAAGGCTGTACAAGAGACAAAGAAGACACAATATAACAATTAAGGTAATAATCCAACAAGAAGATATAATAATTATAAATATTTATGCAACTAACATGGGAGCACTAAATAAATAATGTAGCTTATAACTAACAAAGGAAGCAATCTATAGTAATACAATAATAGTAGTAGACTTTAACACCTCCCTTATATCAATGGATAGATTACCTAACCAGAAAATCAGTAAGAAAGGAGTGGCTTTGCATGACACATTGGATAAGATGGATCTAACAGATCTATTAACAACATTCTACCCTAAAACAGTGGAATAAATACTCTTTTACTGCACATGAAACATTCAGAATAATAATAATAACATGCAGAATAAACCTTTAGCCAGACCAGAAGAAGGAAGAGGAGGAGGAGGGAAAGGTAGGGGAGGAGGAGAAAAGAAGGGGAAGGAGAAAGGGAAGGAGGAGGAAGACAAGACTCACCAAATTCAGAAAGACTGAATTTTGTATCTCTTCTGAGCACAATGCTATAAAACTAGAAATCAACCACAAGAAAAACTCTGGAAGGAGCACAAATAAATGGAGGTTGAGTAACATGCTATTAAACAATGAATGTGTCAACCACATCAAATCAAATCAAAGAAGAAATCAAACCAAACCAAATCAAAGAAGAAATCAAAAATACATGGATACAGATGAAAATGAAAACACAATGGTCCAAAATCCTTGGGATGCAGCAAAAACTATTCTAAGAAGGTATTTTGTAGCAATACAGACTGACCTCAAAAAGCAAGAAAAATCTCAAATAAACAACCTAACATTACACCTAAAGGAGCTAGAAAAAGATCAAACAACACCCCCAAACCAGCAGAAGGAAGGAAATAATAAAGATTATAGTAGAAATAAAATAGAAACTAACAACAACAAAAAGAAAACAATAGAACAGATCACTGAAATTAGGAGATGATTTTTTGAAAAGATCAACAAAATTGATGAACCTTTAAACACTCTTCAAAAATAAAAGAGAGAGAGATGACTCAAAAAAAAAAAAATCACAAGGGAAAGAGGATAAAAAGCAACCAACACCATAGAAATACCAACGATTGTAAGAGAAGATTATGAAAAATCATATGCAACAAATTGAACAACCTAGAGGAAATGGATAAATTTCTAGAAATCTATAACCTCCCAGTGGGAAGGTGGATCAGGAAGAAACAGAATATTTGAACAGAAAAATTGCTGATTACCAGCAATGAAACTGAATCAGTAATCAAGAAAACTCCCAACAAACTGAAATTCAGGACCAGATGGTTTCACAGGTGAATTTTACCAAACATTTAAAGAAGAGTTAATACTTACTCTTCTCAAACTAATCCAAAAAATAGAAAAGTAAGGAAAAATTCCAAATTCATTCTATGAGGCCAGCATTACCCTGATACGAAAACCAGATAAAGGCGTTACAAAAAAAAAAAAAAAAAATTTACAAGCCAAATCTCCAATGAATATAGATGCAAAAATCCTCAACAAATACTAGCAAACTGAATCCCTTAGTAAATTTAGAAAAAAAAAAAATCCTTTACCATGATCAAGTGGGAGTTATTTTGGGATGCAAGGGTGGTTCAATATTCACAAATCAATCAACATCAACCATCACATCAACAAGAGAAAGGATAAAAACTATATGATTATCTCAATATACCCAGAAAAAGCATTTGACAAAGTACAGCACCCATTCATGATGAAAAACATCAACAAAACAGATTGAGAGAGAACATATCTCAACATAATAAAAACCATTTATGAAAACCCAACAGACAACATCATACCAAACATGAAAAACTGAGAGCTTTTCCTCTAAGATCAGGAATAAGACAAGGATGTCCACTCTCACCACTTTTATTCAACATAATACTAGAAGTCCTAGCTACAGCACTCAAACAAGAAAAAGAAAGAAAAGGTATCCAAATTGGTAAGGAAGAAGTGAAACTTCCACTATTTACACATGACATGATACTATATATAGAAAACCAGGAAGACTCCACAAAGAAACTACTAGAACTGATAAATTAATTCACTAATGTTGCAGGAAATAAAATAAATGTATAGAAATCTGTTGCATTTCTATACACCTACAAGGAAGCAGCAGAAAGAGAAATTAAGAAAACAGTTCCATTTAAAATTGCACCAAAAATAATAAAATACCTATGAATAAACTTAACCAAGGAAGGGGAAGAACTGTAGTTTTCAGACTACAGTGATAAAACTGATTAAACATGACACAAACAAATGGAAAGATACTCCATGCTCATGGATTGGAAGAGCCAATATTGTTAAGATGTTCACTGTACACAAAGCAATTTACAGATTTAGTGCAATCCCTATCAAAATACCAAAAGCATTTTTCACAGAAGTGAGCAAATAATCCCTATATTTGTATGGAATGATGAAAGACCCCGAATAGCTCAAGCAATCTTGAAAAAGAAGAACTAAGCTAGAGGTATCACAATCCCAGATTTCAAGACACATGACAAAATTGCAGTTATCAAACCAGTAAGATATTGGCATTTAAAAAAAAAAAAAAAGACACATAGATCAACAGAACAGCCTAGAAAACCCAGAAATAAGCCCACAATTATATAGTCAATTAATCTTTGAAAAATGAGGAATGAATATACATGGGGAAAGTCTCTTCAACAACTGGTGTAGGGAAAACTGGATGGGACCATGCAAAAGAATGAAACTGGGTTATTTTCTTACACCATACACAAAAATAAACTCAAAATGGTTTAAAGATCTAAATGTGAGACCTGAAACCATAAAAGCCCTAGAAGACAGCACAAGCAGTACCTTCTCTGATATTGGTCATAGGCAACATTTCTCTAGATATGTCTCCTGAGGCAAAAGAAACAAAAGAAAAATAAGCTATTGGGACTACATCAAAATAAAAATCTTCTGAACAGCAAAGGAAACAATCAACAAAACTAAAAGACAACCTCTGCATGGGAGAAGATATTTGTAAATAATATATCCAGTAAGGGGTTAATATCCAAAATATATAGAGAATGCATACAACTCAATACCAAAAAAAAAAAAAAAAAAAACCAAAAACAAAAAAACAAAACAAAAAAACCCCAAATAATCCAATTAAAAATGGGCAAAAGACATGAACAGACATTTCTCCAAAGAAGACATACAGATGGCCAATAGAGACATGAAAAGATGCTCAACACTACTCATCATCAGGAAAATGCAAATCAAAACCCCAATGAGATATCACCTCACACCTTTCAGAATGCCTAAAATCAATAACACAAGAAAAAACAAGCGCTGGTGAGGATATGCACTGTTGAAGGGAATGCATACTGGTGCAGTCACTATGGAAAACAGTATGGAGATTCCTCAAAAAATTAAATAGAACTTCTCTACAATCCAGTGATTGTACTACTGGCTAATTACCCAAAGAATACAAAAACACTAATTTAAAAGGATATATGCACACCTTTGGTTTTTTTTAAAGATTTTATTTATTTATATGTTAGAGTGAGAGAGAGAGAGAGAGCACTGGCAGGCAGAGTGGCAGGCAGAGGCACAGGGAGAAGCAGGCTCCCCATGGAGCAAGGAGCCGGATGCGGGACTTGATCCCAGAACACTGGGATCATGACCTGAGCCGAAGGCAGCCGCTTAACTGAGTCCCCACCCCTTTGTTTATTGCAGGATTATTTACAATAGCCAAATTATGGAAGCAACCCAAGTGTCCATCAATAGATGAATGAATAAAGAAGATGTGGTGTATATACATACAACAGAATATCATTCAGCAATAAAAAGAAACGAAATATTGCCATTTGCAACAACATGGACAGAGCTAGAGTACAATGCTCAGTGAAATAAGTCAAGTCAGAGAAAGACAAATACTATATGATGTGGAATTTAGGGAAGAAAACAAAGAAAGAAGAAGAGAAACAAAGAGACTGAAATACAGAGAAAAAACTGATGGTTAATAGAGGGAAGGTGGGTGGGCAGATGGATGAAATAGAAGGGCTTTAAGAGTACTCTTATGAGGATGAGCACCAAGTAATGTGTAGAATTGTTGAATCACTATATTAAATACTATATGATAGTAATATAACACTATGTTAAAAAAAAGAGTACACTTATCATTATGACCACTAATATATAGAATTGTTGAATCATTATATTGTGCTCCTGAAGCAAATACAACATTGTATGTTAATTAAACTTAAGTTTTAAAAAAAGGAAAAAAATGAAAAGAAATGGAATAAACAAATTTTTTTAATTTTTTAAATTTTTTAAAAATCTGGCAAATCCAATCAATAAGAAAAACACATAATTCAAGGGTCAGAATGTGTTTGAACCCACTTTTGCCTGTTTACTGATAAAGTTAATTTACTAATTACTAATTATAACAATTATTGGGACAGAGTGCAATAGTCCAAATCCCATTTCATCACTCAAATATAAAAAAATTTCACTGAATCAAAAAAGAATACATGAAACAATACATACATAAAAAAATCTTAGAAAACCAAAAATATTGTGGCATTATTGATTTCAAATATAGCCTATATAGATAAAGTATAAATGCATATCATGGTGTAAAATGACATAAATTAATGCAAAATTTCAAATGCCACTTGTTTCAAAGTACATAATCATGTATGCTAAAGAAATGTCTTAAAAAATAGAATATTAATTGCTTCACCCAGAATTTGAAATTACATTGAAGGAATAATTACACTGTTGACCTTTTTTTAAGCTACTAATATTAGCTTTGTTCTCTCTTGTAAAAATGCCAAAAATTTGAGAAGACACAATCTCTGTTTTCCTACTAAATAAAATTGCATGTTCAATCCACATTAGAGATGGGCTATTTTTAAGTTAAGAGACCTATGAATGGCTAAAATGTGCCCAGAAACTTAATATTCATACTTTATTGTACCATACATGAGAGTAATAGAGTAATAGGTCTATTTTAACTATTTTAAATCAAGTGTTAACTAAAATATTGTTTACTACCACAAGTACTTGAGGAGAAATATGATAGTGTAACTGTCAAAAGCAATTTTGGGGCTCAGTGAACACCAGATACTATACATTCCTATAGCACTTTTTGCCCTCAAAGCATTTGTTCACCAACACCATAATGTGAGAGGACACCTTCTCCAGACCTTCAAATTCTCCATTATCCTTAGCCCATGAAAATGCTAATTAGGATTTTATACCCAAATGTCTGCAAGTTATCCTACCTGAAAACTTATTTTTTTTTTCTTACTCAAGACCTTGAGGACACTACCCTTTGGCTCTCTTCTTACAAAGCTTAAACCAAAAACTGGCCTAAATATCCTCTTTTATGTTCATTCTGTTAGACATCATTTTAGCTTTGTCTCTCCAAAACTCTGACTCTCCAAAAGTTATCACTCAAATGGCAATGGCAAAAAAAAAAAAAAAAAAAGAAAAGAAAGAAAAAGAAATATGGAAGAGACTTCCCTCCTTCCTGAAATGCCTTAAGTGTCACATTTGATGTTTCTTTCCTCCTGGTCTATATTTCTGTCCCTCTTGAAACCCAAGAAAAGAATTTTCTGAAATGGGAGGAACCTTTAGGTTCTCAACCACACTAACAGAATTATAGTCGGGTAAAAAAAAAAATAGCTAAATCTGCTACTGTCACAATGCATTATTTAATTCATCATTCCTCAATTCTTTTTAATTAAAAAAAAAACTCAATCCCCAAGTAAAATTACTTGTTTCTGAGTTACTGAGAATTAACTATCTTTGAATAATATTAAAACATATCAGAGAAAGAGAATTGGAAGCATTGATCTCTCTACAGAGTATATGACCTAGAATAGTACAATACTTCTGACCCTGGTATCCATTGCTTATACAGATTTTGTAGATTAGGAAATTTGGTTAAAGAAGACCAACTCATGACTGATTCTTGGAGAAAACCAAGATATTTAATATTATTGTTATTTAATATTTAAATGTTAATACTTAAGTATTAAATATTATTGAACATTTAATATTATTACTGCTGTAATGGTAATGGTAGTAAAAAATGTCTAAGAAGGCATATGCAATACTCACCTTAGCCATGAAAAAAAATCACTCAAAAAAACCCCCACAAAATGTCTAAACTTCATCAATGTAACTTCTGAGTGTGTCTTCCCAGACAAAATGAATGCAAATTAAATTAAATACCTTATAGAACAGGGCCATTAAAGTTGTGTGATATCCACCAAAAATGATTTTTTGGTTCAAAGTTTATCTATGATACTCCCAGAAACAGTTAGAATTAAAACTGTTTTTATTTTATGATGATAAAATGAAATGATTTATACATAGAAGAATGATAGTTTTTTTATTCCTTAACTCAACAAATATTTTATATTTAACAAAAAATAACCACTAATTTAAAAACAAGATTATTTCAATGTAGTTTTGAATTCTAAGTAATTTTTGGATGAGACCCTGTCCTATGGGAATGTGCATGCAATATAGGTCTAGTGAGAATTAAGACATTTATAGTAATTTTTGCCATTATGATGAATATATAATAATTCCTGTACTGTAAAGAGACAATATGGAATCCTATGATATGGTGATAACAGAGAAGGAAGGAATTATGTTTACAACTTATTCAAACATAGCTTCATAATTATAAACTAAAAAGAAAGTCTAAGGGCATCTGGGTGGCTCAGTAGATTAAGTGTCTGATCCTTGATTTCTGTTCAGGTCATGATCTCAGGTTCATTGGATCCAGCCCCACTCAGGCTCTATGAATAGCATTGGAGTCTGCTTATCCCTCTCCCTCTGCTCCTCTCCCTCCCTGCCCCTCACCCCACTCATGCTCTATCTCTAAAATAAATAAATAAAATCTTTAAAAATAAATAAAAATAAAAAGAAAGGCTTGACCATGTCCTTATTTTAACCCATTAGGGATTCTCTGATTTGTAAAAATACCCGTTATTGACCTTTATTCTAGCATTAAAAATAGCACAGGTTCATCTAAGCATTATTAATGCTTAATAAAAAGGAGGTCTGCACTGTGTTCACCAGTGCATCCAATAAACATACTCAAGGCAAAGAAAAGACTTTTATTTTAATGGTAATCAGTAATTACTTTTTATCTTTTTGTTTGTTTGTTTGGTAAGTTAAATCTTAAGACATGGCACATCTTCACCCATTCGAACATATTTTCCAGTAAGTATACATTTAATGCAAAAATTATTTCAATTATTTTTAGTTTCCTTAAATTCTGCCTTTTTCTTTGAAGAACATGCAAGTCCCTTTTAGCATTAATATGTTTAAAGGATTATCCTCCCACATATTTACTAATAAAATCATCTGTAAGCTTCCTCCAGCTTCTCTCTTAACTAAAGCTGCATCTATACTAACAAAATTGCTTAACTTAGCCAGTTGAAATAACTCGGTGTGTGTCTTTTGTAATCCAACCAGCTTAGCATTTCTAGGTAGATGTTTAAGTAGAAATATGAAGACTGTACATACATATATAAAAAGGAAAAGAGAATGGAGGCAACATGATTTTATCCCACTAATGAAGGGAATTATGAGTTGAATAACTAATGAGTTATTCAAGTAGAAATCTTTTTATTTTACTTGTAAGAGACACCTAAAATTATGTTAGCATATCTTTAAGAAATTTCCATGAGTATGGGAAGATATGGAATTAATGATTCCTATAGGAAGCTATTTTCCTCAATCATGCCTTTAAATCTAAAACATGATGAGTTAACAGATTTTAAGACTATATATACAACCATCAAAGAAACAATATAACGTGATGCCTTTCTAACACCTGTAATCTGAAACACAAAACATAAAAAAATATATTTCAGCCATTTTTAAAGTACTTCTTATTGAAAAGCAAATCAACTTTCTCCACTTAAAACCTTGAACTTGAGATCAAACCAAATGGTTTGGGAAATAAAATATACTTTACTGTTCTATTGGTTTAAGCCAAAGCAAAAGGCATGTACCAGGAATAAGGAAAAAAAAAAAAACACTGCGCATTTAGGATTAAATGAATATTTTCAAATTTTACACTGAATTAAAAGAGATATGATATCTTTAAAGGAGTTAGATTTAAATTCATCATATCAGTTTGAGCCCAGCTTTACTTCTCTGCATATCTTTTCTTTCTTCACTGTGAATGAGTTGGTTAGAAGAATGCTGCATCTATTCTGATTAGCCAGCGGATAAGTAATATGAAAACAGATTTAAAGTCTCTACCACTAGAGATGTCAAAACAGATGTTACTTTCTTACAGGATGACAGCACTGGGCCTGAGATGTCAAACATAATTAAAAATTTTATTTTCAAATGTACTCCATAGTTTATACATACTGAAAGTATGTCTTACCTTTTGAACTCACAGAGTGCTGTGCTCTGCAAAATGGGAGAGGCTTTATTTTAGTTTAGACTCGTTTTGGGAGTGAAATCATTTCATCAATCAGTACCCAGAGGTTTCCTTCAGGATTTGGCATGAAAAGACTGGCATTTCATTAAAATGTGTTGTCAAGTGAAAGAGCAATTCTAGAAGGACTGATTTCTCTCACCTTCATATCTATGACTATCAAGGTTTTCTCCCAGTAGATTATCCAAATTAGAGAATAAATTAAGGCATCTTTCTTTTTATGATGATATCACTCATTTCATTCTCTAAAAAGAGGGTCAGAAGTTGTATGTTACTTTGTCATATTTATTTATTATTTACTGTTTCTCCCAAAGTCCTTCCCTTGGCAACAGAAGTAATAATATTCTTACTTATTAAGAAGGGGGAGGAGGGTGCAGTACGCAGATGGGAAACAGTCCCTTTGTCTTTTTATGACATGCAGTCAAAAACAGATTGAAAGTTCAGAACTCACCATGTACCTCAGAGAATATCACCATAGATTTGTGCCCTTACAGGGAAAATACAGAATTCTAAAAGCATGGCTACTCCAAAGAAGTAGTCTACTCCTCTGCCTCCACATTCCTAACATGTTATCTGAGGAGCCCTGACCCCCCACAACCACTGCCAAACATTGTACATTCACCCTTGAAGTGTAATTAGTTATGCAAGTGGAGGATACAGAGTAAGTTTCCTAAAGGCAAGGCAAGTGTCATATTCATGTGTTTATCAACTACAGAGGAATCAAGATGGCTTGCACGTAAGGAACTTTCAGCATGTTTTGAATCAATTTAGTTGGGTCAGATACCCATACATAGAACATCTGCCTTCTAAAGACCAGGCAGTGCAGGGTAGTAGTTCAGAGCAACAGATTGGGCACTCAGCTGCTTGATTTTGAATCTCAGCTCCAGGATTTAGTAGCTATGTGAGTTTGGGTAAGTTCTATCTCATCACTAAGACTCTTTATTGTGAGGATTAGATGAGATGGTAAGTATAATATCATAACGGTGCCTGGCACATGAATAAACACTCAATAAGAACAAACTACCACTATCACCTTCCCTTAACATGTCAGTGATGTGATAACCTATTGAAAGTCTCATCAAAGCAATGTAAGTGATTAGGAATTAGTTACTCCCGTGCCACCCAGGTATATGCATAAATGTTTGTTAACTTCAAAAGATCTCCAGGTAGTGGAATTTCAGGCAGCGATTACTGTGAGCTTAGGAATTTGAAGTTACCCGTTCAAAATCTGAGTGATGCAGCAAACTTCATCATTCTGGATTACAGAGATTTGCTAGTGTTTGGAAGGGTTTCAGGGAAATTTACTTCTCAAGGTTTCTTGAGAATTTGCTTCTCAAAAACTGACCCCGGAAATGTTCATTTCATGCTAGCTCCTACAGAACCTTTGCTCCTCCTCTAGATATGCAAACTGGTGCTTCCTCTAAAACTAATTATTCCCAGAGGATTTAGGGTGTTTCTTAGTAGTAAACTAGATTCCAACTAGTCTTTTTCCTGAGTTCAAAGAAAGTACCCTCTTGGAGTCCACTGTTAAATATGTCTGCTGCTGGTTTTTGATGCTCCTTAGGTCATTAAGGGAGTTTCCTTTTCTTCCTAGGTTACTAAGAGCATTTATTAGAAGACACTGTATCTTTTCAAGTGACAGCTATCAAATTAATCATGCTTTTACCTCTTATTAGAGTGAATTGTGGTAGTAGACTGCCTAATATCGAGCCACATGTGCATTCATGGCACAAAAGGATCTTGGTAATGGTTATATTCCAATACACTACTGCACTGTATTTCATAATACCTTAAGACTTTTTTACATTGATATTCCCAAGTGAAATTGGAATTGGGCATATTTTCTTTTTTTTTTTGGATTATCAAAGTCAAATATAAGTACCAATATTATTATTATTTTTAAAAACATGTCAGAAGGTTTCCTCATTGGGGCGCGTGGGTGGCTCAGTGGGTTAAAGCCTCTGCCTTTGGCTCAGGTCCTTATCCCAGGGTCCTGGGATGGAGCCCCGCATGGGGCTCTCTGCTCAGTGGGGAGCCTTCTTCCCCCTCTCTCTCTCTGCCTGCCTCTCTGCCTACTTGTGATCTCTGTCAAATAAATAAATAAAAAGTCTTAAAAAAAAAAAAAAGGTTTCCTCATTCTCCTATTATCAAAGTTATCTTTTCTCTGAAGATTTAAAATAAATCAAGTAAGGGGCTGCCTGGGTGGTTCAGTGGGTTAAGCCTCTGCCTTCAGCTCAGGTCATGATCTCAGGGTCCTGGGATCGAGTCCCGCATCGGACTCTGCTGGGCAGGGAGCCTGTTTCCTCCTCCCTCTCCCTCCCTCTCTGCCTACTTGTGATCTCTCTTTGTCAAATAAATAAAATAAAATATTTTAAAAAAATAAAAAATAAAAATAAATAAATCAAGTAAATTCACCTACAAAATCATCTCAGTCCTTTATTTCTGAGATACAGTTTTAGACAATGTTCCCAATTGTCTACACTTATTGATGAATTTGCCAGTTCTGTCTTTTCTTGAACTAATCTTGGTATTTTTTTTTATTTTTCCATTTCCTTGTATATTTTTCATTAACATTTTCAGTTATACAACTGAAATATTTATTTATAAGTCTTATAATTTCTTCTTTATAGTTATTTTTCCTTACTCATTTTCTACATATGTATATTTGCAATTTTTTAAACTCTAATGTTGATTAATCTAGTGAATTAATCATTTTTATATTCCATATTTTAGACTAGATCTGTGCCATATTTTAGACCAAATCTTTTTCTACCTAATAAAAAGATCTGCATCTCTTTTTACTTAATATTTTCTCCTTTCTTTTTACTTAATATTTTCTCTTACTTTTGTTAGCTTTAATTCATTGATTTCTGTATTCATCTTTGACTCTTTTCCTACTGCTTCCTTAGATTTATTTTGTTCTTTTCTAGCTTCTGAAATTGGATGCTTATTCATTGTTTTTACTTCTTCTTTATATATTGAAGATGTCAAAAGCTATAAATACTCCATCTGAGTGTAGCTTTGTAGAAATCTCATGTTATGATAAACAGTGGTCTCATTCTCATCAATGTCTAGATATTCATAATTTATATTTAGTTCTTCTACTTCACTTAAGAGTTATTTGGGAGAAGTTTTAAAAATTTTATATCTATTTCTTTTCTAAATGTTTGAAATGTTTATTTTTCTAAATATTATTTACTCTTTAAAATATTTAAAACTAATTTTCATTGTTTATTCCTCTTTTTGTCATGGACTTCTAAATTTATTCCATTGTGATCAGTAAGACACTGTTGTACTCTTTCCAATCTAAAATATTTATTAAGCTTTTCTTTTTTAAAAAAATTTTATTTATTTATTTAAGAGAAAGAGAGTGCACACACTCATGAGCAAGCAAAGGGTGGGAACAGAGTGGGAGGAAAGGGAGAGAATTTCCAGCAGACTCTGCATTGGCCACAGAGCCTGACAGGGAACTTAATCCTACAACCCTGAGGTCATAACTTAAGTTGAAACCAAGAGTCCAACACTTAACTGACTGAGCCACCCAGGTGCCCCTTTGAGAAGCAAATTCTCAAGAAAACTTGAGGTTTTCTTTGTGGTCTGATATATGATCATCTTTGTAAATGTTTCATTGCCTATAAAACTAGTCGGTTTCTGCTTAAAGGGCACTAAGTATGGTACACTTTATTAATTAATATATGTTTATAATAATTGTTCAAATCATTTTGTCTACTTTTTAAAATCTCCTTATTCTGTCAAGCCCAAGTTCCTGATGTGATATAGTTCTCTAAGAACAAGAATGCAATTGTTGTCATTATTTAACATAAGCTTTTTAAGATAAAAACAAAAACATTAATTATATGCTAACAAAATGGTGACAAAAAAATAAAACAAAATAATTCCTCATCTTTTATAAGAGGGCAGTCAATATATGCCATTTCTTTTCTCAAGTTGTAAAATAAGAATATCTAAATTAATGGAGATAATTACTAGAAGACCTAAAAATATACTTCAGTATGTATTTTTAAGTATTTCAAAATATTTCTATATTTTCAGTATTTTCAGTATGAGATGTGTTGGAAGAGTTCAGAGGGGGCACAAAGGAAACAGATATTATATATTAGCAGAAAGGAAACAGAATATATCAAGAAAACCAAAAATAGGATCATACATAAATAAACACTGATACAAGAGAATTAAGTTAAAACATCTATCATAGAAATGAAGGTAAGAGAGATCAAAAAAAAAAAAACTTTTTAAAAGAAATCGACTCCTGAATTGAAAGAGGTAAAGAAAACTAGTTCCCACCATATACTGTATACAAGATGATATAAAACAATGTAATTCATAGCTTGAATATACAAGGGTAGGCATGAGAAAATCAAAAGTACACAAACAAAAAGAGAACAAATACAGCAACACCAATGTTGGGCAAAATAAACAACATACAGAACATTAAGCAAAACAAGAGTTATTCTTTTTTTTTTTTTGATGTTTTCCTTGTTCAGGTAAGTTTCTTAGAAAGAAAAAATGGGTGATATATTTTAGGATTCCTTGCTTATTTACGTTTATTTTTAGATTACCTTCACACATGAATGAAAACATGGCTGCTATGAAATATTGGGGTCACATTAGCTTACCCATAAGACTCTTTATGTGTTGCTTGGTTGACTACTGATATTTAATGTCCCCAGGAGAATATTGAAGCCGGCTTGATTTATTTTTTTTACTAACACTTTTAACTAACATGTATCTTCTGCTTGAATATTCAATATTATAGCATAATTTTGCTGTTGATTTATATTATATGCCTGGCATACATTACTGCCATTAATTCTAAGAACTCTATGATATTGAGGTTTACTTCGACCCAGTCAAAGTGATCAGCTCTAAGTGATAGGAAGGCAGACTCTATGGTATTTTGATAAATACCCCTAAACTGTTCTACCAATACAGCACTTTCTTAGACAAATTCCAAGAAATTTGCTAAAACTCTGCTGCTGATATGAAGACCTTCTTGATACTTTATTTTATCAGAGTTCATAATATCAAGCTTATCTCAATATAACAAGATAAGACTCAGGACATACCATCCCAAAAGCAAGTTCTTATCTACCAATTAATTCTTCCACAAGAATTTCCTTACTCTTTTTAAATATTATGATGTATCCAAACATACAGAAAATTACAGGATAACATAACAAATACCCATGTAACCCCAATCCAGGGTTAACAATACGCTAATACATCTTGCTATCTTTGCTTTAGATCTTTTCAAAATTATTATTAAGAAACCAATTATTTCAGTCTTTAAGTCCCCTTGTACACCTCCCTGGTCTCATTTGCTCCCTCTTTATTCAGAGACAACCACCATGCAGTTCATCTGGGTTTCTATACTTTACTACATATGTTTATATGCATACTAAGTTTCCATTGTCATATTTTTATTAATATATATAGTCTCATGCTGTACTTCCTATATACAACATTTTGTTTTGGAAATCTTTCACTTTCGAAACATTTTAACACAAAGAGAAACTAATTTCTGAGTACTTGGAAAGTTCTCTATTTTTATGGTCAGGAACTATATGCATCAGGTCTCACACATATCTCATATCTATTAGATCAAACCTGCTAATTGAATTGTTCAAACCTGCATCTGTGAAAACATTTTGTCTGTGTGATTTATTGGTTACTAAAAAAGACATATGCAAATCTCCTGCCATAACTATGGGTTAATCAAATTCTCTTTACAGTTCCATCCATTTTTGCTTTAAATATTATTTCTATAAAATGTTTCTTCTGATGAGAACTTTTAAGACATACCCTTAATACATAGCAACTTCCAAATATAGAATACAGTATTGTTAATTATAGTTACCATACTGTATATTACATCCCCAGGACTTATTTATCTGATGACTAGAAGTTTGTACCTTTGTCTACCTTCAACCTTTAAATATTTAATATTTAAACATGCTTTAAATATTGTAAGGTCGGGGCGCCTGGGTGGCTCAGTGGGTTAAGCCGCTGCCTTCGGCTCAGGTCATGATCTCAGAGTCCTGGGATCGAGCCCCGCATCGGGCTCTCTGCTCAGCGGGGAGCCTGCTTCCTCCTCTCTCTCTGCCTGCCTCTCTGCCTGCTTGTAATCTCTCTGTCAAATAAATAAATAAAATCTTTAAAAAAAAAAATATTGTAAGTTCATGATATATACAATTTAATTTTGTTACTTCTTGGTGGAATATTCCTTTTATCTCTATGTTGTATCCCTTTTCATCCCTATTAATGTTTTGTATGTTAAATATTTTTGTTTATTAATCAACAAGCATTTATTTGACTGGTATTTTCTAGTACATTTTTTTCCAAAAATGTATTTTATCTTTCTGGGTCGTGATATAATGTTTTGTGTCTAGTTATAAATGAACTATATCTACATAGTGTTTTTTGACTAATTCAAGTCTCTTTTACATAGGTGAATTTAATATATTTATTTTTATAATGACCCAATCAAGAGGACACTTCCCAGTCTGTAAGCAGTCTTTCTAGCTTTTATTTCAACAGACAACCCAAAAGTAAAATGGGTTACAGACTTTAAAAAAATACTTATTTTTAAAAGATATCCCAAGGTCCAATAAACATATGAAAAAGATCAAATTCTTCAATCATTAGAGAAATTCAAATTATTAAGTCTACCATGAGATACTACTACTCACAGACCAGAATGACTAAAGTGAAAATAAGAGATACTGCCAAGAATTTATAATGATATGGAGCAACTAGAGCTCTCCTTCATTGCTGAAGGAAGTATAAATTGGTACAGCCACTCTGGAAAACTCTTTGGCAGTATCTACCAAAACACATGTAGCAGGTATACCTCTAGATATATATTCAACAGAAACACATATATGTGTTTCCTAAAACACATCATAGTGGAAATACTTGCAATAGCTAAAACCTAGAAACAATCCAAATGTCCACTAAAGTAGAATGGATAAATAAATAGTAATATTTTCACATGTGCTATTTCAGTTATCTTTTGCTATATAGCAAACTACACTAAAACTCGATGGCTTCAAACCAGTTTATTATTTTTGGAAACTGTATAGGTTGGCTAGGGGTTTCTTCTATCAGTGTGTCTGGATTCACTCATATAGTTACAGTCATCTGATGTTTCACCTAGATACGCAAGTGTAAGATAGTGTGTGAAACATGGTGCTGACTATCCCTGGGGTAATCTATTATTCTTCTCATCCTGCAGAGCCTTTCCTCTTTAGCAGGCTACTTTAGGATTCTTCACAGTATGATAATAAAGCGATCTAAGAAGGTAAGAGAGGAAACTGTAAACACTCTTAGGGATAAGCTCTAGAACTTGCACAATATCATTTCTACCACAATTTATGTCAAAGCATTCATAAAGCCAGCCCAGATTCAAGGCAGTGAAAAAACAGCTTCCATCTTTTAACAGGAGAAGCAGCCAGTAGCATATTGCAGAAGGGCATGTACACAGAAAAGCATGATTTACTGGAAGCTATCATTACAGCAATCTACCACAATCAGCATATAGCAATGATAATAAATGAATTACTGTTACAAGCACCAACAGGGATTAACTTCACAAATATTATACGGTTGAGTAAAAGAAGCAAGTCACAAAAGGATATGTACATCATGTTCCATTTATATAAAACACAAAATCTGCAAAACCAATATGTGGTGTTAGAAGTCAAAAGAGAGCCCAAGGAACATATCTGTGGTGCTACCAATATTTTATTCTTTGACTCATGCAATGATTAGATGTAAATTTCACTTTGTGTTCATTTACTAATTATTCATAAATGGAATCTAAAAGACAAACAAAAAGCAGAATCAGAAGTATTAATACAAAGAACAAACTGATGGTTGTCAGAGGGGGGAGGAGGTGAAGACTTGAGCAAAATTGGTGAGAGGAATGGGAGATACAGGCCTCCAGTTATGGAATGGCTAAGTCATGGAAATAAAAAGCAGAGTATAAGGAATACAGTCAATGATACTGTAATAGAGATATAATGAGACAGATGGTAGATATAGTAAACAGAGCATAATGTATAAACTTGTCAAATCACTAAGCTGTACACTGGAAGCTTATGTAACATTGGGTGTCAACTATACTCAAACAAACAAACTAGCATTATAGTGCAGTATGGGGATGGGAAGAAAAAAAATTGGAGGCATATGTATATCATAAAAATGTATTTGCATTTTTTAATATTCACTCCATTTCTGATCTACTCATCTATATTTAGGATCTAAAGCTTCTCTAGAGATAGCCCTTTGCCCCCATTCCTTCCAGGTACAGTTCTGCTAGTTACTGCATAGGTTAAATGCAAGGGTGGAGAGAGGCATGACATCATCTAATAGGAATCAACTCTGAAATCATCCTTTTAAATCTACTCTTCTCACTCTTCAGGTAACTGCACATTCTTCAATTGCTAATTTTATATTGCCTGAAATGGGGGTATAGGAATAAGAGGTATCCAGGAAAGACATCATTATAAATACAAGTTAAAAAATTAAACTGGATCCATATTTCTTGGACTCCTCTAAAGGTCTTCCTTTCCCTCCCCTCTACTACCATTCCAACTCCCTAAACCACTCTAGATATGGTTCAAAAAGCTGACACTTCTGATGACAGGAATTAGGCCTTGAGGGTTTTTTAAAAAGACTTTTGATTGGGTTTATTAAACTATGATTCAAAAATGTAAACTCGTGTACAAGACATTTTGTGACATATTAAGAATAAGGAGGTGTATCACACGGCCAGGTGAGACTTATAGAAACTACATTCCATAATTCTGATTAAACATAATCATGGATTTTGATTCATCAGGTAAGGCAAAAAGGTTAATTACATAGACTATGTAATCAGCATATAGCTGCATGTTTATCAATTCAGATTTTATCTGTTGTATATAATTTATAAGAAGGAAAAAAGATTGATTTATAAAAGAGTGGGCTAAATTTATCATTTTGGTCCCCCATACTATCTTGTTAAATACAGCTCCTCTCCTCAAAAATAATCTCAATATGTCCTGACTTGACAGATGATAACGAATTATACTCTTTCTTGTGCTGTTTGAGAATTCTCCCTTTTAGGGAGAAACAAATGCATTAAGGCAGTGACTGCAAACTAGAACAACTTGAGAAGCTTTTAAAAAATCCCATTGTTCAAGTCACACTCTACATTGTCAAATCAAAACTCCTAAAACTGGAGTCACAGCAAAAATCATTCCTTAAAGTTCCCTCAGGTGATTCAAAAGGACAAGGAAGGTTGAGAACCACTGAGGTTGAGCTTCTCCCTCCACTACCATCCTTCACAAAGTTCACACAGGTTATTGATATTGATCAGATACTAGTCATTCACTCAGTTGACTAAAAGGTCATGCACACATAATTTTTTAGTTATTAAAAATACTTTGTTAAGTGTGCAATAAATGTTTGCTCAAATCTGCTCTAAGTAATTTGAAGAAGCAACTAAATATGTCTGTGTATATATATGTATATATATACACACACATATATATAATACATATAGATTATATATAACTTCAATTCAAGTATATAGGTATTATTTAACAGTTCAGTTCAATACTATAAATATGATAAGAAACCATAATTTGTTAATACAACTAAATTTCTCCATTACCATGTGGACTCACTTTTATGCATTTTTAATATTTTTAATAAGGATATACACCTTGGATAAAGGATTTTGATATCAAAAGAAACACATATACTAGCACTGAAATACACACAATAGAATCTCTTTTATAAAACCCACCTTAGAGAACAGGATCAGTATGCAATGGGCAGGTGTTCTCTTAAATAGAGCTCTGTGGTTCAGGACATCCCTAAAATCCTTAGGTCTACTTGCAAAAGAGGTGAAGTGTGTATTTGCATGGAGTTGCCCACTAATGTGCATTTTTGGGGGGAAGAATTGTGGCTTTGATGAGGTACCTCTAAGCAGTAAGGGGAATCTATTCTCAGTTAAGAATGAAATATCATTCTGCAATTGCAGCTGTTACACATTACAGGATGGCATTTGACACACAGCCTATCTCCATCTCTGCAGAGACAGCTAAGGATAGTGAACTAGATCTGGACTCTGACAACTTGGATCTGAGTTTCACCTCTGCAACTTACTTGCTCAGTAAATACAACTTTCCAAGTTTCAGGTTTCTGGTCTATAAAATGGTACCAATAATAATCTGCCCTACCTACCTAAATAGGATTGTTAAAAGTTTAATATCAAACAATTATTTATAAATTTTAAACTTTAATTCAAAGACTAGAAAAGACTTAGCATAAAAAGCAAGTCTTGTTTTTAGTAGACTCCTAGCTTCCAGGCCAACCTTCCTGAACTCCCATCTAAGCACAAAGAAAAGATGCTCAAGAAAGATGCTGAAATGATTGTTCATGCATGATCTAAGTGAGTTTTGGAGAATAAAACTGACATATGTTTGGGACCTCTCTGATAGAGTATGATATAGAGATGTGTGTGTGTTGGGGGTATCCTTCCTCTTTAAAAGAAGAGTGAGATCTTCTTGTGAGTGCGGTGAGATCTTGGTACAGTGGCGATTAACAAGGAATAACAGGAAACAAACCAAGAAGCAGAGAGAGAGCAACACACCGTCCTGAATCTTTTTGGTGATATCTCCAAAAGAAACAAGCACCGAAATAAAAAGAAACATGTAGTAACTGAGAGCATCTATTCAGGAACACTCACAAGATTCTCTCTGGGGATGTGCAAAAACAGCTGAAGACATTTTAAGTGTATATATGGAGCGGTGGTGAAGTTTATACTCCCTTACCAAGAAGTACAGAGGGAGCAAGAAACCCTTGCTACATCTGATAGTATCATTATAGAAACAACAATTTTACAATATACTCTGCTCTATTTTTCTTCCATTTCCTATCATGGGTGCTGATTTGTATTGAAAAAATTCTAAATAAATTCAATCACTTATATACCTCTGCAATTTACAGTTTACCCAATTAAATAATTATTGCATTTTCATGTACAATGAAGCTTATATCCCAGTGCAGATTACGTATATCTGCCTGATATGCCCTTCTTAAAATAATATGTCTAAACTCTCTCTTTCCCATTTCTCCCTCCCTGCCTTTCCCTCTCCCACTCCCCTATACACACACATACACACACACACACACACACACACACACTTGAAAAAAGCATTTAAAGGCTTAAAGGTTGATTTTATATTTCCTGGCTTAGAGCAGGATTTGTTAATTGCCATACTTTAAACAGTATCTCTTTCTAATATTGCCTAAAAGCCACAAGGTTGAATGAGATTTACTCCTACTCCTTATTTTTAAAATTGATTTGTGCTTTTCTTTCAGGAAGAGATTTTATTTAACATGATTATTATCAATGTTATAAGTACTTTTTTCCCTAATGTTTGATGACAAGAGATTTTCTGTTTGGAGATGCTTTTATAAAACTTTGATCAAAACATTATAATACATGGGGCGCCTGAGTGGCTCAGTGGGTTAAGCTGCTGCCTTCGGCTCAGGTCATGATCTCAGGGTTCTGGGATGGAGCCCCGCATCGCATCGGGCTCTCTGCTCAGCAAGGAGCCTGCTTCCTCCTCCCTCTCTGTCTGCCTCTCTGCCTACTTGTGATCTCTGTCAAATAAATAAATAAAAATCTTAAAAAAAAATTATAGTACATATGCAAACAGCAATCAAAAATGTTGTCAAGGACAAATGAATATGACCTTAAATCTTAGCATTATATTTAATCCCACTTTATCTTTCCTCTACTTTTAATCATTCACCAAGCATTTATTTCGTTCTTGAAACCACACAAACCACAATGCTCCACACTTGTGTGCCTTGCACTTACACAATATCCTCTGTGATGGACATCTCCCCTTTACCCAGTGAACACTGTCACAATTCAAAGCAAGTTCAAGCATTATGTCTTTTATGAAGGTTTCCTGAACTACCATCTTCACTACCAGGTAAAATTAATGGCTCTTTGATCTATGCTTCTTTGTAACTACCTGATCACTCCTCTTCTCGTGCATAGACAAAAACTACATGAATTCCATAGAACATCCTTGAAACCAGACTAGACATGTTCATCTTCAGTGCCAACCAATAATTTGATACTCATTCAAACTCCTATTGTTTAATATTTATTTTAAAATAACAGGAAGAAATTAATTTTCCATTAAAAAAATTGCACATACCTTTCTTTATGTTCAAAATAATGATTTATGTCATATGCATATATAATTTTAACTCAAATACAATTGAAATTGTGTTTTATTAAGCCTTCTCATCACTTACAATTGAATAGCACTGGCATCATGTTCACTAAGGAGAGAGGTTACATATAGACTTTCATTCTGTTTCATCAAAATACTTTCTTTTTTAAAAAAATATATTATCTATTTGACAGAGAGAAACACAGCGAGAGAGGGAACACAAGCAGGGGGAATGGGAGAAGGAGAAGCAGGCTTCCCTTGGAGCAAGGGGCCTGATGTGGGGCTTGATCCCAGGGCCCTGGGATCATGACCTGGGCCAAAGGCAGACACTTAACAACTGAGCCACACAGGCACCCCATCAAAATACTTTCTGATAAGTCTATGTTATTAATAGTTGCATGTCCAGATAATAACACCAAAGAATGTGAATAATTAATTCATTATCAATAGGATAAATAGTCTTATTTTTAAATAGGTAAAAAAACTATATATGTCATTATTTTAAAGATTCTTGATCACCAAATATTTAGATATTCACAAAACATATTTCATACTTTATACATTGTTAACAGTTTAGGTTTTTATTAAAGAAGTTTGCAGTATAAAATTTAAATGGTATAAATATGGAAATGAAGTTATTCTAAGATAGCTAGATATTAAATATTACCTTTGAGAAATCAGAGTTTTTCTAATTGAATTTAACCTGAAGTGCTGATAATCAACCTAATAAAAATCTAACTGTAATCAGAAAGCTCCTTCTGTTCTGATAGATTTCTTACTTCACACTCCCTTAATGACCCTGGCCTGCTCCATCTCTACCATAAATCTTGTACTTAAATAACCTTGTGATAAGGAGATGAAGTTAAATGGCAGACTGGAACAGGGAAGGGAGAAGGTTCAGCAAACTTCTGTATCTTCCTAGCTCTTGCTTCTTTTTGTTCAGTCATTTAATCATCAGATATTGAGCCAGGCAGCGCTATTTCTTAGACTGGTATTTTCAAACTTGCCAGCATTGCTTTATTTTTCCCAATTTAAATAAAAATGAATGTAATT
The DNA here is from genome assembly GCF_010015895.1 of Lontra canadensis. NCBI lineage: Eukaryota > Metazoa > Chordata > Mammalia > Carnivora > Mustelidae > Lontra > Lontra canadensis. The sequence continues at coordinate 28,886,217 of NW_022630996.1, forward strand.
TTTATTAATGTTACATATGTCGTATCCACAGTCCTTCAAAATATAGATATCCCTTTCTATGATAAGTCCATCATTTTGATAGTTGGCAGTTAGAAGTCCCCAGTGCCAAGGCTGATCACACATTTGGCACAAATCCTAAAAACGCCAGAAGAACTGATGCAATGGAAAACTACCTAAGTTCAAAACTACAAGTCATAGACATCTCCAATATGCCTTAAAGCTTATCTAATACAATTCTATAGGATATTTTGAAGGCATTTTGTGGGCAGTACCTGTCATTACACTCTGAAAAGGAAAAGAAGGGAGTGGTTGGAACATATGGTTTTGGAAAAGGAGATTCTAAAACTACAAAACTACTACTACTACAAAACTACTTTATTTTAACCACATAGCATTTTTTTAAAATACCAAAATAACATCCGAGTAAGACACAAAATGTCTGCTTATTGATCGAGTTTTTAAATTGATTTTAAAGTTCAGTTATTTCAGTGATCTGGTTTAGACTCAATGATTTTCATAGATCAAGAGACTCAGGTTCAGCTAAGATCCTATCCCTCCTAAGTGATATAAGAGCCACATACAGAAGTAACAGCTGAGCACCCAGACACCAAGAATTACAGAGAGATTTCTGAGGAATGAATATGCCTCTTCACCTCTCAAAAATCTTGTTGGATAGCTAAAACAAATATGATTTTACAGATTGTACACTGCGGCTCCAGAGCACATAGATTGCTGGTGTGCTCCAAAAATTGGAAGCAGAGCCAAAATTAGAACCCAGATTTCATAAACCTTTGACCAATACTTTCTGCTGTAACAAAATTTTCCATAATAAGAGGAAAAACATGTATTGCTCCAGCCTTTATACTAGAAGATAACAATAATTCTTTGAGGTAAAAATAACTGATTTCCCATTTTACAGATAACAAAATGTTATCTCATGAATGGATAAACAAAATGTGGTATTTACATACAATGGTACGTACAATGTGGTATTTATGTACAATTTACGTACAATGGAACATTTCTCATTATTTCAGCCTTTAAAAAGGAAAGAATCCTGTCACATGCTACAACATGGTAAACCTTGAGGACATTATGCTAAGTGAAATAATCCAATCAAAAAAGCCAAATACTGGATAATTCCACTTATATAAGGTATCAAGAATAGTCAAATTTATACAAACAAGAAGTAGAATCGTGATTACTAGGGGCTGGAGAGACAGAGAAATGAGGACCTATTGTATAATCAGTATAGATTTTCAGATTTACAAGATGAGAAAGTTCTGGATATTTGTTCCACAACAATGTGCATGTGCATAACACTAAACTGTACATTTAAAAAATGGTTGGGCGCCTGGGTGCCTCAGTTGGTTGAACGACTGCCTTCGGCTCAGGTCATAATCCTGGACTTCCGGGATCGAGTCCCGCATCGGGGTCCCAGCTCCTTGGGGAGTCTGCTTCTCTCTCTGACCTTCTCCTCCCTCATGTTCTCTCTCACTCATTCTCTCTAAAATTAATAAATAAAATCTTTTTAAAAAAATGGTTAAGGTGGTAAATTTTATGTGTTTTTTATCACAGTACAAAAAAAATGCAACCTCGATGACATAAAAAACTCATTAATTAAATTAATTTAAATTAATCAAACTGGCAGTCAATACTTGAATTGTGATTCAAAATCTCATATTCTTTACCCTGGATTCCCCTGTGCCAACTATTTACCCAATTACCTCTGCGTGGCTGACTCTGCAGCCTACATGACTGCAAACCTGTGGCAACCATGCATCAGCATTCCTGTGCAGGACAGTCAGGAATGACCACAGACAGGCCCTTGTAAGACAAAACCTGAGGAAGCAAAACCCCCGTCTTGTCACACTTGGAACCCAATGTTCCAAGGAAAAACTTTAAAACTACCTTTTGTTAACACTGAAAACAACTGATCAGTATGGTGTGATCACAAGAACAGGCCATTGGTGCGCTGACCTGACCATTTTATTCCCTTTTATAATGGTTACTTGCTGTCATGGAGAAATAGCCATTGAAAGATAATGCTTGGTAGGACCACAGCCATCTCTAGGAAATGAGGTCTGAGGACATGCTACTTGTGTGGTGAGAAAAAGTTAATTCTAACAGCCCTCCACGCAAACCAACATTTTATCTGCTGGCATATTTACAAGGAAAGTTGGAAATCAAATAAAGGATAATTGCCCATTCTCAACAGGATGTGGCAACTTTCATCTACGATCCTTTATTTTCAGGCTTTGGCGAAGCTTTCCAAACAAGCTAAATGAGGAGTAATTCTGATGGAGGAATGATGTTAAGGCCTTAGCCTGTGTTCTTCCCAGATGCTAGATTAATTGCTGTAATATAAACCCGCAGCACAATGTGTTCTCCACTGATTTCATCCACTTATCTATGGATCTGTCTGTGATGATTTCCACTAATAGCCAAACAGTGCCCTGAATAACTCACTGAGTTGTACAAGACTGGCCCAAATTTGAATAAAGTTTGTATCTGGTAAAGTTACAACTTAAACTATTAGAATCATTCCAATAAATGCTGATAATTTTCTCCATTAGAAAGTCAGAAAACACCACTGCCTAATCTTTCTTGAGTGCTTAGTAACCTTACTTCTTTTACCAGGATATATCTTTCGGATCCACAGATTTTCTAATGAGCAGTTCATGGCATACCCTCGTGAAGTATTGCTACACTCTGTTTTGCATTTTCTTTTAAAGAATTTCTGTTTATGACATCCAACTTCCCTTGGAAATTTTGCTTCAATCCTGGAGGCTGAACTAAATAAAGGGAAATTTCTGTGGCATGCCTCAGCTACATTCAAAATCAGCCTTCTTTTTCAACACTGACCCTTTGACCCCTTATCTTTGGATCAAGCCAGTAAGCTGTAATTCTTTTTAAAAATGACCTCTCCCTTTTAAGAAACTCAATTCTTCAAATAAATATAATAATGCTAGATCCACCCTGAGAAGGCCCTGAGTAGAAACAAAAGACTTCTTTCTGAAAGCCTTCCATAGGTATGCGTGGGAGCATTGGGAGGCTAATGAATTAAGACAAAGGAATCTAATAGCAGAAATTAGAATGTATGAGAAAGGAAAAAGACTGGAGCCAGGAAGGTAAGTAGGTCATAGTAATAGCTCAAGAAAATGAAGACTTGAACTAAAACAGTGATGGTGGGAATAGAGAAAAATAGACAGATGAATGGGCATTCACAGAGATAAAATTGGCAGGCCTTACCAAACTAGTAAATGCGAAATAAAAGAGAAGGAGGAATTTTATCAGAGTCTTCTTCCTAAAGTGTTAAGTATGATCATATCCCTCACCAACTACATCCTTGTAACAACGGCTTCCCAAAATACTTAAGAGTCTCAACTTTGTTTATTGACTTAAAAGGCTTAATATAATCTGGCCCCTGCCCACTTCTTCAATTTTACTGCTCTCCAACTTCACTGTTCTCCTTTTTTTTTTTTTTAAGATTTTATTTATTTATTTGACAGACAGAGATCACAAGTAGGCAGAGAGGCAGGCAGAGAGAGGGGGGGAAGCAGGCTCCCCACTGAGCAGAGAGTCCAATGTGATGTAGGACTTGATCCCAGGACCCTGGGACCATGACCTGAGCTGAAGGCAGAGGCTTTAACCCACTGAGCCACCCAGGTGCCCCCTCCATTTTTTTTTTTTTTTTTTTTAATGTAAAGCACTTCTTAGTCCTTTCTGCTCAGAACTCTTCCCACAGACTTGCATGGCCATCATTCTCTCTCCAATGAGATCCCAACTCAGATCTCCCTCCACCTCCTCCAGAGAAGTAATCACTGCTCCCCAGCAGCAATAACACATCCATGCCCAAATAGTCACTCTTTACAGCAACATATTTGCCCTCTCTAGAGCACCTATCAGTACCTGAAACTACCTTGTTTTTGACATGATTATTGTCTATCTCTCCCTACTGGAATGTCAGCTCCCTACAGACAGGACTCTTCTTTATCAACAATGCCTACCACGTGATAGGCTCTCAAAGAACACTTATTGATCAACTGATTATAGAGATATACATATACATACACATATACATATACATTTACATATGTGTGTATATGCGTGTGCACACATACCATACTTATACTCTATAGTAAAAATTTATGGCTTGAGATTAAAACTATCAGATTCAGAGAGCTTGTTTCTTCCAATTGTGATTCCTATGTTGACATAAGAATTATTAATTTAATAAGTCTAATAACATAATTATTACATATTGAACTCAATAAGAGCTAAAAATACTTTTGATAAAGGAGAATATGACTGAGATAAATATTCATCTAGAAATAAATTTCTAAACCACAGCATCTAAAAAGGAGGAAGCTGAATTTCAATTTTATCCCAAGAACTTGTAAATTAAAAGTTATATATTGGAGTCATAGAAAGAAGGAAGTTGGCATGCTCAAACCACTTATAATTATATTATTTTGCTGTATTATTAGGAAATAAGATTATTTTCTTTCGTAAGAGTGTTACATATATTTCAGATAAAACCACTTTCTGCAGAGGACCTGATAGAGTCTATTTTAGGAGGCAGAGGAAAGGACCTTCAGGTTCTTTATGCCAAGCCATGCTTCCTTATATATGTACATCACAGGGCTAGCAAAAGCATTAAATGAGTTAATGTTATTTTATATCAACTTTACCTACTCTCCATTTTCATACCATTTCTAATTTGAAGGTTCATTGAGGTTCCAACATGGATCATTCTGAGTTCTGCATATCATCAGCAGAGTTTCAGTAACCTCAATGATTACTTTGTATTAAAAGCAGCGCTGGATGTGCTGGAGACATTGGATAATTGATCATGACTGAACAAAATGAGTGCTACACACTACCCACATTTTCTTCCTAATTTAAAACTTAATCATTTGAAAACAATTATATCACTTGGGGAAAAAAGAGTTCCTCTTCAAGGAAAATGTATTCCATCAAAAATGGACTCCAGGCAGGGACACCTGGGTGGCTCAGTCAGTCAAGGGTTGGCCTTCAGCTCAGGTCATGATCCCAGGGTCCTGGGATCAAGACCTGCATCAGTCTCCTTACTCAGCATGGAGCCTGCTTCTTTCTCTGCCTGCTATTCCCACTGCTTGTGCTCTCTCTCTGACAAATAAATAAAATCTTAAAAAAAAAAATCTACTCTAGGCAAGAGCACAATTCCTCATCAGATCTATGGATATCACAACTAGGACCGCACTTTCCAATGCTGCTGAAATGGGATAGCCACATCACAACAGTGACCAATCCTGTTACCTATCCTTACCATGGTGCACCCCTGTCTGCAGTGCTTCGTCAATGTTCTTTGACTTACTGAGGCTGTGGCAGCAATGGCATGAACAACATTAAATAGAGGAACGGTCTCTGTCCTCAGGGAGACTTCAATGAAAGGAAGCCTCCTGAACTCTTTTTGACCACACTTTCTATTTCAGCTCCAGTAAATATATACTAAGGCTACTAATCCTGGGAAATATAACATATATTGAAATAATCTGAAGATGAGCTAGATTATTCCAGTGACGTAGCAATAACTTCAAATAAGGAAAAGATACAAGTTTATTAAAGAAGTTTTTTTCAAAGAGTCACAGAAGGAACTACTTTGAGTATTTGATAATTATTTCAACCAAAATTCAATTCCATCATGGACAAGAAACACAGCTTCATTAAAATAATATTACATGTGATGCTTTTGTATAAGTTGTTAGTTTGTAAAACTATCAAAAGTAAATATAGGAGATGCTTTTGTATAAACTCTTGGCTTATCACACATGGAAAGTAAATCAGGAATGTTAAAATTGTTTACAAGACAAAAATAAAATATTTCCTTTGTAAATTCTTTGCAGAGATAGGCATTTTATTCAAAAATACATTATTTCAAGTAAATCATTAAAAAAGTAATTTATTCTTTAAGATAAAGAATTGTGGGAATATTAAAATAATTTAATACTTCTAAATTATTAGTGTCACTATCCTAATAATCCTAATATGTTATCTTCTATGTGAATGTATACTTATACAATTTACATAATAATTCATTTTTTCAGTATTATTATACTTCACCTAACATTACTCATTTTCAATAGTTTTATATAATCTTCACAATTTTCAGAGCTCCATGCTATGTCTTCTTTCCTCAAGTTTTTCTTTCCAAATATGTTGCCCTTCTCTAATATGATTTGAAATACAGATCATATTCTCATTTTGTTTTAGAATGAAGCTAAATATTTTAAAATCATTCAGGTTAATATAACATATCTCACAAATATTACTTATTGTATAATTATTAATTCATAACCATATAATCAGGCATAAATTTATTTTTATTCCCTTTATTTAAATTAAAAATTCAGTTGGGGACTTTCTGCCTTTCTGAAACTCATTTTCCCATTCCAAGATTACTACTTTGTAGTAAGTAGAGAGGTTTACTACTACTTATAGTTGCATATTAATTTTTCCCCCTTATGTTCTGCTTTTGTTTAACAAATAAGTGAATGAGAAATAATTCATTTCATCTACTATTGTCATATCAGTAAACATTAACCCATACACACATACACCCTTAAACATACATCCTCTAAAATGATGGTTCTTTGCTTTTGTAATCTTAAGACCACATTCCAGCAAGCTCCCTAATCGGGTTTTCTTGTCCCTTTTCCACATACCCAACTACCTCACCTCAATTTCATTTCTCTTCTGGAATTCTAACATTTCCTTTAGTAATAGCTACAAAATAAAGATATTTATGTAGTAAGTATTCTGAAAGTTTTTAAGTCAGAGTGTCTGTCTTAGTGGTGAATGATAACACAGATAAAGAGCTTTATTAGAATATACTCTTGGGACACCTGGATAGCTCAGTTGATTAAGTATCTTATTCTTGGTTTCAGCTCAGGTCATGATCTCAGGGCCATGAGATAGAGCCTCACATCCGGCTCCTGGGCTCCTGACCCAGTGAGGAGTCTGCTTAAGGTTCTCTCTTCCTCCTTCTCCCTCACTCTCTGGCCCTCTCACTTGCACATTTTTCTCTCGCCACTCTCCTCTAAAATAAATAAAATCTTTTTTAAAAATACTTTTTTTCTTTAAAGGTTTTACGGTTATTATTCAATTTTACTTTTATTGATTTGTGCAAAGAAGAAATCCAACATTTTCTTGACTTTGGTTCCTATGATGATCATTTGTTTTTTTTCTACGTAAAAGCTTAACTGATGATTTCATATTTTAAGTTTAGTAACACTTAGAGAATATACATTGCTGGTGAGATAGTTATGTACTTGTTTTCTTAAAGACCCATATTTAGACAATCTCATAAACTTAGCCCAACTACTTGAAGAAATTAACTGATGAGCACATATACCTACAAAAATGGCAGGGCTTTTACTAGGAACTAAGCTCTGGTTCTCTGTATAAATGAATGTATTTTCTCAAATACTTTGTATGGTTTGATTGTTTCTTTTATTCCCAACTTTTACTCTGTATCTTCCCAGCTTTTGTGAGATTAAGGAAATAACCTTAGAAGTGGAGGTCTACAGCTTTCTTTCTCATAATGAATAATAAAGACAGACATAGAGAAGACAAGGGCAAGGATGAGCCACTGGGTCACACCAGGAAAAAAAGACCCAGCTATTAAGAGGACCACTGACTAAACCATTCACAAATGCACAGACCAGTTTCTGCCAGACACACTGTCACAGGCAGAAATGCTTTCTTCACTGCCAACTTGGCTTCTGTTGATTCTCTTCTCTACTGGAGAAGAAGCTAGAATAAGGGATGCTTAAAAGGTTGGTATGGTATGGTCATTAAAGCCACCGAAAATAGCCTTAAAAATCCTTTCATACATTATCTCTTTTCTTCACAGAGAAAATCTGAGTCAAGCACAGAGAAATTTCTGAAAAAGAGAAGACTACTACTTTTCAGTAGTGTAAGAGACCAAAGCACTGCCTATTTCTGTCATCAAATAGATTAGAGGAAAAACTGAGCACAGAGTTCTCATGAGGTAATTGAGACATTTCTCTACAACTCAGATGACAAATTTTCAGTGTGACCTACAATGCCTTTCTGGAAGTCTTCTGAATTTCCTGAATACAAACAATGTTACAATGTAAATACAATGTAAAAAAAAAACATTGTAATACAATGTAAATACAATGTAAGTACAATGTAAATGTAAATGTAAAAAAACTTTGCCAAAGTTCCCAGAACTATAGGGCTTCAAGTAGAAACTGCAAGATTTTAGGTGGATTTCATTTTTATTTCCTCTAACTTCCTCTAACCAGCATAAATCTTACAATAATAATGTGGATATGTCAAGACAAAACATTTATTAGAACAAGTCACTTAGATATGTATATTTCCCATATACTCAGTAGCAACTGAAGCTGTCACTGAAGCAGGAAAAAAGATTATCACATCATTCTAATTTTGGTTAAGCTCAGTTTGGGGGAGAAAACTGTGACTGGAAGATAGAAATAAAAGGAAGCTGGGGGTACCTGGACCTGAAGGAACTGGGGAGAGAAAGGAGGTCCAATAAAGGAAAGGGACCTTTGACCACAAGACCCAACGCATAAGTGAAAGAACCTCAGTACTTGGAGGTGCTTGAGGGTGAACCACTTGCTAATTATTGACTGAGAACAACTTATTGCCCAAAAGTCCTGAATACCTGTAAATGCCCCCACAGTGAAGACATGAATGTCTTGTATTAAGGTGGGCACTTAAAGAGATTATCTTTCCCCTGTCCTCCGTGGGTAGAAATTAATACTATTTAAGAATCTTCCTAAGAAACCCTCCTACACTCTTGGTTCCTCAAAAAGTTGAAAATAGAGCTACCCTATGGCCCAGCAATTGCACTACTGGGTACTTACCCTAAAGATACAAATGATACAAATGTAGTGATCCAAAGGGGCAGGTGCACCTGAATGTTTATAGCAGCAATGTCCACAATAGCGAAACTATGGAAAGAACCTAAATGTCCATCAACAGATGAATGGATAAAAAATAAGTGGTATAAAGATGATCTAACAACTGTAAATATCTATGCTCCCAATATGGGAGCAGCCAATTATATAAGAAAACTATTAATCAAGATAAAGAGTCATATTGATATGAATACATTAATAGTAGGAGATCTTAACATGTCTCTCTCAGTAATAGACAGATCATCCAAGCAGAAAATCAATAAAGAAACAAGAGCATTGAATGACACATTGGACTAGATGGACCTCATAGATATATACAGAACATTCCACCCTGAAACAAGAGAATACTCATTCTTCTCAAGGGCACATGGAACCTTCTCCAGAATAGACCACATACTGGGTCACAAATCAGGACTCAACTGATACCAAAAGACTGAGATTATTCCCTGTATATTCTCAGATCACAATGCTTTGAAACTGGAGCTCAATCACAAGGAAAAGTTTGGAAGGAAATCAAACACCTGGAAGCTAAAGACCACCTTGCTTAAGAATGCTTGGATCAACCAGGAGATCAAAGAAGAACTTAAACAATCATGGAAACCAATGAGAATGAAGACACTTCAGTCCAAAACCTATGAGATACAGCAAAGGCAGTCCTAAGGGGGAAATACATAGCCATCCAAGCCTCCCTCAAAAATATTGAAAAATCCAGAATACACCAGCTGTCTCTACACCTTAAAGAACTGGAGAATCAACAACAAATCAAACCAACTCCACACATAAGAAGGGAAATAATCAAGATTAGAGCAGAGATCAATGAGGTAGAAACCAGAGATATAGTAGAACATGTCAATGAAACTAGAAGCTGGTTTTTCGAAAGAATCAATAAGATTGATAAACCATTGGCCACACTAATCCAAAAGAAAAGAGAGAAAGCTCAAATTAATAAAATTATGAATGAAAAGGGAGAGATCACAACTAACACCAAGGAAGTAGAAACTAGCATTAGAAGTTATTATCAACACTTATATGCCAATAAGTTAAGCAACCTAGATGAAATGGATACATTCCTGGAAAACTATAAACTCCCAAAATTGGACCAGGAAGAAACTGACAACCTGAATAGACCGATATCTAGTAACGAGATAGAAGCAGTGATCAAAAACCTCCCAAAAAACAAGAGCCCAGGACCTGACAGATTCCCTGGGGAATTCTACCAAACTTTCAAAGAAGAAATAACACCTATTCTACTGAAGCTGTTTCAAAAAATTGAAGCAGAAGGAAAACTTCCAGACTCTTTTTATGAAGCCAGCATTACCCTGATCCCCAAACCAGGCAAAGACCACACCAAAAAGGAGAATTTCAGACCAATATCACTGATGAATATGGATGCGAAAATTCTCAACATGATCCTGGCAAACAGGATCCAACAGCACATTGCAAAGATTATCCACCATGACCAGGTGGGATTCATCCCTGGGTGACAAGGATGGTTCAATATTCGCAAATCAATCAGTGTGATAGAACAAATCATTAAGAGAAGAGAGAAGAAACACGTGGTCCTCTCAATTGATGCTGAAAAAGCATTTGACAAAATCCAGCATCCGTTCCTGATTAAAATGCTTCAAAGTATAGGGATAGAGGGAACATTCCTGAACTTCATAAAATCTATCTATGAAAGACCCACAGCAAATATCATCCTCAATGGGAAAAAGCTTGCAGCCTTCCCGTTGAGATCAGGAACACGACAAGGGTGTCCACTCTCACCACTTTTGTTCAACAAAGTATTAGAAGTCCTAGCAACAGCAATCAGACAACAAAGAGAAATAAAAGGTATTCAAATTGGCAATGAAGAAGTCAAAACTCTCTCTCTTTGCAGATGACATGATTCTTTATATGGAAAACCCAAAAGACTCCACCCCCACACTACTAGAACTCATACAGCAATTCAGCAATGTGGCAGGATTCAAAGTCAATGTGCAGAAATCAGTGGCTTTCTTATACTCTAACAATGAAAATACAGAAAGGGAAATTAGAGAATCAATTCCATTTACTATAGCACCAAGAATCATAAGATACCTGGGAATAAACCTAACCAAAGAGGTAAAGGATCTGTACTCGAGAAACTACAGAACATTCATGAAAGAAATTGAAGAAGACACAAAAAGATGGAAGACCATTCCATGCTCTTGGATAGGAAGAATAAACATTGTTAAAATGTCTATCCTGCCTAGAGCAATCTATACTTTTAATGCCATTCTGATCAAAATTCCACCAGTATTTTTCAAAGAGCTGGAGCAAATAATCCTAAAATTTGTATGGAATCAAAAGAGACCCTGAATTGCTAAGGAAATGTTGAAAAACAAAAATAAAACTGGCGGCATCACATTACCTGATTTCAAGGTTTACTACAAAGCTGTGATCACCAAGACCGCATGGTACTGGCATAAAAACAGACACATAGACCAGTGGAACAGAGTGGAGAGCTCAGATATGGACCCTCATCTCTATGGTCAAATCATCTTCGACAAAGCAGGCAAAATATACAGTGGAAAAAAGAAAGTCTCTTCAGTAAAGAGATGGGTGCTGGGAAAATTGGACAGCTATATGTAGAAGAATGAAGCTCGACCATTGTCTTACACCGTACACAAAGATAAACTCGAAATGGATAAAAGACCTCAATGTGAGACAGGAATCCATCAGAATCCTAGAGGAGAACATAGGCAGTAACCTCTTTGATATCAGCCACAGCAACTTCTTTCAAGATATGTCTCCAAAGGCAAAGGAAACAAAAGTGAAAATGAACATTTGGGACTTCATCAAGATCAAAAGCTTCTGCACAGCAAAGGACACAGTCAACAAAACAAAGAGGCAAAACACAGAATGGGAGAAGATATTTGCAAATGACAGTACAGACAAAAGGTTGATATCCAGGATCTATAAAGAACTTCTCAAACTCAACACACACAAAACAGATAATCATATCAAAAAATGGGTGTGGTACAAAAACAATGAATACTGTTATGCTGAAAAAAAAAATGGGCAGAAGATACGAACAGACACTTCTCCAATGAAGACACACAAATGGCTATCAGACACATGAAAAAATGTTCATCATCACTAGCCATAAGGGAGATTCAAATTAAAACCACATTGAGAAACCACCTTACACCAGCTAGAATGGCCAAAATTATCAAGATAGGAAACAACGTGTGTTGGAGAGGATGTGGAGAAAGGGGAACCCTCTTACACTGTTGGTGGGAATGCAAGTTGGTGCAGCCACTTTGGAGAACAGTGTGGAGATTGCTCAAGAAATTAAAAATAGAGCTTCCCTATGACCCTGCAATTGCACTACTGGGTATTTACCTCAAAGATACAGATGTAGTGAAAAGAAGGGCCATCTGTACCCCAATGTTTATAGCAGCAATGGCCACGGTCGCCAAACTGTGGAAAGAACCAAGATGCCCTTCAACGGACAAATGGATGAGGAAGATGGGGTCCATATACACTATGGAGTATTATGCCTCCATCAGAAAGGATGAATACCCCACTTTTGTAGCAACATGGACGGGACTGGAAGAGATTATGCTGAGCGAAATAAGTCAAGCAGAGAGAGTCAAGTATCATATGGTTTCACTTATTTGAGGAGCATAACAAATAACATGGAGGACATGGGGAGATGGAGAGGAGAAGGGAGTTGAGGGAAATTGGAAGGGGAGGTGAACCATGAGAGACTATGGACTCTGAAAAACAAGCTGAGGGTTTTGAAGGGGCGGGGGTGGGAGGTTGGGGGAGTCAGGTGGTGGGTATTAAAGAGGGCATGTATTGCATGGAGCACTGGGTGTGGTGCAAAAGATATAAAATAAAGATATAAAATTAAAAAATTAAAAAAAAAAGAAAATTCAAAAAAAAAGACACTTCCTGCAAAGGGAAGGAAAAGTTCTGGACAAACCACAGACCATGGCAGAGGAGACACTGAACAGGCACTGGAGGGGGCAGTCCCCACATGCCCTCATCTCACATGCACCTGCTCCACAACATGCCCTCTCCAGGCCTCCTGTTCCCCACAGTCACATTACCTCCCTCCTCAGGGAGCCCAGGGCCATGTCAGAGCAGATGACCTGCATTTCCCCGGCTGCTCTTGGGCAGGGTAGGCTAATGGGCTCCTCTCTCTGCCCCAACCCACTCTGGCCAGTCCTCCATTCTTCATGGAAGGCAAAAGACTGTGAAAAACACTCAACCCTCCTCCTGGGGCCATATCACAGGCCGCATCCAACACCCCCCACCCCCACATCCCACCATCTTAGGCAGGATCTTGGGACAATTTCTTCCCCCAGGACAGCAAGCCAGATTTAATTACAGTATCAAATTGTATCAATTTTGTATCAGTAGTGTGTTTTTACATGTGAAGATTTTTTACTCCCAAAATATGGCTTCTAGAGTGCTGTCTATAGATTTGATGGTATTTTGTAAAATAATATGCTTTGGTATTTTCATTAACTCATAAAATATATCATAATTGTAAAAAAAAAAAAAGATGAAGAAGTGGTGTATATATACAATGGAATACAATGCGGCCATCAAAAGAAATGAAATCTTGCCATTTGCGACGACGTGGATAGAACTAGAGGGTATTATGCTGAGCGAAATAAGTCAATCAGAGAAAGACAATTATCATATGATCTCCCTGATATGAGGAAGTGGAGAGGCAATGTGGGGGACTTAGGGGTAGGAAAGGAATAAATGAAACAAGATGGGAATGGGAGGGAGACAAACCATAAGAGACTCTTAATCTCACAAAAACTGAGGGTTGCTGGGGGAGGGGAGGAGGGAGAGGGTGGTTGGATTATGGACATTAGGGAGGGTATGTGCTATGGTGAGTGCTGTGAAGTGTGTAAACCTGGCAATTCACAGACCTGTACCCCTGGGGATAAAAATACATTATATGTTATTAAAAAATTAAAAATTAAAAAAAAAAAGAATCTTCCTAAAAGTAAAGGCAACTATGGACAAATTGTTATATTTTCAAACACATATAAACATCTTTCATAGTTAAATCTTTATTGTATATAGATTTTGTGTACTTTATTGAACATAATAAACACCTTTTCTCACTATTAAACTGTCTTACTAAATAGCATGTTAATGGCCATATAATGGCCTATCCCATCAATTACTAAAATTATCCCCTTATTTAGCTATTAACAAACATAAGAGGTTGGGATGAACATTTTAAGACATAAATACTAGACGATTTCTCTGAGGTTGGTTTTGGAAATTTAATTACTGGTGAGAAAGATTATATAATTTTATTACTTTTTTAAAAATTTTTTAAAATTTCTTTTCAGCATAACAGTATTCATTGTTTTTGCACCACACCCAGTGCTCCATGCAATACATGCCCTCCTTAATACCCACCACCTGACTCCCCCAACCTCCCACCCCCGCCCCTTCAAAACCCTCAGCTTGTTTTTCAGAGTCCATAGTCTCTCATGGTTCACCTCCCCTTCCAATTTCCCTCAACTCCCTTCTCCTCTCCATCTCCCCATGTCCTCCATGTTATTTGTTATGCTCCACAAATAAGTGAAACCATATGATACTTGACTCTCTCTGCTTGACTTATTTCGCTCAGCATAATCTCTTCCAGTCCCGTCCATGTTGCTACAAAAGTGGGGTATTCATCCTTTCTGATGGAGGCATAATAGTGTATATGGACCCCATCTTCCTCATCCATTTGTCCGTTGAAGGGCATCTTGGTTCTTTCCACAGTTTGGCGACCGTGGCCATTGCTGCTATAAACATTGGGGTACAGATGGCCCTTCTTTTCACTACATCTGTATCTTTGAGGTAAATACCCAGTAGTGCAATTGCAGGGTCATAGGCAAGCTCTATTTTTAATTTTGGAGAACAGTGTAGAGATTCCTCAAGAAATTTTATGACTTTTAATGTACATTGTCAAAATGCTTTCTAGAAAAATCTTAAGAAATTCTTCTCCCATCAGGATTTATGTAAATGACCTTTCCCATCAATATAAGCAGGGAGTAACAGTTTCTTTTAATATTTTTAAGTTAAAATGATATTTCTTATAATTCTAATTTATAATTATTCATGAGATGGAATATTTTTCATACATTCATTACATGTATGTATATCTTTTCTGACATGTTTCTATACTGAGAATCTCTTATCAATTTATGTGAGTAAATCATATATTAAAGGAAAGAAAATCTTTGCCTACTTTTTGTTACAAATATCGTACCATTTATTGTTCAAACTGTAATTTTATGACAGCTTGACATTAAAGAATTTTTATCCCTTTACATTTTCTCTTTTTGATTCCCTCCATTATATACAGAGACCAAATAAACACCTAAATAATCCTTACCCATACAGAGATCAAATAAATAAATACCTAAATTAAATAATACTGTTGATATTTAAAAAAAATACTATTGCTATTTTTTTTCATTTTGTAACTTAATTTACCTGGATTTTAAATAATATATATATTAACAGTTAATCCTGCTGTATAACAAACCACCCTAGGACAACTCATCTCTGCTCCAAGTGGGGAACAGTGAGGCAGCTAAGGAGATCCATTACCAGGATCCAGTTTTCAGAGAAGGATTTGCTACCCAATTATGGTTAATGCAGTCAGCAGACACCTTGAGCTGTCAGTTCCTTCAGAGTCCACCTCAGGTACAGAAAGCTACTTCATCTGAGGTCACATCCTTTCCAGAACAGCTCACATGTGATGACTGAGGAAGACAGGAACATAAAGGTCCGGCCATTTTAGTTCTACCCTGAACAAGTTTGATGGGCAAAACTCACCTTAGAGCTTCACACTTCATTGGCAAAGGTTTTGTCAGACCTTTACTGCAGTTTAAATTCTTCCTCTGACCAACCTCCCCCAACTCACCCACTTACAAAGGTGCTGAATCTACTAACCACCTGCATCATTAACTCCATCTCGGTATTTGCTTCTAGAGAACCTGAAGAGCAGTAGGCAGCTCAACTGGGTCTGGAAGATACTCTTTTAAGACAGCTTACCTCTGTGGTGTTTAAATTAAGGTGGCTGGTAACAGAGAGCTCAGCTGGACCTGAGGACTGAGAGTTCTAATTTCTCTTGATATGGGAATCTTTACAGGGCTGTTTGGGATTCTTAGGGCATGGTGATTTGTACATGGAGGTACAATTTGAAAATGCATATTCTCTTTTTATAAGGTACAAAACTGAAATATTTTTCATCACTGTATCAGTTATATTGTCCAAAATCTCTGTACATTTTTGGCTGCCTTGAATAAAACAGGGAATTTTTACTTTTTAGCTTTAGAATTTATTTGACATATACACTCCCCACTAATGAAACCTATTTGATGACAAAGTTCCTTTACATAGTATTATAAAATTACAGTAAAACTGGTTATGGTATTTTTCTCCAGTTATATAATTTATTTAAAATCCTCACCTATGTTAAACAATAGCTAATGAGTTAATGGCAGAGAATGAATATTTTTGTTGCATATTCAATACTCAATATAAATTTCCCAAAATAGGTATGTGGGTTCTTATAATCGTTACAAATTTTTGAAATCCCATAGCATGTGTAACTGAAATCAAATGAATATTCAGAAACAGAGTGACATACAGGTTGGCGATATGGGAATACTACTCTTAACACACTAGAGGTATTACAAGGACAAGAATGAAGTCTCTCTTCTTCACATGGGAATGTCTCCCCAGTATGGGGACTGTCATGTTATTACGGCTAAAAGCATAAAGGATATTTTATCTGTATTAGAACAATTATTATACTTCAGAATTTGAGATCTCAGCTTGCAGAAGCTGCCATTACTTACTAATTACTAATGGACATAATATTTTCAGGAATCTTTCAGGGAAGATTCACAAAATTGAAATATCAATGGCATTTTATATTTCTTTAGCTCATAACATATTTTCCAAGTTATCTCATAAAATTACATCATGTAACATGAGATAAACTTCAAGTATAGATGTTGCCTACTATACTCCTTTTTAACATATCCTGGGGAAAATACCCTGTTTCTAAAAGGTGCTATGTTGCTAACTCATGGTGCCTTATGTAATTCATTACGACTTTTAGATATTTTTCAGAGGTACTCAGATCTGGCTCCTCATTACTCATTTTACATTTTATGATGTGGTTTTTGTTGAGTGTACTAGTGAAAATCCTTATATTTGCTTCTTGCTCATCAAGATCATTTAATTCTATTCCCAGGACTAACACTTCTGCCCACCACCACCCCTGCACTCCACTCTACCTTATCATCAAGATGTTCTTTCAGATAAAACCTAATGAAGGTGCTGACTTACATGCAAGTCAGCCTAACAATGTCTTTGAAGTACCTGCTGGGTATACAGCACAGTACTCAAGTTAAAGGAGAATACAAAGGATATAAAAGATACAGTCTTAAAAAGACTATAACTTGAGATGAAGAGAATGGCAGAAATTAAAGCATATTTTCCCAAGGCAATTTCTTCCATTATGTCCAAGTGCAGAGTCCCAGTGAAAACTGAGTATGCATTAAATGTAAAGAAATTAGTGGTATCATATGTGATCTGTCAGGGGAGATAGAAATGCCTATCACTGATGAGGGTGCTGAAACAAGAGTAGAACTAAACCCTTTCTTAAAAGCTCCTTATTTAAAAAAAAAAAAAAAAGCTTCTTATTGGGGTGCCTGAGGCTCAATCAGTTAAGCATAGGCTTTTGGCTCAGGTCATGACCCCAGAGTCCTGAAATGAAGCCCCAACTTGCTGGGCTTCCTGCTCAGCAGGGAGTCTGCTTCTCCCTCTCCCTCTGCAACACCACAACTAAAGTGCATGCACATGAAATAAATAAAATTTTTTACAGAAAAGCTTCTTATTAAGACCCCTTTCACTTTGACTCTGAGCAGTAAGTTCAGTTCTTTTTGTCTAAAGCCTATACAACTATACAACAGCCTATATAACTGTGCATCTATAAATTGTTCTTCAAGATCCTCATATGCTATAGAAAACATGCATATATACATTATATTATATATATATTAATATGTATATATAAACTAAAATGGATAAGTTAGGAGAAATCAAGTAAGAATTAATTATGAAAATTTCCATATACCATCCCATACACTAGGATAAATTATATACTATGGACACATTCTATAACAATTAACTGTAATTAGGCATTTGGAAAATATTAAAAAAAAAAAAACAAAACCTTCTGACAGTGCTTGTCCTGATGAGGTTCCTGAGATGCCTCTTCCAACTCAGAAATCACTGACAGCATTTTTATGTGCTAAATTCTCTTAAAGAGTTAATCCCTAGGCAAGGTAACTCCCAGGCTACATAGTTTGGAATTTGTAACTGTTCTCACCTCTAAGACATAAGCCAGCTAGTTCTCACTGGATTATACATTGCATATCAATCTGTGAATAAAAGGTTCTGTGGCCAGGTAAGTCTGGAAACACTAGATACGATACTTTCCCCTTAGAGAACTTCAGCATATATGGCTCTGATAAGTATCTCAGTTTTTAAAAAAAAAATGTATTTGACTCTGGTCAACCCAGTATTTTCCAAATGTCTTTGGCCAAAGAACTCCATTTAATATAATAACTGCTGACATCCTGCAGAATAGAGTTCCAAAGAATATTCATGGGGAAATACTGATCTGTCAAACCCCCACTTAATAAATACTAAGTAAGCCTTTTCTTCATGAAGTTAGTGTTTTTTATCAATGCCATGGAGGCAATTAAGATGAGTTAGGCATCACCTGTGTCTTCAAGAAACTTTCAAAGTAGAGGAAATGGGAGTTCAAAAGCTAACTACATTCTCAAGCAGAAAAATTCAGTGCCATAGTAGAGGCCCAAAAGAATATGGAATTGGATTCCAAAGAAAGAAATAAGTCCTTTTTAAGAGGGGCAAGGAAAGCATGAGAATGTGATAAGAGAAAACTTCCAAAACAATGTGGAATTAGAGGTCTGTGTCGCAGGAAGATAAGATTTTGCTATGTACAGGAAGGTGGTCCTACATGGAGATGATACCAAGAAGAAAAGCCAAGCAAGAGGTTTTGGAAGGGTTGAAGAACAGATGTACTGGAATGTGCATAGAAGCGCATGAAGTACAAAACTAAACTGAATTAAGGTCAGATTGTTCTGGTACCCAATCTTCATATTTAATGAGCACCTGACAGAGCAGTGACTTGGGAATAGCAATATAACTGAAATCAAGACTGACTGTGTAAGCATAGTAAGTCAATAATTAAATTAAGATTTCTAACACATTTTTATAAAATTTTATGACAGGCAAAAAACAAAAATCCTTAAGAGCATGGAACCTTTGTATTCAAACATGGTGTCAAGATATGCATCCTAGAGGATTCATAGTTGAAAAATAGAATATTGAACTTTATTCTGTCAACCATGGGGAGGCATCTAAATTGTTTATTTTTCAAGAGGCAATTGGATCAGATTACTCTTTTCAGAAGAACTCAGGGGCAATGTGAAAAACAGACTGGCAAAACAGACAGTAGGCAAAAGACCCAAGTAGGAGTAAGCTATTGCATTACCTAGTAATGTTTACAAGCACCAAAGTTAGGGTAAGGTCAGCAATTGAGGAGAGAAGCAGATAGATATAAAAGAACCTCAACATTTTCTAATAACCAATTAGATGCAGAGTTACAGAAAAGGGAAAAAGAAAGATATTTTCTAATTTCCCATCTGAGATAATCAATTGAAGAGTTAATTTATTTCTACAAATACATCAGAAAAAAGTATCAGTAGACATAGAATATAACTGTTCAAAAGATGCATTAATCGCCTAGTTTCATTCAGAGATATATTCTCTCTCTCTCTCTCTCTCTCACACACACACACACACACCCTCCTGTATAAACAGTTACTATAATCCAGAGTAGGCAGTCTAGTCATGATGAAGCAGAAGAAAACACTATAGTGGTTTCAGTGAAATGCCCCCAACAAGTTTTATTATCTCTGACCTTTTATCAAAACTCCATAAAGCTCTCTAGGTATCTTTACCTAAGAATATTTTCCTTATAAATACCATCCACTCACCATTGCCCAGCAATTCCTAGGTATGTTTGATTTTTGTGAATATCTTAGCTTTATAGACTATTTTATAATATGTTTCATTCTCAACTTTTCTGTCTTCATTCAATTTTTTCTGTTAAATACATACATATTTAGATTCTTGTTATCTCTTACATGTAAATCATTTCTTCTTTCTACTCTACCAACCATAAATATTATTAACTCATTTAATGAATATTTGTTATTATAATTCAATAGAAGTATAAAACCTACTTTACAACTTTCTTTTGGAATCAGATACTTTAATATGCTTAATCATAATAGTGGTTTTAGGACACCAAGGGTCAGAAATCTGTTTAAATTAGAATTAGACAAGTTAATGCTTGTAAAGGCACAGCCTCTGACAAATAAATAGTCCTTAGGTGTTCACTATCCCCTACTCAAGACTATACTAAGCAATTAAGCACTGATTTAAGCCCTCTGCCAATGGTAGGGTTTCTTTCAAATATCCAGGAAACCAGAGCTGGGATAGCTCATCTGAACAAAGGGGAATTTACAGCAGAGTTTGCCTAAAGCAGGTCGTTAAGCTCCATAAACACAACTAAGCAACCACATTAGAGGGAGAGGGTCAAATGACCCTTTTTAACTACCTTATCAAGACAGAAATAGTAGACCTGAAGTGATAGCTAATCATAAGTCTCTTACCTCTTTTAGAACATTAAGAGGTAATTCTCTCTCTATTGCCTGACAAAAATGTTAGCCATCAAGTAAACATAATTCGTGAGTAAAAAAGAATTTCTTTCAGGAATTTGACAGGCATTACAGTTTCCCATCTCTTACTGCAGTATGTGTACTTCAGTTTTCTGGGAAGCTTTGCACACAGTTTTGCAATACCTTGCTTATGAATAATGGCCCCCATTTCTATCGTGACTTATGAGAACCAAGAATTGCTATATGCCAATGTTAAAGAGCTCCTTCACCCTTTAGATTTTCTGAAAAATTTTCTATCATATTCCACTCCCTTGATTCTTTCTACCAACTGGATCAAATGAATGCAGTAGTCTCTGAAAAGTCATAAACTTTCATTCAAAGTTAAACAGAAATAAGGCAAATAGGCTAGGCACTGCCAATCCTGCCAAGAACTAACAACCCACATAATAATCATGAAAAATTACGAAAATCCAAACTGTGAACACATTAAGATTTTCCTCAGTGGTACAGAAACCAACAATAACACATTTCCCATTGGTCAAGAATATGTGAAAAATGTTTGCCTTGTCTGTTTTAATTTAAGGATCTCTACCTGGTCTTCAAATAATTTTCTGCCTAATATTAAATAAGATGGAACCATTTTAGTTTGATCAAACTGATTAAGTTCACAAATTAAGGAAGATTCCAACATACCTTATTGTCCTTCAAGGATGATAATTTGATTCTTGGTAAGCTTTTCCCCAAAAATGTATATTCCTTTGTGAAAGAGTCTTTAAAAAGTGAACAAAGTTAGGATCTTGGTATCCTTGTGTGCTGGAGCCCTTGTGAGTTAAACTTTTTTGACTTGTTTAAATCATCATTCCTGGTGAGCTAATTCGGTGATAGAATTCACTCCTGTTTTCCCCTCTTAGAGTTCTATGAGAGTGATTCAAATTATTTCTATGGTTATGCATCCCAATTTATAACTGCTGTCCTTTAAGAAAAGATGGCTTGCTTGACATTTTGGCCAATATAGTCACATGGTTCAATGAAGGTGCCTCAGCAGCTGCTATAGAGGAAAGAAGGCAAAAAGGGAGAAAGGGGCAGAAGGAATGAAGGGAAGACAGGAAGTGGGAGATGGACAGGTTCTCATCTTTTTTAGCAGAGTGGATTTTCAGGTAAAATGTTGGAAAAAAGATTCTTGAATGAAATGGTATGTAGGTCCATTTATAGGAAGAATATATCTCCATGGCCCCTTCTAGTTATAATGCCTGATTATTCTGTGGTTCTGTGATACTCTCTCTAGTCTGTGATTCTCAGAGTAGCATGGGAAAACACATGTTTCCAAGGCTATCTGCATAATTCCATAGTCTGCTTCTTTCATCTGGGTATTTACCAACTGGTCTTTTCAGTTAACGGTTGTGTGTGTGTGTGTGTGTGTGTGTGTGTGTTAACATATATAAAATATATGAAAATATTAAGTTACCTGTTTTATAGTGAAAGAGATATGCATTCTATTCTGATTCTTTCACATGTTAGGCATTTGTCATTATCCAGTTTTAAAAAAGGGATTGTGTCCCTGGAGTGATTTAAAGTACTTTCTTAAGTAACCTTAGATATAAAGGATCCAGATATGAAGATTTGAATTGAACTAATGTAATTAGGATACATTTACACTGTCTTCCCGGTTGATGCCCTGAGGCCCAGAGCCATGTATGGTCTAGTTTGGACTATAGATTTCAGCTCTTCCTGCTAAAAATATTAAAGGCTCTAAGCATTAAAAATCTTTAGTGCATTGTTATTGGCTCTTTTTCACTTATTAAGAAGAAAATATATTCCCTTATTATTTTTCTTTATTCAGTGGCCTACTTATAAGTAATAAGCTCCCCAGAGCTGCAGAAGTTCAATTCATGTGAGGATGATCAGTTTCAGCAATGTTATAGAAGGATTCCCCATATTATATAATTAATTTTACTTAATAATCACTAAGGTCCCATTTATTTTATAATCCTATCATCCATTTTTTATTTCAGGAAGTTCAAAAACTCCTGCTTTCCCTTGACCCGTTGCAACTCTTTTCTCACTTGGTATTAAAACTTCACAATTTTATACTTTATATTCCTCACTGAACATTAAGCCTAGCTCCTATTACAACTACTTTTTTCTGAATTCTTTGTTAAGTCACCTTTCTATACCATGAGGTATAATATTAGATTTTTCTAACATCCTTAATATTGTTTTCTTTAGTTTCTTATAACTTTTTACCCTAATGTAATTCTTTCTCATGAGAACACATGATAATGTGGACAAACACATGAGATATGCTGGGAACTCTGCCAAGCAGACTGAAAGGACTAAATTGTTCTGAGAATAACTGAATAGTATAAAGCTGGGCCCTTGTCCCAGGTATAAAAAAAGTCACAACATATTCCAACTATTTCTAACAGCATCTGCAGGATATTATCTGGGTAAGAGGCTAGAGATAAAAAGCAATAACAATACTCAAAATTGGGTGAATGTTGTCATCCCAATTGTGAAAAATATATTATTTCTTAACAAGTCCTCAACCAACTACAGAAAGTACTAGAAATAGATTCATTTCAATGGCAAGCATCAAGAAGTGTGTTAAGACAATAGCTAAAAACAAAGGGTTCCCATCCCAGCTGGAAACTGTGGGAGGTCCTCTCGTGAAGGCAGCAGCAGTACAGGAAAACTGTGACTTTGGGCACAGGAACTACCAGGTCATCCCAGGTATCATGAATAAGGTCTATCTTAATTCCAGTCAAGAATCTCTTGCTCATGATGTACTCCCTGCCCTGGTAGAACTGACTCTGGCATTGCCCATGTCTGAGCCTGGGATGAAAAACATCTGTGACTATAACTTTGCAAAATGTTTTTAAAAATGGATTGAAAGTCTGCCCTATAATTCACATGTTTGCCAAGATCAGCTTTCTAAACACTCATTTTATTTTTCAGGATTTTTTTAGGCCTTTTCTCAGAATCTCTAATTCTGCCAATTCATGATTGTTTATCTGAAGATTATGTTCCAATTTTAAATCATCAGCATTTCCCTGTTTGAGAAAATGAATTTAGGAATGACATCTGGACTAGTTGGCACTTCTATATGGTCTTTGTTGTACTACAGGAATTTACTGACAGGATTTGTGACCCCGGGGCATTGATTTTCAACAAATGTTCATATAGTAAAAAGGCTCCATCAGCACCAAGTTCTGTGCTGAAGAAGTTTCAACAAGCTTCTCTGAAAAGACTGGCTTGTTTTTTTCTACTTTTATAGTTTTCAGAATGATTATAAACTCGAACTACAAAGTTTCACATTCTCTCTTCTGTTTCCTACTTAAAGTGGGACTCTCTGAAGTTACTTCCCTCATCTTGATATTAAAAAAACCTATTAATAAAGGTATATATTCTTTTTTTAATCGGGCATTTCAGTAAATCTTCCACTTTTTTACAATGGTGAAACTTTAGACTGTACATTGCTTATTAAGCTCTTCATGTAAAAATGTATAATCATTTTCCTAAAATTATTGATAGCATGATATTTAACCTCTACAGGTCTCAGTTTCATTATCTGTAAAGTCAGAATTTTTGTAGTAGTACAATGTTTGTGGTAGGACCTATCTCAGAGACTTGTTCTGAGCATTAAATGAAGTAATGTATGTAAAATAGCTAAGCTGTCTATATTCTGTAGTATTACCATTACTACTGGTTAGTTTGTCTCTAATATAAAATAATTGGTTTATCCCACTATGGTCCCTCTTCCCAGATGAAGCATGACAGTGGGTTTAGCAAAACAGGGTAATGCTGGTTTCCTATAAAAAAGGAAAGTAGCACTACATAGCTAATGTTTGGGAGACTCACATGTAAGACTAAAAATCTGAGACTCCTCTTAAAGGATTACAAACCCAGCCCTAAGCAGCACAAATTGAAAAAAGCAAGTAAAAATGAAAAGGAAAGAAGATCCAGAATCATGGGGAGTTGATGGATCTACACCTTGGAAAGAAAGGTTTTGCTAAGCCAAGGAGGAGGTAGATTACCTTCTTACACATTCTCAGCCCAGAAGTGAACATCCACCCTATACCATCTCTGACAATACTGAAAGATTAGAAAATACATAAGACTTCTTTATCATACACACAATAATAGTACAAATTTGTGTAACCTAGAATAGACTCAGCCAAGGTTACATTCTTAGCTAATTTAACCTTGACTCTTAGAGACATAGACTCTTACATCTTTAACCTTCTATTCTGATTAAGCAAAACTACTGGAGATTTCAGAAGCACTCAGCAGGTTTGAGAATTGTTGATAGATTTCAAGATTTTGTTGAGTACTTTAAACTGCAATTAATTATAACTCACTGTTCACAACATGTTATACAACACCATTTTTGTAATTTATTTGTATAAACATATATCCAATTTGCATTATGTTTGTTTTTTATTGTTGGTAGATACTTAAATTCCTACTACATTTTTCAAAAGTTGTACCTAAGACATTAATATCAACTCATCCATACTAATGTGTATAACTTAAAATTTGTTGTATATATACCCTCTAATGGTATTTGACTGTGGTTATCTCCACCTCACCTGAGTGAAACTTTTAAGGGACACAAGGTTATTATAATCACTGGTAAGAGAATCAAGATTAGAACCAGACAAAAACAGATTTTTTTTTTCTAAGTCACACTTATTTTCTTTTCACCTTCAAATATTAGTTGTAATACAAAGAAATTTTAGAAATAATGATCTCAAGCACTTACCAAACCATATTGTAAATGTTCCTCTTTTGTCCATTGTCCCACTACCTTATGGTATCTTTTTTTTTTTTTTAAGATTTTATTTATTTATTTGACAGAGAAAGAGAGATCACAAGTAGGCAGAGAGGCAGCCGGGGATCAGGGGGCAAAGCAGGCTCCCCACCGAGCAACGAGCCCAATGTGGGGCTTGATCCCAGGACCCCGAGATCATGACCTGAGCCGAAGGCAGAGGCTTAACCCACTGAGTCACCTCGGCACCCCACCTTATGATATCTTCGAAGATAGTCTTACTCCTGGACCTAGCATCATACCTGATATTTAGTCATTATTCAACTAATTAGTAGATTAAAAATATAATAAGGACAAAATTGCTTCTAAACGATAAAACATCATTTAAACATTTTGAAATTTAAAACCAATTTATAATATGAACTCTGGAATTGGTATGATATCAAGTTACTTATCTTAAGCTTGCATAGCTTACATTATTATACATAAAAACAGGAAAAATTATTTATTGAAAAAACATTTAAAGAGAAAAGAGCTATAAATCCTTTAAATATCTCAAGGAATTTTCATTTTTCACACCTTTCCTCCCATTTTTTCCATAAAAATAGTATCTCAAACAAGGTTAGATAGAAAGGTGCAGATAATCCAAAGACAGCCTCACTATTCACTCATTGTATACAGACAATGATGCCAAGGAAGAGAAGAAGAAGAGAAAAGAAACTGAATCTGTTGGTATACAAACCCAGTTCCAAAATTTTTAAAAAAGGTATCACTAGATAGAGAAATCAATACTTTTCAATTCAAAATTTGTTTTATCAGAATTGAATTAGATCAGAAAAGAACTTGAAATGCCATAACAGATTTCAAGTATTTAGCACTACATTGGCATAAAATTTGTCTTTTTATGGAGAAAACAAATAAGGGCCTTATAAAAATTGCCAAAAAAAATGGCAGAAGAGTAGGTGACTGTATTTCAACAGGTCCCCTGAATTGAGCTGGTTATCTATCAGACCATTCTGAATACCCATAAAATCAACCTGTGATGTAAGAAGATATATCTGGATCTATACCAACAGGATATCTCTGGCATTAATGGCAACACAGATTCCCTAAGGGCAGAAATGAGAGTTGATCTGGAAAAACTTAAAAATGCTATCAGTGAGATACTCTAGATATGCTAACAGCTGGAGTAAATGAGGAGAAGAATGAATTAGTGATCTAGAAGACAAACTGATAGAAAAGAAGGAAGAGGAGGAGGCCTGGAACAAACAGCTTAAAATCCATGAATACAGAATGAGAGAAATTAATGATGCTATGAAATGTTCCAATATCAGAATTATTGGGATCCTTGAGGGGGTGGAGAGAGAGGACTAGAAGATATATTTGAGTAAATCATAGCCAAGAACTTCCCTGATCTGGGGAATGAAAACAAGCATTCTGTCCTAGAGGCAAAGAGGAGCCCCACCACGACCACCACCAAGATCAAGAAGAACAGACCAACATCCTGGTATGTAATAGTAAAATTTGCAAATCTTAGAACGAAGTAAACCATCTTAAAGGCAGTTAGGGAGAAGAGATTCCTTATGTACAGAGGAAGGAACATCAGAATAATGTCAGCCCTGTCCACAGAGACCTAGCAAGCCAGAAAGGGACATATTTGGGGTACAAAATGAGAAGAACACGCAGCCAAGAATTCTTTATCTGGCAAGGCTGTCATTCAGAATGGATGGAAAGATAAAGAGCTTCCAGGACCAAAAGAAACTAAAAGAATATGTAACCACTAAGCCAGCCCTGCAAGAAATATTAAGGGGGGTTCTATAAAAGGAGAAAGACCCCAGAAGTGACAGAGAACAGAAATTTACAGAGACAATCTATAGAAACAAGGACTTCACAGGCAAAGTGACAATAAAATCCTATCTTTCAATAATCACCCTCAATGTGAATGGTCTAAATGCTCCCATAAAACAACACAGGGTTGCAGATTGGATAAAAAGACAGGCCCCATCCATATGCTGTCATCCATATGACTTATTTTGAACCTAAAGATACATCCAGACTGAAAGTGAAGGGATGACAACCATCTTTCATGCCAATGGACATCAAAAGAAAGCTGGGGTAGTAATTCTCATATCAGACAAATTAGATTTTACACTAAAGACTGTAGTTAGAGGTACAGAAGGACACTATATCATTCTTAAAGGGTCTATCCAACAAGAAGAACTAACAACTGTAAATATCTATGCCCCCAACATGGGAGTAGCCAACTACATAAGTCAACTAAAATAAAGTTAAATAAAACTTAATTAAATTCAGTTAACTACATAAGTTAACTAAAATAAAGAGACATATTGATAATAATACATTAATAGTAGTAGACATCAACACTCCACTCTCAACAAATCAACAAAGAAACAAGTGCTCTGAATGACACACTGGACCAGAAGGACCTCATAGATATGTATAGAACAGTCCACCCTAAAACAACAGAATACTCATTCTTCTCAAGTGTGCATGGAAAATTCTCCAGAATAGACCACATACTGGGTCATAAATCAGGTCTCAACTGATACCAAAAGATTGAGATTATTCCCTGCATATTCTCAGACCACAATGTTTTGAAACTGGAACTCAATCACAATAAAAAGTTTGGAAGAAATTCAACCTGGAAGCTAAAGACCATACTGCTCAGGAATGTTTGGGTCAAACAGGAAATCAAAGAAGAACTTAAACAATTCATAGAAACCAATGAGAATGAAAACACATTGGTCCAAAATCTATGAGATACGGCAAAGGCTTTCCTAAGAGGGAAATACACAGCCATCTGAGCCTCACTCAAAAAAACACAAAAAATCCCGAACACACAAACTATCTTTACACCTTAAAGAGCTAGAGAATAAACAATAAATTAAGCCTAACCCAAGCATGAGAAGGGAAATAATTAAGATTAGAGCAGATATCAATGAATTAGAATCCCCATATCAATCAAACTAGAAGCTGGTTCATTGAAAGAAGTAGTAAGACTGATAAACCACTGGCCAGACTTAACCAAAAGAAAAGAGAAAGGACCCAAATTAATAAAATTATGAATTAAAGGAGAGAGATCACAATTAACACCAAGGAATTAGAAACAAGTATCAGAAATTATTAACAACACCTATATGTCAATAAATTAAGCAACCAGGAAGAAATGGATGCATTCCTATAAACCTATATAAACTACCAAGACTGAAAAGGAAAAAATTGACAACCTGAATAGACCAATAACCAGTAAAGAGATTGAAGAAGTGGTCAAAAGCCTCCCAAACAAAACAAGAGTCCAGGACCTCATTGATTCCCTGAAGAATTATTCCAAATATTCAAAGAAGAAATAATACCCACTCTCCTGAAGCTGTTTCAAAAAAATAGAAACAGAAGGGAAAATCCCAGACTCATTCTATGAGGCCAACATTACCTTGATCCCAAAGCCAGGCAAAGACCCCATCAAAAAGAAGAATTTCAGACCAATATCCCTGATGAATACGGATGCCAAATTCTCAACACAATCCCAGCTAATAGAATCTAATAGTACATTAAAAGGATTATCCACCATGATCAGGTAGGATTTATCCCTGGGATGCAAAGGCGGTTCAACAGTCACAAATCAGTCAATGTGATAGAACACATAAATAAGAGAAGAAACATGAACCACATGGTCCTCTCAATTGATATAGAAAAAGCATTTGACAAAATACAGCATCCTTTCCTGATTAAAACTCCTCAGAGTATAGGGATAGAGGGAACATTCCTCAATTTCATAAAACCCATTTATGAAAAACCTAAGTGAGTATCATTCTCAATGGGGAAAAGCTGAGAACCTTTCACTTAAGATCAGGAGCACAACAAGGATGCCCACTCTTGCCAGTATTGTTCAACGTACTACTAGAAGTCCTAGCAATAGCAATCAGAAAAATAAATAAATAAAATAAAAGAAAAGGTATTCAAATTGGCAAAGAAGAAGTCAAACTCTCTTCACAGAGGACATGATACTTTATGTAGAAAACCCAAAAGACTCTACCTCCAAATTACTAGAACTCATACAGCAATTGAGTAATGTGGCAGGATACAAAATCAATGCACAGAAATCAATTGCTTTCTTATTAACCAAGACGGGAAATTATAGAATCAATTCCATTTACAAAGCACCAAAAACCATCAGATACCTTGAGATAAACCTAACCAAAGATGTAAAAGAGCTATACTCTGGGAATTACAGAACACTCATGAAAGAAATTGAAGACAGAAAAGATGGAAAAACATTCTGTGCTTATGGATCAGAAGAACAAATATTGTTAAAATGTCTATGCTGCACAGAGTAATCCATACTTTCAATGCCATTCTGATCAAAATACCATTGGTGTTTTTCAAAACGCTGGAACAAACAATCCTAAAATTTGTTTGGAACCAGAAAAGACTTCAAATCACCAAAGAAATGTTGGAAAAAACAACAACAACAAAAAATCTGGGACATCATGTTGCCTGATTTCAGCTTTATTACAAAGCTGTGATCACCAAGACAGCATGGTACTGGCATAAAAACAGACACATAGACCAATGGGACAGAATAGAGAGCCTAGATATGGACCTTCAATTTTATGGTCAAATAATCTTTGACAAAGCAGGAAAAAATATCCAACAAAGCAGGAAAAAATATCCAGTGGAAAAGACAGTCTCTTCAATAAATGGTGCTGGGAAAATCGGACAGCTTTATACAGAAGAATGAAACTTGACCATTCTCTTACACCATACACAAAGATAAACTCAAAATGGATGAAAGACCTCAACGTGAGATGGGAATCTATCAAAATCTTAGAGGAGGACCTAGGCAGTAACCTCTTCGACATCAGATATAGCAACTTCTTTTAAGACATGTCTCCAAAGGCAAGGAAAACAAAAGCAAAAATGAACTTTTGGGACTTCATCAAGATCAAAAGCTTCTGCACAGCAAAGGAAACAGTCAACAAAACAAAGAGGCAACCCACAGAATGGGAGAAGATATTTGCAAAGGACACTACAGACAAAGGGCTGATATCCAAGATCTATAAAGAACTTCTCAAACTCAACACCCAAAAAACAAATAATCAAGTCAAAAAATGGGCAGAACAGACACTTCTCAAAGAAGACATGCAAATGGCTAACAAACACATGAAAAAATGTTCATCATCATTAGCCATCAGGGAAACTCAAATCAAAACCACATTGAGATACCACCTTACACTAATTAGAATGGCAAAAACTAACAAGGCAAGAAACAACAAATGTTGGAGAGGTTGTAGAGAAAGGGGAACCCTCTTGCCCTGTTGGTGGGAATGTAAGTTCATGAAGCCAGTTCAGAAAACAGTGTGGAGGTTCCTCAAGAAATTAAGAATAGAGCTACCCTATGACGGAGCAATTGCAATACTGGGTATTTACCCCAAAGATACAGATGTAGTGAAAAGAAGGGCCATATCCACTCTAATGTTCATAGCAGAATGTCCACAATAGTCAAACTGTGGAAAGAGCTAAGATGTTCTTCAACAGATGAATGGATAAAGAAGATGTGGTCCATATATATAATGGACTATTACCCAGTCTTCAGAAAGAATGAACACCCAACTTTTGCATGAACATGGATGGGACTGGAGAAGATTATATTGAGTGAAATAAGTCAATATCATATCATTTCACTTACTTGTGGAACATAAGGAATAGCATGGAGCACATTAGGAGAAGGAAGGGAAAAATGAAGAGGGGGAAATCGGATGGCGAGATGAACCACGAGGGTCTATGGACTCCAAGAAACAAACTGAGAAGCAAACAAACAGAGGGTTTAAGAGGGGAGGGGGTAGGGGGATGGGTTAGCCCGGTGATGGGTATTAAGTAGGACACATATTGCATGGGGCGCTGGGTGTTATGTGCAAACAATGAATCATGAAACACTACATCACATCTCATGCCAGTCAGAATGCTAATATTAACAAGTCAGGAAACGACAGATGCTGGTTAGGATACGGAGAAAGGGGAACCCTCCTTCACTGTTGGTGGGAATGTAAGCTGGTGCAGCCACTCTGGAAAACAGCATGGAGGTTCCTCAAAACTTGAAAATAGAGCTACCCTATGACCCAGCAATCGCACTACTGGGTATTTACCCTAAAGATTCAAATGTAGTGATCCGAAGGGGCACGTGCACCCGAATGTTTATAGCAGCAATGTCCACAATAGCCAAACTATGGGAAGAGCCTAGGTGTCCATCAATAGATGAATGGATAAAGAAGTGGTATACACACACACACACACACACACACACACACACACACACACAATGGAATACTATGCAGCCATCAAAAGAAATGAAATCTTGCCATTTGCAATGACGTGGATGGAACTAGAGGGTATTATGCTGAGCAAAATAAGTCAATCAGAGAAAGACAATTATCATATGATCTCCCTGATATGAGGAAGTTGAGAGGCAAAGTAGGGGGTTTGGAGGGTAGGGAAAGAAAAAATGAAATAAGATGGGATCAGGAGGGAGACAAACCATGAGATTCTTAATCTTACAAAACAAACTGAGGGTTGCCAGGGGGAGTGGGGTAGGGAGAGGGTGGTTAGGTTACGGACATTGGGAAAGGTATGTGATATGGTGAGTGCTGTGAAGTGTGTAAACCTGGTGATTCACAGACCTGTATCTCTGGGGCTAATAATACATTATATGTTAATAAAAAATAAAAGATTTAAAAAAAAAAACACTACATCAAAAACTAATAACGTACTGTATGGTAACTAACAATAAATAAATAAATAAATAAATAAATAAATAAATAAATAGATATTGTTCAAATAGCTGGTGAGAAAACTATCCCTTTGGGTAATTTCTGTGACTGAAAGTGGTAATGCTCACTGTAATGCATTCACATACTAGTCACAGCTGCCTACATGGGGCTAGACAGAAACTTTCCCCCTGGGGAGCTCAGAAGGCCATCGTAAGTCACAGTTCCCTGCAAGATGTGCTGAGACCTTTATTGCAGCTGCATCACAGTTCTAGTCATTCTCTCTGCCCATCCTGTTTCTCTCCTCTGTTACAGGTGCTCTTCCCTGGGCCCTTCCCAGTAAACCTCCTGTACGCATGTCTCCATCTCCCAGTTTGATGCAGGAACCCACCCTAAGACACCTGGCAACCCACGTGATACAGTTCTCTCAGCACTCTAGAAAGCATGTTTGCCTTGTATGAGCCTGGTAAGGCTCTGAAAAATTGCAGTTTCTGGCATTAAAAGGCAGACATGAAGAGTTACTAAGCATTTTGGCAAGAATCAACAAAAACATTTCATTAGTATTGACACTGCTGTCAGCATGTCAGGAATTTGCCTTTTAACATTTTGAAATTGAGCACTTTGGAAAAACTTTTGAGTGTCTTTGAGGGAACTAATAAATACAGAACAGTATCACACCCAGGAGATCACATATAAACTCACTGATAATAGTGTTCATCAACTTAGGAATTATAGGAAGACAACTGCTCAAATACTTTAGAGATTCTTCTTATAATACAAATGCCCTTATTTTCTGCATATTTATAAATCTCCTCTTATAATATGGCATACCATCTATAACATTAGTTAAAATGCTAGACATTTGGGACTTAGTTCTTATTATGGATGCATTACATTTACACACAAATGGAAATAATTTGGCTATGTCTTCCAGCTATTGCAGGATCCCATCAGCACAACACCAAATGATTATAGCATCACAGCTCTTTTTCTGGATAGACTTCTCAGGGCAAGATCCCCTGGGAATGTTCTGGATGGCAAAGGAAGTAAGGGCTATTTGTAGCCCCTGTGTCTTTGCCCAGGAAAACAAACAAATGTTCTGGATTCATCCACTACCTTATGAGACACCCCACTTCAGCAGCCTCCCACTTCCCCAATCTCTGATTCTACCACAGAAACACTTTTATGTATATTTATAACTTCCATGTAGCCTGTTCTAATTTTTCCCATTTTTCTCTTAGCTTTTAATATTATGGACCTTTGCTTTTCTTAGTGATATAGTACTTTTAGATTTCATATTAACTGAGGCTTTTTAATATTAAAATATCACCATATATGTAAATGTTATCCATGTTTTCTTAAAATATTTTAAAGTACATTTTCCTACTTTTCTAATTTTATCTTTTTATTAGTTTTCTACTAATTTTACCATGTATGTATCCTTTTTTTACCTCATCTAGTTCACTTTCTTTCCTCTATACTTTTACTGTATCTTTTAACTCTCCTTCCTTTAAACATCAGTTAATTCTCAATTTTCTTCTTAGTGTTAATTTTTACAATAAGGCCAACTTAACTTTTAACCTTGTTATAAGTTTACCAATTTTTATTTGTTTTTGAAATAACCCACAAGGACCCAGGCTGTAGGAGCATGAATCCTGGAAGATTACATGAGGAAGAGCTAGAAGCACCTCCGCCCTAGCTGTACTAATGACACAAGACCACCCAGGCTGCCTCTGTCCCAGAACCTCTGGTTCCTCTAATCAGTGGCCCTCTCAAGTCAAAGAAGGTGTTTGCAGAGATTTAACCTCTGTATACTCAGAGTGCAAGCATCTATTCTGCTACCTTCTGGCTGAAAATGGCCATAAGAGATAGAAGAAACCACCCTACCAAAAAATTTTTAAGAAAAAGGAAATAATAACTCTATAAATACATTTCCTCTACTTTTCCTTCATAGTTCTTAATTCAATCATTATCATATAGTTATGTGTGTCATTATTTACTTAAATCCTAGCTCTTGTGTTTCTCTTGATCACTGCTGAATGCCTAACCCAAGGTTTTGTACAAAGTACAATATCAAAAAAATACTATTAAATGTGTAAATGAATAAATGAATAAACCAAATGTCAAATATGCTGACTGGGCAGTAAATTAACTGATGGCTTTTTTTTTTTAAAGATTTTTTTATTTATTTGACAGAGAGAGAGATCACAAGTAGGCAGAGAGACAGACAGAGAGAGAGGGGGAGAAGCAGGCCCCCCACTGAGCAGAGAGCCCAACGCGGGACTCGATCCCAGGACCCTGGGATCATGACCTGAGCCGAAGGCAGAGGCCTAAACCACTGAGCCACCCAGGCACCCAACTGATGGCTTTCTGGCCTTTGAATTTTTTTTTTATTATAATTGCTGTCTTTTACTTGGCACAAGTACCTTAAACCAAAATGTTGTTGAAGTTAGTGACTGTGTAGATACAATTATAGTGTAATGGCTTAAAGAATAAAAAAGAAAGAAAGAAAGAAACAAAGAAAGAAACAAAGAAACAAAGGAAGGAAAATTTGCTCTACAGTTTTTCTTCAAAAAATAATTTGTCCAAAATCATATGTAAAATAAACTGAATATTTGTATCCCCTCAAAATTTGTATGTTGAAATCTAACCTCCACTGTAATGGTATCAAGAAATAGGACCTTTCTGAAGTAATTAAGTCATGAGGGTCAAGTCCTCATGAATGGGATTAGTGACCTTATAAAAGCAGCTACAAGGAGCTCTCTAGTCCCTTTGCCATGTGAGGATACAGTATGAAACCAGCAGTCTGCAATCTGGAAAATGATCTCACCAGAATCTGACCACATCCTGATCTCAGACTTCCAACTTCCTTTGTTCATAAGCCACCCAGCCCATGGTATATCTGTTATAAAAGTTTGAACTAAGACAGATTTTTCACAATATTATCCTGGTTTGGTAAGTGTTTGCTTCCTAAGCAAAATTTGGGGTCTCTTTTCATTTCTCTTGTTATATTTTTTATCTCTATGTTTTTATATTAAATGCTTAGATAATCAGACATTTAATATTTTTAAATTGTTCTATTCACTTTTACACTTATAACCTGCAACCATAATATTAGATAATTTGAGAGTGCTATGTCATTTATTTTGACATCACTTCAGATCAAACTTCTAATTAATGAAAAGCAGAGATCCTCATTATACCCTGTAATTCATTTTAGCTCAGAACAAATTTGGGATTTATTTCAGTACATATTCAACTTAAACACCTGAATGTCTCTTTATTAGGAATGAATGCCAGCATACTGTTACACAGTATATTTAGATTTTCTTACATTAAATCTTCACTATTAGATGTAGGGGAATATCTATATTAACTCCCTTTGGGGGAAATGTAAATAATGTATGCTATATTTGACTTTCTTGGAATCATAGTTCATTAAGAATATAATATTTTTTTTTAAAGATTTTATTTATTTATTTGTCAGAGAGAGAGAGAGCAAGTACAGGCAGACAGAATGGCAGGCAGAGGCAGAGGGAGAAGCAGGCTCCCCGCCAAGCAAGGAGCCCGATGTGGGACTCGATCCCTGGACCCTGGGATCATGACCTGAGCCGAAGGCAGCTGCTTAACCAACTGAGCCACCCAGGCGTCCCAAGAATGTAATATTTAATGAAGAAAAAGTTTAAAAGATATTTGCCCCACAAAGAAATTAATGAGAGTTTCTCTTTACACAAGGTATTCAAAATAATAGCCTATGTATGCAAAATCTTAAACACAGATCATTCTCAATATTTATCATTAAATTAGAACATAAATAATGTCTATAATATAACTGACATATAGTCCCTTGCTTCAAAAAGATAGTGCTCTTAAAATTTAAGATAAGCATATGGTAAAAAAAGAAGCTTTTTATGTTTAGAAAGCTTTGCGTCTACAAGTTTGGGCCTGGGATCCTACACACATTTCTTTCAATTATACTGATTATATACACTCTTGATTATACTGATCAGTGGCCACCCTGGTTTGGTTAACTCAATAATCAATACTGGCCATAAACTAGAAAGTCTTGTGATTTCAGGGAAATGATTATATTCTGTGGATGCTAGAAGGAGATGGGGTAATTTTCAAGGAGTTTCTCAAATACAGGAAGTTCAAATAGAACTTCTCATGGCTTTTCACAATTTCTACTTTAAGTTCTGTTTTCAAAAGCTGAAGAACAACGTGACTTGGGTAGAATTTTGCAATGAAAATTTTTCTGTTTGGGATAGCAAAAAACCTCTGTGTGTAGTCACAAAAATACTAGCACTATTTTAATAGTAGCACTATTTTCTTGTGTTCTTCGTTTTCAGGATAGGAATTGAAAGGGAAATGAAAAAGAAAGCATGGGCTAAAAAGCCTAGAAGGAAATGATGATGACAATTCACAAGTTGATATCTACCTAAATTATCATCTTTGGTATAACATTACATAAACTACTTCTGGCCCTCATTGATTTAGAATACGTATCTTATAACAATTTTTACTAATTTATACTTTAAAATATTACTTATGACTCCTAAAATATATTTTAATAGGATATACAGTTAAAACACCAATATTTATGCCAAAGGCAATATCATCATAATATTAAATAAACGAATTCATACTTCCCCAAATTATCAAATAACTGGAAAATGCACACTCTAATCTTATCTATGTAGTGTCTAAGAAAAATCACGTTAAAAGGAGTTAAACAGACAAGAAAGACTTTATTCAAGTATACTGCAATAGAGGTCAAGACTATCGCAGTAGGGGAGAGAGATTAAAACCTACTCCTCTAAAATAAAAGGTGGGACAGTCTTGAAGTACTGGGGTGAGCAAGTAAAAAAAGCACCAAAGGATGTTTTGTAGGGAGGCTGTCAATGTGATTGGGCCATTTATGTATGCTAATTGATTAGAGAAGTTAGACTCCTACCCTCCCACAGAGACTTGGAGATAGGGTCTCTGTCTTTCTTATGATTACTTTTCAAAGGATGGCTCCCTGACAAAGACATTTCTGGGCTCTAAAACTGGCAAGAGACTGGAAGATTTGTATCTCAAAGAAACAAAAAATTCACAATTACAAGTTTAAAGTAAATGTTCTAAGAAAGGGAGGTCAGGATCTGATAGGAGGTAAACCTGGCTCAAGTTCACTCAAGCTGAAGGTAACATTAAGGCCATGACATAAAGAGGACTGTGGTAAAACAAGGTGCAAAGTGCAATGATACAGGAAGTGGATGCTGGTGTAAAGCAAAGAAAATCTGTGGATACTATATATTAAAATGATGGGGTCCTTTTGCCAATTCTCTTAGTAACAATTCAGTAATTCTTTGTAGTGATTTCTAAAAGGTGGTTCTGGCAAAACTACTGAAAGAAAGGCAGCTGGAGATCAAACTTGACTATTTATAAGTTGTATCAGTCAAGATTCAGAGAAACAAAAAGTAGAAGGTAAATATTAAGGTATTTATTGCAAGAAACTGATTTACAGGATTTGGTGGGACTGACTAGGTAATGGAAATTTATAGTACAGACTATTAGGGAGGGCAGGCTGGAAACTCTTAAGGCATGAGCTGAAGCTCCTATACACAAGCAGAATTTCTTCTTTGTCCTAAAAACCTCAGGTCTGCTCAAAAGGGTTTTCAATTGATTGAAACAGACCACCATGGTTATCTAGGATAATATCCCCTACAATTGATTATGAATGTTAATCACATCTACAAATGAATGTTGTACCTTAACACCTAAATGATTATTTGAGTAACTAGGGATTATAGCCTAGCCAAGTTGACATAATAAACAGACTATGAGGTCATAAGTTTGGATTCAGGCAATATCAGAGAGACATAACAAAAAAACTAATACCACCAGTTCAAACGAAGTAGATGGTCATAAGGGTCCAACTAGGTATATGTATAATTTTAATCAATTAATTTTAGAATTTGAGAGCATATATGCCACATGGTTCTCATTGATTCCGGGGCTTTATTCCCTAGAAGAATATATATACACACACACACACACATATATATATATATATATATATGTGTGTGTGTGTATATATATATATATATAAAACATTGTACATATGTATAATTCACTATTGTTAATATTTTCTTAATAATACATATTATAATTTTTGAAAATATGTTTATTGTGCAATCTATAGAGTAATGTAAATGCTCAGCATTTTATGTTCTAATCTACATGTTAACTACAAAAAAATGTAGTATGATATTTAAATAAAAATTTGTTATGGGGCACCTGGGTAGCTCCGCTGGTTAAGCATCTGACTCTTGATTTCAGCTCAGGTCACCATCTCAGGTTTGTGAGCTCAAGCCCCACATGAGGTTCCGTGCTGGGTGTGGAGCCTGCTTAAGATTCTCTTTCTCCCTCTCCCTCTGCCCCACTGCCTCCTTCTTTAAAAAAAAAAAAAATTGTTACAAAAATGAAGAATTATTAGCCACTAAGTCATCATAAAAAAAAAATGATATCCACTTTTCACTTTAGAACAGCAATCAAAATTATTGAACATTTTCTAAGTGAATTAAATATATATTTAAATATTCATTATCTCATAACAATAAATTCCTTTAATTTCTTAATCATTTCTTAATCATATTACAATTTTTCATCAGCTTGACTAAAATATGACCATTTTCATGATTCTGTATTTTGTTTTGCAGGTGATTTTGCAGTATAACTTTTAAGATTTTGAGATGTAAAAATATGGTTGAATTGAGATTCTCTCTTAGTTTTACATATGTTTTTTTAACCCACTGAGCCACCCAGGTGCCCCTACATATGTCTGTTAAATGTAAAGAAGAGTTCTTTCTTTCAGTCTCTATTACTCCAGTATAATTCCCAAGACTCATAAACACATGAGCAGCACTGACACAAGTGTTAACTGGTGGTAACTGTTAGCTGTTAACAAGAAAACCACTAGTTACTTAATCAACTGCTCTTAGCATGTAAGAATTATTATCCTATATCTCCTGGCCTTCACTGCCTGCTTTAGAGCTCTTATCTAACACATTACAAAAATGACATAAAGAGGACTGTGGTAAAACAAGTTAGTTAGTTGTAAGTTAGGTTTCAGTGGATCCTATTCTTTCCTATTCTTGCCTAGATTTGAACATTGTAATTTGCCATGAGCTAATGTTAAAATAATTACATTTCTGATAGACAGAATTGGCACTTCTGTTAAGTGTTGCTTCTAGCAAGCTTCTTGCACTTCATATTTCACTTCTATTTTATGTCTTTTAGTCCAGAGCATTGTAAACCCCCCAGATGTGCATGAGGG
Organism: Lontra canadensis; assembly: GCF_010015895.1. Taxonomy (NCBI): domain Eukaryota; kingdom Metazoa; phylum Chordata; class Mammalia; order Carnivora; family Mustelidae; genus Lontra; species Lontra canadensis. The sequence continues at coordinate 28,925,822 of NW_022630996.1, forward strand.
AGGAGGAGAGGGGTGTGGAAAGAAACACACACACACACATACACACACAATTCCACACATACTTAAGTGAATAGGTTCCTGTAACTCTAGAGATAGGGTAAGGAAAGAATAGGTTCCTGTAAGACAGAAGCAAACAGTCACATGAAGGGGATGACAGCAATAGCTGTAAAGCTGAGGTAGCATTCATTCTGACACTAACTCATTGGAAAGATGCCAGTGAAAACTAAGAAACTCATCTGAATCACTTTAAACCTCTCAGAAGAAATGTGTTATAAAAATTCAAGACAGTGTTGCCATTATTAAAGCTATTATTGCTAACATTTCTCATTATGAATACAAAGTCAGGAGTGGGGTAAAAGGCTGGTAAAGAAACCAGACAGATAATAGGGAGGAAGGCTGACAATTATTCACCTAGGTAATGAATTTGGTAATGTCTAAACTATATAGTACAATGGATCTTTTAAAATCTATACTAGATTGTGAAAAGAAACTATTTTAAATATAAATGTAGACATTAAAATAAATGACTATCTCCAAGGCCTAGATACTAAGCCTAACTCTCATAACATGTGTGCTATACAACTGTATAAATCAGCATGTGCTGCCATAATAGGATACCACAGACTAGGTAATTTAAACAACAGAAATTTATGCTTATAGTTCTGGAGACTGGTAAGTCCAAGATCAATATGCCAGCAGGGCCTATGTAGTTCTGAGACATCTTCTCTTGGCTTATGGGTCTCACCATCTACCTATGTGTTTATATGATCTCTCCTTTGTGAGCACTCAAGGAAAAAGAAAGCAAGCTCTCTAGTGTCCCTTCTTTTTTAAAAATTAATTAATTTGGGGGAGAGACAAGATGGTGGAGGAGTAACAGACTGAAATGACATCATATCAGGAGTTCAGTTAGATAAGTGTCAAACCATTCTGAACCCCTACAAACTCAAAAGGAGATAGAAGAGAAGAAGAGCAGCAATTATAGGAAAAGAAAATTGACAACTTTCTGAAAGGTAGGATGTGCGGAAAAGTGAATCCGAAGCAACAGGAAGATAGACCACGGGGGAGGTGCCGGCTCCCAGAAAGCGGCAGAGCAGTGGAGCACAAAATCAGAACTTTTAGAAGTCTGCTCCACTGAGGGATATCGCTCCAGAGACTAAGCAGGAGTGGAGCCCTCACAAGGACAGTGTAGGTTCAGGTCCCGCGGGATCACAGAAAGATCGGGGGTGTCTGAGTGTGGCAGAGCTGCCACATATTGGAGCGGGGAAGCTGACTACAGAGACAGAGAGAGCCAAAGAGTGAACTTTCAGATCGGGGATATCTTAAACCATGATCCAGGGCACAGTCAGGCCACTGCTCTTCGAGCAGGGACTCTGCAAGTGGCAGATCCAGAGAGACTCACCTTCCATCTTCAGGAAGAGGAGCAGCATGGCAGGAATCCGCTAGGTTTGGAGACTCCAAATGGGGCCGTGCACCAGAGATAGAAGCACTCGGTCACAGGCCAAGTGAGCTCGGAGTGCAGCCGGAGACCAGGGAAAGAGGAATGATTGATTGCTTATCTCTGAGGGCACACTGAGGCATGGGGCCCTGAGGTCTCAGCTCTCCAGGTCACAGATTAGGAGGCTGCCATTTTCATTCCCATCCTCCTAAGCAGTATGGTAAGTGTTCAGAGAGCAAAAGCTCTGAGAGAGAACCCGAGCGGATTACTTAGCATGACCCCTGGCAATTCTGGTGCCTTTCTGTCTCTGGCAAAGACATCTGAGAACCACTGCAACAGGACCCTCCCCCAGAAGATCAGCAACAACATCCAGCCAAGATCAAGCTCATGGATAAAGTAGAACAGTGAAATTTCAGACCAAGGGGAAAGGAACGCATAGAATTCATTGCTTTTTCCCCATGATCCTTCAGTCTTGCAAAGTTAAATTTATTTTATATTATTTTTTTCTTACTCTATTTTTTTAACTTTTCCTCTTTCATCTTTTAACCTTTTTTACTTTTAAAAATGGAAATTTATACCCTGCTTTTAAGACAAATGGTGGCAGTGAGGAAGGCAGACAAGGATCTTAAAAAATTGTTTAAGCTTCTGCTGCTGTTTCTCAACTATCTTCCACTCAAAATAATCCTTATGTCAAAGTGACATATTTTGGGGTGGCAATTCTATTCCCCTACAAAAACTTAATTATGGCTTCTTCCAAGAGGAGGAAAGAAGGGACTTCCTGGATGCACTTCTGTCAAAAACTAGAAACAAAGAGGCCTGGACTCTTGCCCTTAAGTCACAGTGGCCCTTAACATTAACGAGTTTATCTTAACAAGACCTTTCTTTAAAAAAAATCTTTTTAAACCTGCATTGTTATAGTCATAGTCTATCCCTTCATTGTATATAACCTTGTTTTTTGTATATGTACAGGTTTTTCTTTTCTAAAAAATTTTGGGATACAATTTCTTCTAATACATCAAAATATACCTTAATCTAGCACATGGCTTTGTTCTCATCTCTAGCCTCAGCACATTCCCACCTGTTTTTTTTTTCTTTTTCCAACAAACTTGTCTTATCAATTCCTTTTTTAGACTTTTTTAAAATTTTCATCTTTACAATCATACTCCATCCCTTCATCATGTTTACCTTTATTTTTGTATATATATGAGTTCCTTTCTTTAAAATTTTGGGAGGTAGTTTTGTCTACAAAACCAAAATACACCCAGAATCAAGTGAGTGGCTCTGTTCTATTTACCAGTCTAATATATATATATATATAGATATATATAGATATATCTATCTATCTATCTATCTGTGTGGTGTGTGCATGTGTGTGTATGTATGTGTGTGTGGGTATATATATATATATATATATATATATATATATATATATTTCTTTTTTTTTTTCCCCTTCACTCTTCTCTCCCCAGTTTTCGATCTCTTCTGACTTGGTTAGTGTACATTTTTCTGGGGTCTTTTCCACCCTTTTAGTATTTTATTCTCTCTTTCTCATATTCTTATCTGGATAAAATGACAAGGCGGGAAAAACTCACCACAAAAAACAAACAAACAAACAAACAAGAGGCAGTACTGATGGCAAGGGACCTAATCAATATGAACATTGAGAATATGTCAGAACTAGAGTACAGAACAATGATTCCCAAGGTGCTAGCTGGGCTCAAAAAAGGCATGGAAGATATTAGAGAAACACTGTCTGGAGAAATAAAAGCCCTTTCTGGAAAAATAAAAGAACTAAAATATAACCAAGTTGAATCCAAAAAGCTATTAATGAGGTGCAATAAAAAATGGAGGCTCTTACTGTTAGGATAAGTGAGGCAAAAAGAGAATTAGTGATATAAAAGACCAACTGATGGAGAATAAAGAACCTGAGCAAAAGAGAGACAAAAACTACTGGACCATGAGGGGAGAATTTGAGACAAAAGTGATACCATAAGATGAAACAATATTAGAATAATTGGGATTCCAGAAGAAGAAGAAAGAGAGTGAGGGGTAGAAGGTATACTGGAGTGAATTATAGTGGAGAATTTCCCTAATATGGCAAAGGGAACAAGCATCAAAATCCAGGAGACAGAGAGAACCCACCTCAAAATCAGTAAAAATAGGTTCACACCCCATCATCTAATAATAAAACTTAAAAGTCTTAGTGACAAAGAGATAATCCTGAAAGCAGCTCAGGACAAGAAGCCTGTAACATAAAATGGTAGAAATATAAGATTGGCAGCAGACTCATCAACAGAGACCTGGCAGGCCAAAAAGAATTGGCGTGATATATTCAGAGCACTAAATGAGAAAAATATGCAGCCAAGAATACTATATCCAGCTAGGCTATCACTGAAAATAGAATGAGAGTTAAAAAGCTTCCAGGACAAACAGAAATTTAAAAAATTTGCAAACACCAAACCAGCTCTACAGGAAATACTGAAAGGGTCCTCTAAGCAAAGAGAGAGCCTAAAAGTTGTAGATCAGAAAGGAAAGAGACAATATACAGTAATAGTCACCTAACAAGCAATACAATGGCACTAAATTCATATCTTTCAATAGTTACCCTCAATGTAAATGGGCTAAATGCCCCAATCAAAAGACACAGGGTATCAGAACAGATAAAAAACCAAAACCCATCAATATGCTGCCTACAAGAAACTCATTTTAGACCCAAAGACACCTCCAGATGTAGGGTAAGGGAGTGAAAAACAATTTACCATGATAATGGACACCAAAAGAAAGCTGGGGTGGCAATCCTTATATCAGATAAATTAGATTTCTAAGCCAAAGACTATAATAAGAGATGAGGAGGGACACAATATCATACTTAAAGGGTCTGTTCAACAAGAATATCTAACAATTTTAAATATCTCTGCCCCTAACATTGGAGCAGCCAACTATATAAACCAATTAATAACAAAATCAAAGAAACACATCAACAATAATACAATAATGGTAGGGGCCTTTAACACCCCCCTCACTGAAATGGACAGAACATCCAAGCAAAAGATCAACAAGGAAATAAAGGGCTTAAATGACACACTGGACCAGATGGACATCACAGATATATTCAGAACATTCCATCCGAAAACAACTGAATACACATTCTTCTCTAGTGCACATGGAACATTGTCTAGGATAGAATCACATCCTGGGTCAAAAATCAGGTTTCAACTGATACCAAAGATTGGGATCATTCCCTGCATATTTTCAGACCACAGTTCTCTGAAGCTAGAACTCAGTCACAAGAGGAAAGTTGTAAAGAACTCAAATACATGGAGGCTAAAGAGCATCCTACTAAACAATGAATGGGTGAACCAGGAAATTAAAGAAGAATTTAAAAAATTCATGGAAACAAGTGAAAATGAAAACACAGCTGTTCAAAATCTGTGGGACACAGCAAAAGTGGTCCTGAGAGGAAATTATATAGAAACACAAGCCTTTCTTAAGAAACAAGAAAGTTCTCAGGGACACAACTTAACCCTACACCTAAAAAGGAGCTGGAGAAAGAATAGCAAAGAAAGCATAAACCCAGCAGAGGAAGAGAAATTATAAAGATTGGAGCAGAAATCAATGAAACAGAAACCAAAAGAACAGTAGAACAGATCAACAAAACTAGGAGCTGGTTCTTTGAAAGAATTAATAAGATTGATAAGCCCCTGGCCAGATTTATTGAAAAGAAAAGAGAAAGGACCCAAATTAATAAAATCATGAATGAAAGAGGAAAGATCACAACCAACACCAAAGAAATACAAACAATTATAGAACATATCATAAGCAACTACACGCCAGCAAATTTGACAATCTGTAAGAAATGGATGCATTCTTAAAGGCATATAAACTACCAAAACTGAACCAGAAGAATTGGAAAACCTGAATAGACCCATAACCAGTAAGGAGACTGAAATGTCATCAAAAATCTCTCAACAAACAAGAGCCCAGGGCCAGATGCTTCCCAGGGAAATTCTCCCAAATATTTAAAGAAGAATTAATACCTATTCTCCTAAAACTGTTCCAAAAAATAGAAATGGAAGGAAAACTTCCAAACTTATTTTATGAGGCCAGCATTACCTTGATCCCAAAAGCAGTCAAAGATCCCATCAAAAAAGAGAATTACAGAGCAATATCCTTGATGAACACTGATGCGAAAATTCTCACCGAAGTACTAGCCAATAGGATCCAACAGTACATTAAAAGGATGATCCACCATGACCAAATGGGATTTATTCCTGGGCTACAAGTTTGGTTCAACATCTGCAAGTCAATGTGATACAATACATTAATAAAAGAAAGAACAAGAACCATATAATGCTCTAAACAGATGCTGAAAAAGCATTGAAAAAGTATAGCATCCTTTCTTGATCAAAAGTCTTCACAGTTTTGGGATAGAGGTTACATACATCAATATCATCAAAGCCATCTATGCAAAACCCACAGCGAATATCATCCTCAATGGAAAAAAGCTGAAAGCTCTTCCTCTAAGGTCAGGAACATGGTAGGGATGTCCACTATCATCAATGCTATTCAACATAGTACTAGAAGTCGTAGCCTCAGCAATCAGACAACAGAAAGAAATAGAAGGCATCCATATCGGCAAAGAAGAAATCAAACTCCCACTCTTTGCAGATGATATGATACTTCATATGGAAAACCCAAAAGACTCCACTCCAAAATTGCTAGAATTCATACAGGAATTCAGTAAAGTGGCAGAATATAAAATCAATTCACAGAAGTCAGTTGCATTTCTATACACCAACAACAAGACAGAAGAAAGAGAAATTAAGGAGTCAATCCCATTTACAATGGCACCCAAAACCATAAGATACCTAGGACTAAACCTAACCAAAAAGGGAAAGAATCTATACTCAGAAAACTATAAGGTACTCATGAAAGAAATTGAGGAAAACACAAAGAAATGGAGAAATGTTCCATGCTCATGGATTGGAAGAACAAATATTGTGAAAATGTCTATGCTAACTAAAGCAATCTACACATTTAATGCAATGCCTATCAAAACACTATCCTTTTTTTTTTTTTCAAAGAAATGGAAAAAATAACCCTAAAATTTATATGGAACCAGAAAAGACCCTGAGTAGCCAGAGGAATGATGAAAGAGAAAGCCAAAGTTGGTGGCATCACAATTCCAGACTTCAAGCTCTATTACAAAGCTGTCATCATCAAGACAGTATGGTACTGGCACAAAAATAGACACAGATCAATGGAACAGAATAGAGAGCCCAGAAATAGACCCTCAACTCTGTGGTCAACTAATCAACAAAGCAGGAAAGAATGTCCAATGAAAAAAGACAGTCTCTTCCACAAATGGTATTGGGAAAACTGGACAGCCACATGCAGAAAAATGAAACTGGACCATTTCATTATACCACACACAAAAATAGACTCAAAATGGATTAAAGACCTCAATGTGGAAATGGATCCATCAAATCCTGAGGAGAACACAGGCAGCCCCTCTTCGACCTCAGCCACAGCAACTTCTTCCTAGAAACATTGCCAAAGGCAAAGGAAGCAAGGGCAAAAATGAACTATTGGGACTTCAACAAGATCAAAAGCTTTTGCACAGCAAAGGAAACAGGCAACAAAACCAAAAGACAACTGACGGAATGGGAGAAGATATTCACAAATGACATATCATATAAAGGGCTAGTATCCAAAATCTATAAAGAACTTACCAAACTCAACACCCAAAGAACAAATAATCCAATCAAGAAATTGGCAGAGGACGTGAACAGACATTTCTGCAAAGAAGACATCCAGATGGCCAACAGACACATGAAAAAGTGCTCCACATCACTCAGCATCCCGGACATACAAATCAAAACCACAATGAGATACCAACTCACACCAGTCAGAATGGCGAAAATTAAATCAGGGAATGACAGATGCTGGCGAGGATGCGGAGAAAGGGGAACCCTCGTACACTGTTGGTGGGAATGCAAGCCGGTACAGACACTCTGGAAAACAGCATGGAGGTTCCTCAAAAAGTTGAAAATAGAGCTACTTTACAACCCAGGAATTGCACTACTGGGTATTTACCCTAAAGATACAAATGTACTGATCCGAAGGGGCACATGCACTCAAATATTTATAGCAGCAATGTCCACAATAGCCAAACTATGGAAAGAACCTAGATGTCCATCAACAGATGAATGGATAAAGAAGAAGTGGTATATGTATTCAATGGAATACTATGCAGCCATCAAAAGAAATGAAATCTTGCCATTTGCAATGACATGGATGGAACCAGAGCGTATTATGCTGAGCAAAATAAGTCAATTGGAGAAAGACAATTATCATATGATCTCCCTGATATGAGGAATTTGAGAGGTAGAATAGAAGGTTTGGGGGGTAGGGAATGAAAAAATGAAACAAGATGGGATCAGGAGGGAGACAAACCATAAGAGACTCTTAATCTTACAAAACAAAGTGAGGGTTCCTGTGAGAGGGGGTTGTGGAGAGGGTGGTTGGGTCATGCACTTTGGGGAGGGTATGTGATATGGTGAGTGCTTTGAAGTGTGTAAGCCTGATGATTCACAGACCTGTACCCCTGAGGCAAATATTAAATTACATGTTAATAAAAATAATTAATTAAAAAATTAATTTTTAAATGAAGTATATGTGACACACAATGTTACATTACTTTCAGGTGTACAATACAATGATTCAACAACTCTATTACACTATGCTCACAACTATAGCTATTCTATCACTGTATAACTATTATAATCCATTGACTGTCCTGCCTATGCTGTACCTTTCAACCTGTGATTTATTCATTCCATAACTGGATGTCTGTACCTGTACTCCCTGCCTTCACCTCTTTTTGCCCATCCCCCACACTCTCCTCTCTGGCAACTACCAGTTTTTTCACTGTATCTGTGGGTCTGTTTCTGCTTTTTTTTCTTTGTTCATTTGTCTTATTTTTTTAGATTTTACCTGTAAGTGAAGTCATATGATATTGGTCTTTCTCTGTCTGACTTATTTCACTTAGCATAGTACTAAGTCCATTCACATTGTACCAAATGGCAATGTCTCATTCTTATTTATGGTTGAGTAATATACCTACGTGTGTGTGTAACACACACACATGTATACACTACATCTTCTGTATCCATTCAACTAGCAATGGACACTTAGGTTGCTTGCATATTATAATATAATGCTGCAATAAACATAGGGGTACATGTGTCTTTTCAAATTAGTGTTTTCATTTTCTTTGGGTAAATACTCAGTGGTAGAATAACTGAAACATGTGATATTTCTATTTTTAATTTTTTGAGGAACTTCCATACTGTTTCCACAGTGGTTGCACCAATTTACATTCCCACCCACAATGTATGAGGGTTCCCTTTCCTCTATATCCTCACCAACATTTGTCATTTCTTATCTTTTGGATATTAGCCACTCTGACTAGTGTGAGTTAATAGCCTACTGTGGTCTTGACTTATATTTCTCTTATCTTTAGTGATGCTGAGCATCTTTTCATGTGTCTGTTGGTCATCTGTGTGTCTTCTCTGGAAAAATGACTATTCAGATCTTCTATGCATTTTTAAATTAGATTATTTGGGGATTTTTGGTGTTGAGTTGTATAAGTTCTTTATATATTTTGGTTATCAATCCCTTAATAGATATATCATTTGCAAATATTTTCTCCCATTCAATAAGTTGCCTTTTTGTTTTGTTAATAGTTTCCTTCACTGTGCAAAACTTTTTTTTTTATTTTGCTGTTGTCCCAATACTTTATTATCGCTTTTGTTTCCCTTGACTGAGGAGACATATCTAGAAAAATGTTGCAAAGGCCAATGACAAAGATATTATTGAAAAAAAAAATATTACTACCTATTTTTCTCCTAAAAGTTTTATAGCTTCAGGTCTCACATTTAGAGCTTTGATCCACTTGGGGTTTATTTTTGGGCACGGTGTAAGAAAGTGATTCTGTTTCATTCTTTTACAGGTAGCTGTCCAGACTATCTTTTCCCCATTGTATACTCCTATCTACCTTGTCATGGATTAACCGACCATATAATTATGGGTTTACTCTGGGTTCTCTATTCGGTTCCGTTGATCTATGTGTCTATTTTTGTGCCAGTACCACACTGTCTTGATTACTATAGCTTTGTAATATATCTTGAAATCCAGTATTGCAATACCTCCAGCTTTGTTTCTTCTTCTCAAGATTTCTTTAGCTATTGAGGGTCTTTTGGTGTGTCACAAAAATTTTAGGATTATTTGTTATAGTACTGTGAAAAATATTATTGGTATTCTGACAAGGATTGCACTGAATATAGAACCCTGTCCATGTTGCTACAAAAGTTGGGTATTAATCGTTTCTGATGGAGGCATAATACTTCATAGTGTATATGGACCCCATCTTCCTCATCCATTCGTCCGTTGAAGGGCATCTCGGTTCTTTCCACAGTTTGGCGATCGTGGCCATTGCTGCTATAAACATTGGGGCCTTTCTTTTCACTACATCTGTATCTTTGGGGTAAATACCCAGTAGTGCAATTGCAGGGTCATAGGGAAGCTCTATTTTTAATTTCTTGAGGAATCTCCACACTGTTCTCCAAAGTGGCTGCACCAACTTGCATTCCCACCAACAGTGTAAGAGGGTTCCCCTTTCTCCACATCCTCTCCAACACATGCTGTTTCCTGTCTTGCTAATTTTGGCCATTCTAACTGGTGTAAGGTGGTATCTCAATGTGGTTTTAATTTGAATCTCCCTGATGGCTAGTGATGATGAACATTTTTTCATGTGTCTGATAGCCATTTGTGTGTCTTCATTGGAGAAGTGTCTGTTAATATCTTCTGCCCATTTTTTGATATGATTATCTGTTTTGTGTGTGTTAAGTTTGAGAAAATATACAGTGGAAAAAAGTCTCTTCAATAAATGGTGCTGGGAAAACTGGACAGCTATATGTAGAAGAATGAAGCTCGACCGTTCTCTTACACCATACACAAAGATAAACTCAAAATGGATAAAAGACCTCAACGTGACACAGGAATCCATCAGAATCCTAGAGGAGAACATAGGCAGTAACCTCTTTGATATCAGCCACAGCAACTTCTTTCAAGATATGTCTCCAAAGGCAAAGGAAACAAAAGCGAAAATGAACTTTTGGGACTTCATCAAGATCAAAAGCTTCTGCACAGCCAAGGAAACAGTCAACAAAACAAAGAGGCAACCCACAGAATGGGAGAAGATATTTGCAAATGACAGTACAAACAAGAGATTGATATCCAGGATCTATAAAGACATATTCACTTTTATGTTTATTGCAGAATTATCTACAATAGCAAAGATATGAAAGTTATCCAAGTGTCAACAATAGATGACTGGATAAAGATGTGGTAAATATATACAATGGAATATTACTCAACCATAAAAAAGAATGAGAACTTGCCATTTGCAACAATGGACATGGATATATACAAGATATAATGATAAATGAAGTAAGCAAAACAGAGAACCACAAATATCATATGATTTTACTCACGTGGAATTTTAGAAAACAAAACAAATGAACAACGGAAAAAAGAGACAAGAAAGACTCTTAAATACAGAGAACAAGCTGGTAGTTTCCAAGGGGGAAGCTAGGTGGGGAGGTAGAAATATGTGAAGCCGATTAAGGAGGACACGTGCTGTGATGAGCACTGGGTGTTATGTGCAGTTAATGAATCGCTGAACATTATATCAAAAACTAATGATGTACTATAGTTTGGCTAACTGAACATAATAAAAAAAATACACCTATTGTGATGAGTACCAAATAATGTACAGAACTGTTGAATCATTATACTGTATACCTGAAATTAATATAACCCTATATTAATGTTAATTATACTTCAATAAAAAATTAAAATATGTTAATTATACTTCAATAAAAAATTAAAATAAAGAAAAGTAAAATAAAAAATAAAGAAAAGGTAACACTTTGAAAAAGGTACTCTACTCTGAGTACATATGCAAATACAGTATTTAAAAATAAAGAGACAATCCTATGTATCTGTCTACTATACCTCACTATAAATCACAGGATTTCATAGATATTCTTTTTACTATCAAAAAAAGCTCTTCATGGGGCGCCTGGGTGTCTCAGTGGGTTAAAGCCTCTGCCTTCGGCTCAGGTCATGATCCCAGTGTCCTGGGATTGAGCCCCGCATCGGGCTCTCTGCTCACCGGCGAGCCTGCTTCTTCCTCTGTCTCTGCCTGCCTTTCTGCCCACTTGCGATTTCTATCAAATAAATAAATAAATTCTTAAAAAAAAAAAAACTGTTCATATATAAAAGTCAAGAACTCAAATGTTTTATTATTTCATTTTGAACATGCATTTGAGGATACTTTAATAGCAAATAAAGTATTTAGAGGAAAATAAGATATTTAAAGGAAAATTAACTATTTTATAAGTACAAACACATACATGATGTCAATATGAAGACAGGAAAGACTAATAGGAAACATCGTCACACTGAAAGCAATTAAGTTACCAGGTTTATCCAGGTAAAAATCCTAGTTCAATAGCTTCTCAGAGTTTACTTATCTGTTCATCAGGCCCAGCTTTTTCCAAATAATTAGATAGCAAACAAAAGATATCTAAAGAGAGGAAAAAAATATCATTGGTAGCTGAGGACTCTGTTTTTTTTTTTTTCTTTTTTCTTTTCATTTAAAAAAGAGGGGTGCCTGGGCGGCTCAGTTGGTTAGGCAACTGCCTTCAGCTGGGGTCGTGATCCTGGAGTCCTGGGATCGAGTCCCACAGTCGGGCTTCCAGCTCGATGGGGAGTCTGCTTCTCCCTCTGACCTCCCTTCTCATGCTGTCTCACTCTGTCTCTCTCTCAAATAAATAAATAAAATCTTTTAAAAAATAAATAAATAAAAATAAAAAAGAAATTTAATGTTCAATGATTCATTACTTTGCATCACTAATTGTGAGCATGTGCTCATTGCATCACGTGCCCTCTTCAATGCCCATCACCCAGTTACTCCATCCCACCACACACCTCCTTTTCCACAGCCCTCAGTTGGTTTCCCAGAGTCAAGAGTCTCTCATAGTTTGTCTCCAGAGGGGACTATGTTTTTAGTTTACAATTTGGAGAGTTTAAATCACCAACTTGCCCATTCAAAACATTTCTTTCTTTCCCTAGGAAAACATTTTCTGGTTACAAAACAAAAGCTACATTATCACTCACCCACAGTAAATTTCTCTTTCTAGATCATTTTACATTCAAGAATGTACTTGCTCATCAAGGCACACCTTGAAGAGCCTTGTCATAAATAGTAAGAAAGGCAATGAATCAAGTGAAAAGAGAACAGGCATTTCAATCATATGGGGCTAGATACAAATTCTACTTCAACCATTTACTACATTGGAGACCTTGGGTAAATAAATAATCTTTCTTCTTATGATAGAATACTTGCATTGATTATTACTTCATTGTATTTTCTAACACCACAGAAATACAAAGGATCATGAGAGATGGCTATAAACAATTATATGCGAACAAATTGGCTAATCTAGAAAAAATTAATAAATTCCTAGAAACACAACCGATCAAGACTGAGCCAACAAGAAACAGAAAATCTGAACAGGTCAAAAATAAATAAGGATTTTTAATCAGTAATCAAAAACATCTCAAGAAGCTAAAGTCCAGGAGCAGATGGATTCACTGGTGATTTTACCATACATTTAAGAGTAATATCAATCTTTCCCAAACTCTTCTAAAAAACTGAAAAGGAGAGAACACTTACAAACTCCTTTAAAAGACTAACAGTATCCCGATACCAAAGCCAAGAGGAACACTACAAACAAAGAAAATTACAAGCCAATATTCCTCATGAACACAGATGTAAAAATTCTCAACAAAATACCAGCAAACCAAATTCAACAATGCATTAAAAGGACCATATACCATGATCAAGTGGGATTTATCCCTGGGATGCAAGGACAGTTCAACATATACAAATCAACCATACACATTAACAAAGTAAAAGATAATAATCTTATGATCATCTCAAGAAATGCAGAAAAAGCATTTGACAAAATTGAACATCCTTTCTTGATAAAGAATTCTCAACAATTTAATTATGCAAGGACTGTATCTCAACCAAATAAAGACCATATAAATATGACAAGCCTACAGTTGGCATAATATCAATCCTAAAAAGCTGAAATCTTTTACCAAGAACAGGAACAAAACAAGGGTGTCCAACTCTTGCTATTCAGCCTCGTACCAGAAGTCCTATCCAGAGCAATTAGAGAAGAAATAGAAATAAAAGGCATTCAAATCAGAAAGGAGGAAGTAAAATTGTCTGTGTTTGTAGATGACATGAATACACACACACACACACACACACACACACACACACATATAAATTTATTAAATACACACACACCCCTCCAAAAAGATTCTACAAAGAACGGTTAAAACTAGTAAATGAATTCAGTAAACACACACAACCGACATAATCAGCTGAATTTTTATATACTAACAACAAACTATCCAAAAAAGAAACTAAGAAAACAATCCCATTTATAATAGCACCAAAAACAATAAAATATTTAGGAATCAATTTAGCCAAGGAGGTAAAGTATCTTTATACTGGAGACTATAAAACACTGATTAAAAAAGTTGAAGAGGACACAAATAAATTGAAAGATATCCTGTATTCAAACAATGGAAGAAAACTATTAAAATGTCCATACTACCTAAAGTGATCTACAGATTTAATAAAATCCCTATCAAGATTTCACTGGCATTTTTCACAAAAATAGAAAAATAATCCTAAAATACATTTGGAACCACAAAACATTTCAAATAGCCAAAGCAATCTTGAGAAAAAAGAATAAAGCTGGGGGCATCACACTTCCTGATTCCAAACAATACTACAAAACTATGGTAATCAAAATAGTATGATATCTTTATGATATCATACAAAATAGTATGATATACTTTAACAGGTATAAAGACCAACAGAATAGAACTGAGAGCTCAGAAATAAACCTACACATTACACAACCAATCTTTGACAGAGGTGCCAAAAATACATAATGGGAACAGGATAATCTCTTCAATAAATGATGTTAGGAAAACTGGATATCCACATATCCAGCAAAAAGAATGTTAATTGAATCCATCTTACACCATACATAAAAATTAACTCAAAATATATTAAACTTAATGTAAGACCTGAAACTGTTAAACATAAGGAAAAAGCTTTTTGACATTGGTCTCTGCAATGATTTATTGGCTATGACACCAAAAATTACAGGCAAAAAGAGCCTAAGTAAACACATGGGACTACATCAAATTTAAAGCTTCTGCACAGCAAAGGAAACAATTAACAAAATGAAAAGGGAACCTACAGGGTGGAAAAAAATACTAGCCAATCATATGTCAAATAAGGGGTTACTAACCAAAATATATAAAGAACATGCAGAACTCCATAGCAAACAAATAACCTGATTTTTTAATGTACAAAAAACCTAATAGACATTTTCCCAAAGAAGACATACAAATAGTCAACAGGTGTTTGAAAAGGTGTTCACCATCACTAATCATTAAAAAAATTCAAATCAAAACCATAATGAGAAGGGAGTTGGGGGAAATTGGAAGGGGAGGTGAACAATGAGAGACTATGGACTCTGAAAAACAATCTGAAGGGTTTGAAGAGGTGGGGGGGGTGGGAGGTTGGGGGAACAAGGTGGTGGGTATTAGAGAGGCACAGACTGCATGGAGCACTGGGTGTGGTACAAAAACAATGAATACTATTATGCTGAAAATAAATTAAAAAAAATGATTAAAAAAAAAACAATGAGAAATCACCTCATACCTGTTAGGTTGGCTATTTATCAAAAGACAAGTATTGGTGAGACTGTGGAGAAAAAGGAACTCTTGTGTACTGCTGGTGGGAATATAAACTGGTACAGCCATTTTGGAAAACAATAAGGTGGGTCCTCAAAAAATTAAAAACAGAGCTGAGGGAAATTGGAAGGGGAGGTGAACCATGAGAGACTCTGGACTCTGAAAAACAATCTGAGGGTTTTGAAGGGGCGGGGGGTGGGAGATTGGGGGATCCAGATGGTGGGTATTATAGAGGGCACGGATTACATGGAGCACTGGGTGTGGTGCAAAAATAATGAATATTGTTACGCTGGAAAAAAAAAAGAAAAAAGAAAAAAAAAACAGAGCTATCAGAAGATCTGGCAATCCCACTTCCAGATATATATTCAAAGGATATAAAATCACTATCAAAACAAGATTTCTACACTCCCATATTCACTGCAGCATTATTCATAGTAACCAAGATGTGTAGACAACCTAAATGTCCATTGATAAGTGGATAAATAAAATGCCAATACCATATATATAACAGATAATATAGCAGTATAAAATATATGTGCCTACATATATTTACAATGGAATATTATTCAGCCATAAAAAATAAGAAAATCTTGACATTTGTGACAACTTGAATGGATCTTCAGGACATTATGTAAGTGAAATAAAATAAGTCATATAAAGACAAATATTGTAATTCTTACTTATATGTGGAATCTTTAAAAAAAAAAAATCATACAGGGAATAAACTGGTGGTTGCCAGAGCTGGGAGTAGGTGGGTAGTGGGTGAAATGACTAAAGAAGGTCAACTGATACAAACTTCCAGTTATAAAATAAATAATTCATTAGATGGTATGTAGAGCGTGGTTAATAACACTGTACTGTATATTTGAAAGTTACTAAGAGAGTAAATCTTGAAAATTCTCATCACAAGAAAAAAAGTTACAACTATGTGTGATGAAGGATGTTAACTAGACTTATTATAATAACTATTTTACAATACATACAAATATTTAATCATTATGTTCTACACCTGAAACTAATAGAATGTAATAGGTCAATTATATCTCAAAAAAAAAGAAGCAAACCCTATCATTTGTGACTACATGGATGAAACTAGAGAATGTTATGCTAAGTGAAATAAGACAGAGAAAAACAAATAATACATGATCTCATCTCATTTACATGTGGAATCTTAAAAAAAAAAAAATTCAACTCATAGTAATAGAGAGTAGAATAGAAGTTACCAGAGGCTTGGGGTAGAGGTAGGGGAAAGGGGAGATAATGGACCCAGGATACAAATTTCCAGTTACAAGATGAGTAAGATCTGGAAATCTAACATACAGTGAACATAGTTAATAATAATGTATTGTATACTTGAAATTTGCTAAGTCAGTCTCAATTGTTCTCACTAAGCACATACACAAAAGGTAACTGTATGAGGTGATAGATATGTTTATCAGAGTGATTGTGGGATCATTTCACAATGTATATTAAAACATCATGCTATACAACATACATACTATAATTTATATTCATCAGTAATACCGCAAGCTGGAAAAATACATAACATTAAAACTTATTCTATTATATTACTGTTTTTTTTTAAGTATGTAAGTTCTAAATACTGAACATGTCAAACCATGCACTTCTCCTCTGAATGGTTGCACATACTGTGCCCCTGCTAACAGTCTCCTCTCCTTTCCCATCTCCCTGACCTATCTCCATTGTTAACATCTCATTTTAGACATTGTGTCCTCTGGGGCACCTGTGTGACCTCCATGTCTGGGCTCAGTCATCCTTCTATCTGTTTTTACTTCCTTGTACTTCTCCTTCTTAACCAACTACAACTACTATTTATGTAATTACTTAATTATTTCTGAATATCTCCACTAGATTGTAAATTCTATGCTTTGTCATCCTACTAGGTACTTAATAAATATTTGTTAACAAATAAAAAAAATATTTCACACTTCAGGATGTCTCTTTGAAACCATCAAAATACAGATTTTCTACTGATGCACTTAGTTTGCAACCTTCTCTCTCCTTTATTCTCCTTTATTCTCCTTTGTGTAAATAGTCTATCTAATTTCTTGCTTATTATTTCATTGAATTGCCTAACTTTTTTCAAATATGTTGTTTCACAACATCTTATCCTTTTAAAATCTTGACATTGACTATTAGAGGGCCAGGAAAAATTATGATAATCAATAATGAGGATTTTCAGAGGGATGGATCACCTGGATTGTGAGTGGAAATTCAACTCCTATTATTCATGCCCAAAATAACCTATCTGACTCAGGCTTCATAAGATAGAAAAATCAGTCCCATGGAATTATTTGGGTGGTTAGTTCTATTAGATCAGTTGTTTGGACAAAGAACTATTTGGCAATAAACAGTATGACAAACTTAAAATTTTAATAAAGTAACTGGATGGTCTAGAAATAAGGGACATGAAAGTTAGTCCTCATTTAACAGACTCAGAAAAATTAAGTCAGACTAAATAAGTAGACTAATGGCAAAGGTAGACTTTAGGACTTAATGACATTTAACTCATTTTTCTTTCTATATCAACATTATATTAAAGGTTACATTAGTTGTAATGATTCAGTCCTCCCTATCAAGTCCCTCATCCAACTGTTTCTTTCATATTTCTATTATAATGGGTTTATATCAATATAAATTCCTCTGTGGCAAAAAACATACTCAATTTGGTTCCTCAGTCGCTAGCCATATAGGCACACAATAACCTCTTAGATCATGAAAGAATAAGAGAATTCCATCAATAAATCTCTCTTTTACCTATCCATTCCCCCATCCAACCAGGTATAGGCAAGTCTTCTTATCATGGGAGACATAAAAAGAATTTACTCAGGAATCCATTCTTCTTAAAAGAAAACTGATCTTACAGATAATCCTATTCATTTCATTTTTCAGCACCCATCCCTAGTGTGAACAACTACCCTCAACACCACAACCACTTGCCAAATCAAGGAGCCATCCTCATTTTCATCAGACCCAAACAACCTGAGCACTTTTCAGGGTCACTATTATCTCAATGAAAATTTAGTTTATAATACACCAAATTTCATGTTAGATAGATAGACACATATTGCATTTAAACTTAAGTCAGGATGTTGAACACCTGAAACTAATGTAACATTTTGTGTCAACTCAAATTAAAAAAAAAAATTAAGATTTAAGTTAGAGCCATGTGGGCATGTGTACAATTTGTTTTGTGTACCTAATTAAAACTGCCCATACTAGCCTAGCAAATAGCCTAGCCTATTGCAAATGAGAATGCAATATTCAGTACTATTAATTTTTGGATTTTGACATATTCACTATTATTCCCAGGTTTGTGTTCTCTGCAAATTTAATGGGGATGTCATAAGTGTCTTATTAAAGTAATTAAAGATAATGTTGAACAAAAAGAAACCTTATTTTATGTTCCCTAAACTTTCAAGGATAGGTACTAGTCACCAAGGATAGGAGGCAGAATTTATCTATATCACTGATCAAAGATAGTGATTTTTAAAAACCTGCCTTGTCTACAAAGAATATGCTTCTTTACTGCAGGTTGATTAAAACTTTCTTATTACTCTATATGTTATAATATAATTCTACATTATTCAAAGTTCAACATTGTTTTCAATCACATCTGCAATAAAATATATACCCCACACTTCCTTCAAAAACAGCACATGGAAATTCTGAAGAGCTGCCTGCATACCTGAAGTTGAAGATTTCCACACCTTCTGATTCTGAGTCCTCAAAATATCAAACTTCTCAAGGCAATCTCCCTGCTAAATCAGAGATTACCAAAACAGGGCTGAATATATACTAATTTCAGAATATCAGCAGTGTTTTTTGTTTTTGTTTTCTCCTCTGAAAAATCTTTATTACATCTTTAATGTGTACTAAGCACTGTTTGCACTCAGAATATATAAAAATTTTAAAAACATATCTCCTGTCTTCAAGGTTATCTCAATGTCCTTAGAAATAAGGAGACATGTGAATGAACAAATGTACAAGGTAAAAAATTGTCAATTGCCCCGGAAATACCAAAAAAGGATTTATAGAGACAGCACCTTCTATCTAATCATTCTAAATAATAATAGCACCAAGACAGGTAAGACATACTGTGCTTATCTCAATTAATTCCTTTAATACTATGTGTGGTGGTATTATTATCCTAATAATAATAACTTTGAAAATTAAAAATTTAGTAACAGCATGGTCAATTAACATTAACCTATTGCTAGTAAACAATAGAGCTGAGACTTGAACCCAGCATTTTCTGACTCTAGAGTTGATATTCTTAACTATTGTACCATCAATTATATTTCAAATGACACACAGGATCTAGGAGAGGGAAACTTAGGGAAAGAAATCTAAAGAGAGAGAGAAACATTTGGGAAACTGCAAGAGGTTAGAATAGCTATAATAATTTCTAGAGCAAAAGTAGGGGAGCAATGAGAAATGAGACCACAGAAGTAGTCAGAAAGTCCAATATGACTGGGCTTCATTGCATGCAATAACTTTCTCCTTTAGACCCTACCTGGTAACAATTCACCAAAGGGGCCAATTGATTAAAGGAAATGAGAAAGAGAAAAAAAAAAAAAAACTAAAAATAATGTCAGATTTATGATTTGAGCTCTGGTGGATAGTAGTATCCTTAACAGAACATGAAATAGAAAAAGGGAAGGAGTTTTTGTAGCAAAGAGAAGGCAGCTGATGTGCCCAGTGCATTTACTGTCTGTGAGACATCCAGGGGTAGTCCCCACGAGGCAGAAAATATGTGGGTTAGAGACAGGCTGTGTTCAGGCATGGGGATAACTCTCTAGGTTCTAGATGTGACTCACCTACTTACAGATTGAATACATGCAAGTGGTTTAAAACCAAGCTTCCAAGAAGAATGTCCACCGTGAGAAGACAGGCAAGAACAGGGATCTGAAATATACCACTACTTAGAAGAAAGTAAAATAGTAGTTTAAAATCCCCTTTTATGAGCTTCACAGTCTTTGTGTACCTTCTCCATATATTACCATTGGCACAAATCTACAATTGTTGACAGCTTATTTGAATAATGGCTTATCCTCAATGAGATAAGCCACTGGGAGTAGAGCTTTTGCTGTTTTAGTTCAATTACTAATCATGACATCAGCACACGGTAGGTTCTCAATACTGAATGAAAACCAGGTAAAGAAAGATAAAACTCATCGGAAATGTGGAAAGAGAGACAGGAGAGAGTGCTGTCAAGGGATTCCAAGGTTTCATGAATAGAGCATACAATAAGAAAAGAAATTAATCTTTGAAAACTATTTGGCATCCTCACAATAACATAAGAAGGAGCACTGTCACAAGGGAGCAGAAAGTCCTAAAGGGCGTTAAACTAAATAAAACTGAAAAAGAACTGAATGGGGCACCTGAGTGGCTCAGTGGGTTAAGTCTGCCTTCGGCCCAGGTCATGATCTCAGGGTCCTGGCATCGAACCCCACATCGGGAATCTCTGCTCAGCAGGGAGCCTGCTCACCCCCCTCTCTCTCTGCCTGCTTCTCTGCCTATTTGTGATTTCTGTCTGTCAAATAAATAAATAAAATCTTTAAAAAAAGAAAAAGAACTGAATAAAATAAGGGAGAATTAAAATAAAACTAAAATTACAACACAAGATCAATATTTCTATTGGAAGCAATAAATGGAAGAATAGGCACTGCAAAAAACTGAAACTGAAGTATACAGGTAAACATAAGAAACTTCATTAAAAATATAAAGGAAAAAGAAAGGCATCAATGTTATGCAATAAAAAAGAAAAAGAAAAAATGCTATGCAAATACTAGGATTAAAAAAGTATATTCAACATAATAATTATAGCAATTTCTTAAAACATTCAAAATAAAATATCAAAATTACAATTGATGAAACTTTCCTGAATTGAAAAACATGAATATGCAAATACATGTGACTCCCTATTTCTAAATAAAATCAGAAGTACTCTACACACAGATACTCCTGGCAAATTCCTGAATTACAAATATAAACAAAAATCCTCTCATAATCCAGATATTTCCTTCAAGTGTAACTGTAAAAAAAAATTCTTAAAGTGAACATAATGAAAAATACATAAATTAATAATGATAATCTGTACCTAATCACTATAGTATTGACTAGACATGCAGTGAGAGCAGTGGAGGTAAAGAGGATTTCAGATGGAACTTCAAAAAGTTTAATAAAATTCTTCATCTCACTCTCAGGGGACTTCACAGATCCCATTTCATTCTTGACTCTGATAACTTTAAAGAAACCTCCTCCTGGGGTGCCTGGGTGGCTCAGTGGGTTAAAGCCTCTGCCTTCGGCTCAGGTCATGATCCCAGAGTCCTGGGATCGAGCCCCACATTGGGCTCTCTGCTCAGCGGGGAGCCTGCTTTCCCCCCTCTCTCTGCCTGCCTCTCTGCCTACTTGTGATCTCTGTCTGTCAAATAAAATAAATAAACCTTTAAAAAAAAATAGTTCAGATCAGACTGATGCATAGTTTAAATGTCTTACCTTCAATACAATTTTCAAAGTATATCAGATTTTGAGTACTCAATGTGTTGATATTATTTTCTTTCCAATATGCTAAAATTAATGTACTATAGTTGTGACTAATCTTAGGAAAAATCATACATCTAATTTCTATTTAGTCGTAACATGGACAAATGATTTGATCTCCATGTACATTTTATATTCTAAAGATAAATAATAAGAACAAAACTGACAATGGGTAGGACATATTAGGTGATATCTCATTGTAACTATCTCTTTAAAAACTTATGCATGAGACTAAAGTGAAAGTTAATAGTGATACACAAGTAAAAAGAGAAATTGGATTTTCTAATGAAATAGAATTCTGCAGTTCATATCACTTGTGGTAATTATTTCACTTTAACCTAATAGAAAGCCTTTGGTAGCTGGTAAATTAGATATGAAAATTAGTGCTATTCAATAAAGAATCCAGAATTCATAATAACACTGGCTTTTAAAGTATATACCAAGCACTGAATACTAAGGTCAATGTCAGCTTTTATCCACTCAAAGCTGAAAGCTAAATCAGTTTTATTAGAGATCTATACCAATAGCATACATTGTGCCTGATCAGGATTTTCAGTATTTATTTTCTCTTCAGTGGGTAACAGCATCATTACTGAAAAGTATATTAAGGTATAATAAGGCATACATAAAATAAAAGATGATCACAGAGTACTGTGAAAGTTCAAAATTTACAATCCTTTTCAGGAGTATATGTAGATTTTAGTGACCACAGCAGATAAATGTTACTTCTCAACTATTTGCATAAAACTTCACAAAGACTCAGCCTATGAAGAAAGGCTTCAGGAATGAATTTTTTTTATTCACTGGCATTATCTCTTCTTTTCCAGCTTTTCTTTTCCAGCTATTAAAAGAAATTTCCTTAAAAGAACTCACAAGAAAAGGACCACAACATATCTATAGTAGTATAAAATAATATAGTATAAAATTCACTACTAATACTGATTTCTTCTCCCTTCTAGTATGATAAGCAGAATAACAATCACACAAAGAGCATATCTAATTATGAATATGTGAAGTTATACAGTAAAGGGGAATTGAAGTTGCAGATGGAATTAAGGTTGCTAATCAACTAACCTCAAGATGGAGATATTATCCTGGATTGGGCCCAATATAGTCACAAGGGTCCTTATAAGTGAAACAGAGAGGCAGGAAGGTCAGAGTTAGGCATTTGAAGATGCTGCGCTGTTGACTTTAAAGATGGATTGGGAGCATGAGCCAAGGACTATAAGAAGCCTCCAGAAACTGAAAAGGCCATGAAAAAATGTACTGCTACAGCCTACAGAGGGAACTCTGTTCCCACCATCATCTTGATTTTAGCCCAGTGAAACATATGTCAAACCTCAGACCTCCAGAACTGTGAGCTAATACATTTGTGTTGTTTAAACCACGAAGTTTGTAGTAACTTGTTACAGCAGCAAGAGGAAGCAAAGTAAGGATCATACTGAAGGAGAGAACTAATAAAAATCCTAAAGAAAGTAACTCCAGAAGGAAAGTTTCCTTTCTAAATGGAAACCATGAGAAAAGAATGAATGTTTCTTAGAGTTATGACTATTTTGGAAAATTAGTAAGTTTATAATTTTATGTGAGAAATAAAGTAGTATAAAAACATATTTTAAAAGAAAAAGTATCTGTCTATGCATTGTCAAAGGGCTTATCTAAGGTTAAACTTCACATTCAGGGTCCCAGTTACAGATAAATGGATTTCAATAAAATTTTAAGGTACTTTAAATTTAATTGTTACTCTGAATGTTTTAAAATTTTACTATTTTGTAGGTTTCTATATGAAAATGTTCTATTTCTACTTTACCTCTACATTTTTGTCTTCTCCAATAGCTTCTCTTATGCCCTTACTCCCATATTTTCACTCCAAAACTCCACACCCACATCTTCTGAGACTTTATACCAATCAATTTTTCTCTCACACACTTTTGGAATTCCCTTTCATACTTCCTGCTCATGTTTTCCCAATCCTGTATGAAACTAAGAACCATGTTTGATGCCAGAGTGGAGGCAATCAACCAAAAAACAAAAAACAAATTTTGGCAGATTTAAAGAGAAACAATTTCTTAAAAATGCATGATCAGAGATAATGCCAAGTGTTGGTGAAGTTGTTGAGCAACTGCAGCTCTCCTTGCAATGGAGATATTATATTTAAATTGGTGGAAATAGTAATTGCTAAAATCACCTCAGCAAATTGTTTAGAAATATGTTTGTGAGCTATGAAGGAGAAAAAAACACCTAGAATCATGAAAACACCTCTGTCACTGGCCCTTGATATAGACGAGAGAACCTGCTAACCACCACTAACAACTCAGCTTTCTAGAAACTGTTCATAAAACAAGGGGCATTGCTGCTTCCATGGCCCAGATGTAGCTACTGCTTCTAACACTATCTCACCAGTCCTAAACAATGCCCCATAAAAGACTAGATTACCTAAGCACAGGAAGGAGTTTTAGAAGTCAAATAACCAAAAGGCAACTAAATGTCCCATGTATCTCCTACGACATCTTAAATATAATTCATCATAGCCAACTTTCTACCTCAGAAATTTCTTCTTCATAATCTTATGTATCTTCATAGAATCAATACTTACAAGCCGCATACCTATGGCTCTCATTGTGCTTCTGACTTGGCTATTGTGTGTAGAAACTTGGCACTTCAAGCAAGTTTCAATGTGTGTTCTTTTTCAAATCAAATATTGCTGTCTATAAAAGAAAAAACAACAACAAAAAGTTCCCTGCCCCCCCCACCAACCAGATGAGCATTCCCACAGATTTATGCAGGCCCCCTATAGAAGCAAAAAAAAGGCTTTTCCTCCATAAAAAGTCTTGGCCACTCATACAAATATCTAGGGGACGTGAATTTCCTTTCAGTTACAAACAGAGATCATCTGCACTTCAGTTCTTGCTGGAGACCTCAGTCATGACTAACCTGCTATCTGACTATTTTCCAAAGCTAGGCTGAAATAGCTAATATTTAAGAAAGACATTCGGAAGGGTAGAGAAATATTTATTCTTTGGATTCTTCAGACTTTATCCTTATATTAAACTACCCATCCAGAACAAGTACTCTGACCTAAAGAACTGCTTTTAATTAGACAAAACTGATTTTAAAATAATAATAATAATAATAATGGAAAGTTTTTTGTTATAATTATTAAATTTATTCCATGCCCCTTTGTAAAATTTCTCATGATAAAATTTTCACAGAATTTCCAGGAATAAAGGTTGTTTCCTGTGATAAAATTTATGCTTGTTACCATAACACAATGAAAACTATGCAACCCATTTATTCTACTTACCTAGTTTTGCACTCAGCTTCATTGTTACTCATGGTTGTGCTGGTGTTTTTATCTCCTGCTTTACCTCTAGTTCTTAGTTATGAGTTTTAACTTTTTTTTTTATCATTTAATCAAAAGTATTTACTGCAATAAAGCCAGCACTCTTTTAGGTATTATGAATACAACAGGGAAGAAATAATAGACTAACATCCCTGCCATGGCAGAATTTACATTCTCGTAGGGGGAAAGATTGGAAATAAATATGTAACATATATATGATTTGGAAAGATAAAGACAGAAAAGATGAATGAACATACAAGAACTGAACAAATTTTAAACATAGTGGTCAACTGAAAAGTAAATGGAAAAAGGACAGTGTGTCAGGAAAGGAAAGATCAAGAGGTGGAGAGGGGGAAAAAAGTAAGGAGGGCCAGATCACATGAAGTCCTTTCCTCTGAGATGGGAAACCAAGGAGGGTTTTATAAAAAAAAATAATAATAATAATTTAAAAAAAAACAATATGGTAAGACTTGAGTTGTAAACAAACAGATCTGGCTACTGTGTTGAAAACAATCAGCAGCATGTGGAGAGAGATCAGTTAGATGGCTACAGCAAATCAACTGTGGCTTAGATAAATTGAAGTTGGATAAAATAGAAAATAATTGATGAAAAATTTCAGGACATGTAAGACTTGGAGAGAAGAGAAAATATCAGAGAAGCAGAATGGTATCAGATTTCTCTACAACACTGATGTCAGAAGAAAATGAAGATTTACTTCAAAATTCTCGGGGAATTTTTTTCAAACTAAACCCAACCCAAAAGAAGAATAAAACATATTTTTAATATGGTAGAACTACCTTGCAACTACCTCTTGGAGAATGTGCTTTAGCAAAAAGGGAAAGAAAACCTAGAAAGTAGAGGACATAGGATTCAGGAAATGTTGGGAGAGTGGGAAAGAAAACCTACAGCTTGACAGCAGTGCAGCACAATAGGCCCAGAAAGTGACAAGTCCAAATTCAAGCAGGAAGAAGAAAACCTCTGTCAGGTTCACACGAAAATACAGATTTGACAAAGAGATGATATGATAAATGATATAATGAAGTATATGGAAAATAAGAATACATGTGTAAATAATTAGGCAAATAAAAATAAGGCAATTACATAGTGCAACTTTACTATACTTTTTAACCCAACAAACAGTATTTTCATTGTCATAATGATGTCATTGATTTAACTCAAAGGAATGAAAGAACTACATTAAGAGGATACAGTAAGGGAGGTGTAAGTCCAAGGAGGTTAAACATGCAAGTCATAAAAAGTTGTCACTATATAGGAACTTAAAAGGGCACCAAATAACACAACAGTAAAAATAATATATAGAAATACATGACAAACACAGGAAGAAAGAGCTAAAAGCTATTAAACCTGAAAACTGAAACAGGATGAAATTAAAGAAATATAGTATTTTTCATTACAATTACTTTTGGTATTATTTTTTAGAAGATTTTATTTATTTCTTTGACAGAGAGAGAAAGAAATCACAAGTAGGCAGAGAGAAGAGGGGGAAGGAGGCTCCCTGCTAAGACAAGAGCCCAATGTGGGCTAAATCCCAGGACCCTGAGATCATGACCTGAGCCAAAGGCAGAGGCTTAACCCACTGAACCCCCAAGGCACCCCTGGTATTATTTTTTAAAGAAACATGTGAATCCATAATTTAATAAAATTTAATTTTTAAAATTAAAACAGAAATATCATATGACCCAGTTATTCTACTACTGATTATTTATCCAAAGAAAATTAAAACACTAATTTGAAAAGATACATGCACCCCTAGGTTTACTGCAGCATTATTTACAGTAGCCAAGATATGAAAGCAACCCAAGTGTCCAATCATAGAAGTACAAATAAAGAAGATGTGGTGTACACACACGCATGTGCATGCACACACACACAGAAATATTAGTCATAAAAAAGGATATGATCTTGCCATTTGTGATAATAGACCTAGACGGTATTATGATAAGTGAAATAAGTCAGAGAAAGACAAATACCAAATGATTTCACTTACATGTGGAATCTAAAAAACAAAACAGATGAATAAACAAAAAGCAGGAACAGACTTGTGAATACCAGAGGAGAGGAGAGTGGGAAGTGGGCAAATGGGTGAAGGGGAGTAGGAGATATAAGCCTCTAGTATTGGAATGAATAAATGACCCGGGATAAAAGTATAGCATAAGGAAAATAGTCAATGGTATTTTAATTGTCGTATGGTGACAGATGATAGCTCCACTTGTGGTGAGCATAGCATAACATATACACTTGTCAAATAACTATGTTGTGCACCTGAAACTAATGTAACATTGTGAATCAACTATACTTCAATAAAAAAAATTAAGTGTTTATGTGTACATACACATACACACACAAAAGTGTACACTCATAAGTATGCAACTTAACAGGGCTATTAACATAATTGTTTAAACTTGAGGGAGGGGAATACCATCATTTTCCCCATATATATAGTATAAACTGAACAAATGGGCTTAATTCAGATTGTTCCCGGTAGCCACCTCTTCACATGAAAATAATAGCTTTCCTACACTAACACCTGTAAGTTATTTCTCATCTTCATATGAATTTCTATTATCCACTATGAAATATTGAAAATGGGCGATTATTATAGAAATGCTACATAACTTTCTCCTATCCAGCAGTGTTTAGAAATTTCAGAATGATTTTCAAAAAAGGACATTACGGGGGGGGGGCGGTTATGGACACTGGGGAGGGTATGTGCTATGGTGAGTGCTGTGAAGTGTGTAAACCTGGCGATTCACAGACCTGTACCCCTGGGGATAGAAATACATTATATGCTTATAAAAAAATAAAAAATAAATTAAAAAAAAGAAAGAAAAAGGACATTACACTTAGGTCAGCAAACTCAGTTACTTATTGAATGGAAATGCAAATAAAAAGCCTTGCATTAAAAAAAAAAAAAAAAAAAAGCCTTGCATTCTCCCTTTATTCTATGAGGGCATTCAACAAACCTCTGTAACACACCTTAATATTACCAAAAGCACACTTGAAAAATTTCTCCTTTCCTATAAAAAATTAATTCCTTCTAAATAGATCCTGTGGGTTTTCACATGGTGGTCTTATAAAGGTCAGAACAGCACAGGTAAGAGTAACAGGAAATCTAAAAACAAAAATAACAAACAGCAACAATAAACTAATTCAAACAATAAGAAAATGTATTAGTTCACATAACTAGAAGTCTAAAGTCTGACAAGGGTCAGGGTAAACTAAATACAAATTACTCTACTCTGTTGTCTTGCAATGCTCTTATGTCCATCTACCTCCCTGTCCCAGCTTCATCCTCAGGGTGGTAGAAAGAATGTGGCATCAGTTCTAATTCTCATATCTCCAAAGGGAGAAAAGGGGAACACTTCCACAGCTATACCAGAAACACCAAGAAAAAGCATCAGATGCATCATTGTATTAATCATATGTTTTTGATGCTTTGCCATATGGCACAAGTGCTGACCCTGGAGAGTGCTGGCCATTTCCTGAAGATAGCAAAAGACTGGCCTCCAAGTGTGCCCTTTTATATACAAACCAACCAGTTCTGACCCTCACCCTCAATTACTTCTTTTATTGAGCTCTTACACTCAGGGCTTCTATTCTCCTGCCATAATCACCCCAAGGTCAGTATAGGACAACTAAGTAAGATAGCCCTCATGCCCCAGAGCCCATCAAAATTACTCAAACTAGCCAATCCTAAACCTGCTTATACTGCATTGCCTGTTCCTTCATATAGAAACCATAATAAAGGCTCTTGTTCACATTTTCTCCTCATTCCTTCCTCATTCCCTCTTATTCACATTTTCTCCTCATTCCCTCCTCATTCCCTCTCCATAACCAAACACATGTGGTCCCTCATGGCACTGTGTGCCCCCTCCTTTCAGTATCTGCGGGATAAACTATCTTTGCAACAATCTATTGGCGTCACCATATGTGAATAACAATAAAATCTATGTTTTTAAAAAGTCATTATTTCTGCCTTAGCTGTTGAAATTAAGCCATATCCCTAGTCCTGAGCCAGTCACTGGTAAAGAGTATAAAATTACGCATAGGCATGTGTTTTCCAAAACTGTATGAAGGAGCACTCTTGAGTATATTTTTGATGGCAATACAGGGATATTCAACATCTGCAGGATACCACACAAACTATTAGCTCAAGGTAATTCATTATTTCAATACAGCATCACATTACATTCCTTTCAATGATGTTTGAGAAGCTGGGTTCTTAGCATTTGCTATTGTAAAACAAACAAACAAACAAACAAAAACAAAACAAAACAAACAAACAAACAAAAAAAGAACTGTACAAAAATCAGCAAGGTTGAAGTAAAGAAGGTGGTGATATATAAACTGATTCCAGGTTGGAGAAGTTGCATTTGGAGCTGTTAGATATTTCTCTCTGCGTAAAGACATTATGATTAAATTAGTTAGATACCAAGAACTCTGGGAATCTCTGGCTGTGGCAAATAAGACCCAAGTCTGTTTGGGAGTGAAGTCAACTTCCCCTCAGAAGCACAGGCTTCATGGAGCACATCCAAAGAGAATTGTAGTCTTTTCAAGAAAGAGGAAGAAATAAATGTCTCCAACAATGTTCTCCCTATGGAATTACTATTCTTTCCCTTTAATTTATCAGGTCCTTTTTATTTACAAACAAAAACAAAAACCTTATCCTTATCTTTTAGGTTGTCCTAAAAATCCTTATCTTTTAAGTTGTCTTAAAAAAATTTGAAAACTTTTCTATAAGTCAAAAATATATTGGTAACATTTTTGTTGTATGTCAATTATACGCAGATACTTTACATTACCTCTAATGTCAACAATAATCCTAAGAAATATATATTACCACCATTTTACAGATAAGTAGAAAGAGCCCAGTAAGATTAAAGTCATTTAGCCAGTAAATGTTGGGCAAGTCTGTTCCAAATATGATTTGATGTCTTTACATCTTAATTATTACATTTCTGAGGTACTAGTTTAGTATCTTGCTTCAGATTTTACCTATTCCTCTGTGAAATCCTCTCCTCCTTTATCCCTATGTGACTCCTGAACTCTTCTGAATGATTCTCCCTGTAAGCCTGTTTTATATTTTCACCTTTAATACTCTAAATACCTCCTTCACCTATTTTTATGGTCCTCTTTCTACTCCAACCCCAAATTAAGATTTTCCTTAAAATTAAAAAGTCTTTTTTTTCTTGGCAATTTCTATGTCATTTCTGTTTATTTAATTTTCAAATCTCTAACTTCTGTCCTACTATCTTCCATACCTCTAACTGAATATTTGCATTTGGATGTCTCCGTTTTCCTTAGAGCCAACATGTCTAAACCGATCCCATCACCCTCCTTCCAAAACCAGCACTTGTCTTCCTTTTGATTGATGGCCATGGGCACCCCAGACAGCTAGTCTTGAAACCTCAAAACTATAGTTGATACCCACTTGTTTTTGCCCTCCACAAGTTCATCCTCACTCTAAATCCATCAGTCTCTCCTTAGAATCAACTTCTTTTCCTTTATTCTTCTTTATAGTTTTAATTTACCTTAACAATTTTATTGTTTATTTGTTTAAGATTTTATTCATTTATTTGACAGAGAGAAACAAAATGAGAGACAGAACACAAGCAGGGCAAATGGGAAAGGGAGAAGCAGGCCTCCAGATGAGCAGGGAGCCCGATGTGGGGCTCTGTCCCAGGACTCCAGGATCATGACCTGAGCTGAAGACAGACACTTACTGACTGAACCACCCAGGTGCCCCAACAATTTTATTGTTAATATCATTATGAATTATAATTGATTAAATGTTTCCTCTATTTTCTCACTTATAAAAAGAAAAAAATTTATTGCTTGCTACCTATTTCCATGGTTCATGACAATAGAGTATAATGGAGCCATGACTTTCAAAATAGGAAAGTCACTTACACTTATACTGTCATGAACTATATGAAGCACAGTTTAATTTCCTTAGAAATTAAACCTTTCACATAGATATAGAGATACAGAGGTATATAGACCTAGAGAGAGAGATGGTACTCAATTATATCCATAGAAAGAATGACAGAATTAATTTAAAATAGTTCTCTTTTTTCTTTCAAAGACCTTCAATTCTTTGAATTATTACATTCTATTACTGTTCTCTGCTTCCCTCCCAATATTATTTTAATAAATATCATTACAATATTTGAAGCATGATTTTAAATTATATATGGAAAAAGTTCAGCAAGTCTACCTATGTCTAATTTGATAATGTTATCTTTTGTAAAACTAGTTTTCTCCATATTTCCATTTCTGAACAGTTAGCATTTTAACATTCTCCCAGTGATTAAATATCTATTGGATTACTGCCTTACAAAAATATAAATCTGCTTTTCTTACCTCATACTTATTACTCATTAGGAGAATTCATGCTGCATATGATACTAGAAATTAGAGTATATCGCTGGCTTTTTTAAAACCTCCCACAATGCAGGGTGGGATTTTTAAACCACCTGGGTGGCTCAGTCAGTTAAGTGTCTACCTTCGCCTCTGGTCATGATCCCAGGGTCCTGGCATGGAGCCTCACATCTAGCCTCACATCCAGCCTCGCGTCCAGCCTCACATCCAAGCTCACATCCAGGCTCACATGAGGTTCCAGGGTCAGCAGGGAGTCTGCTTCTCCATCTCCCTCTTCCTCTGCCTCTCCCCACTGTGTGTGTTTCTCTCTTTTTCTCTCCCTCAAATAAATATATAAAATCTTTTAAATATTAAATAAATAAACAAATAAACAAATAAACTTAATTGATTAAATAGACACTTAGCTCCTCTGGGTACTCAGTAGGCATGTCATAAGTATACCATGCTTGAACAGACTACTGGCACAAAATGTGAATTGAGGTTATGACATGGAGCTTTTGTAAAGGCAACAAAATAGCATAAAGCCAAAGTTATACAATTCACCTTTGTCTGTTTTTATTTATTCACTAATTAGTCAATAATTTGCTGAGTGCCTTGTGTATGCAAGGTCTTAGGTGTTAGGTGCTAAAAAATCCAAAGATTACTGTCCTTAAAGAAGAAAAAATGTAGCTGTAGGAACAAATGCATGAAAATAAAATTATAAGACAATGTAGTTTCTTACTAAAGTCTAGAGACTTCATTTTATGTGGTCATCTTTCTATTCAAAATTCACCTAATTTATGTACAGATTATGCAGACTGTTGGCTTTCAAACAGGGTCCTAAAAGTCAGTTAATACTCTAGGGAACTACAGAAAGGATGAGCACATGGGAATGTTTCCACACTCATCACTCCATCCCAATGCAGGCAAATAAGTCCTAATTTTATCATTTTTACATAATAAGGTTCAATAGCTTATTGACAGAAAAGGTTATCTAGAGAAAACAAAGCTTGAAAGTCACTAATAAGAATAATTATCTCACTAAAGCAGGGTTCTCAAGTTAAATATCATATAATCATACACATTTAATCTTCAAATTTTAGCAAGAATATAGTGAGAAGGTCTCTGCAGAGAGACAAGTAACATTTGCTCTAAGCCCTGAGAAAGAACTCAGGGAATACCATTCCAGATGAAAGGAATAATCAGTGCAGAAACTCTGAGTCAATAAAAGGTAGGAAACAGGGGCGCCTGGGTGGCTCAGTGGGTTAAGCCTCTGCATTCAGCTCAGGTCATGATCTCAGGGTCCTGGGCTCAAGCCCCGCATCGGAGAGCCTGCTTTCCCCTCTCTCTCTGCCTGCCTCTCTGCCTACTTGTGATCTCTCTCTGTCAAATAAGTAAAATCTTAAAAAAAAAAAAAAAAGGTAGGAAACAGTTTCAAGGAAGAAAAAAAGCAGCAAATCTGGCTAAAGCATTATAGACCAAGGGGAATGTGGGACAATATGATGTTAGAGAATGAGGTAGGTTTGACATCAGGCAGGACCTTGTAAGCTACTGTAAAGTGTCTGGCTTTTTTTCTACAACCAATGAGAAGTCACTGAAGACATGAACAGGGAAGGTTTTTCAAAAATTAATGTGGCTTCTAAATGATAATGGATTAGAAAGGAGCAGAAGGAGAAGAAAAAAAAAAAAAAAAAACAAGCTTGGAGTACTGATACAGTTAAAGGGGGAGACCAGGGCATCTTGGATTAGGGTGACGGTAATGCAGAGATACGGATATATTTTGAAGGTAGAATCTTCACAAATTTGCTGGCAGACTGGATATGTTAGGTCAGGTAAGGGAGAAATCAAAGACGTTTCATCTAATTTTGTGAGTAATGGGTAGTGTGTCATTTACTGAGATGGTGAAGACTAGAGGAGAGACAAGTATGGGGGATAAGGAACCAAGAGTTTTGTTTTGGACATACCAAGTATGAGATGCCTATTTGACAACCAGTAGATCAAATAGGTAGCTGAATATACAATAATACAGCTAAGAATTATTGAGCACGTTTTCTACATATGAGATACTATTCTAAGTGCTTTGCCTGTATCATTTACAAACTCAAAACTTAGGAAGTACTATTATCTTTATAATAATATAAAGATCTATTTCATAAGTAAGAAAACTCTGATGCAGAGAAAGTTAAGTAACTGAATCAAACAACTGGTAAATTTTGGAGCTGAAAATCAAGTCTAAATGGTTAGGCTCCAGGGCCCATCATCTTAACTTATACCCTCAATGGCATATAAGATCAAAAGGCCCAGGAGAGTAGGCCCAGTTGTAAATAGATATTTATGAATTCTTTATTAATATATAAGCTTTCTTATTCATTCAACATGTATTTATTGAACACCTGCTATGTACCAAGCTCTATTCTAATGAATAAAGCAGATGTT
Organism: Lontra canadensis; assembly: GCF_010015895.1. Lineage (NCBI taxonomy): Eukaryota > Metazoa > Chordata > Mammalia > Carnivora > Mustelidae > Lontra > Lontra canadensis. The sequence goes on from NW_022630996.1 coordinate 28,959,901, forward strand.
CAGATCAGATATTCAGATCAGGAGGCTCCTAATACATCAAATGGTGATATGTGTTACCAAGAAAACTAAAACTGTGTAAGGAACAAAGGTGTGCCTCGAGTTGGAGTGGATGTTATTTTATATAGCATAACCAGGGCTGTGCTCTCTGAAAAGGTGACACTGGGACAGAGATATAAAGGAAGTATAGGTGTGAGCTATGCACATATCTGATAGGTTGAAGTGTCACTGACAGAGAGAACAGTTAAGTACAAAGGCTCTAGGGTAGAATTTAATGAAGAACACAGAGATTTAGACTGAATCCTGAGTGAGCTTGTTCTCTTAAGCCAAATGACCTAAAGTACATTGAACCAAAACTTGAGAAAAAGCTGCTTCCTCAACATTGCTTGACCCTGTGTCCCACCAAACAGAGAAAAATGACAATCCAGAGTCCACACATCCCAGATATAGATGTAAAGAAGAAAGGGAGAGATAGGAAGCATTCTCCACTGTGCTTCTCCATGGCTAATGGGGGCAGCTGTCAGAAAGAGGAACGGGGAGTGCAGTTTCCAAAAAAGGAGTTACTTCCAGGCCTGTGGGAGAAGAAAAGCATCTGAAAAGAGAAAAATAAATGGCCACAGATAATTTAAACAAACTCATGCTTAATTATTTCTGGAAGGAAAAAACAAGACAATCCATGCCCATCTGTGTTCTGTTTTTAATCCTTTTGAAAGTTCTACTTTCTAGTACTATGATCTGATGAGGGCCCTTAAACTTCTATCCCTGACAGCATTCCTCCTTAGGGGGGAAATATGTACACAGTCTAGAAGCTGGGAGTTTGGGGACATGCGGAAGGTACGAGAATAGAAAATAGCCATAGGCTCCCCCTAGAGGTGTGTTTGCCCCAGTTTGCCTAACCAGTTTTCTGCTTTGTTCTATCTATCTTAAAAATATTCCTTGGACTAGAAATATGCCACACTATTTCCACCCTTTTCCTTTTCCACCTGATGAGGATTAAACTTTCCCCTACAATCCAGCTTTAAAACCATGCCTTCCTCACTTCAAGATTTGCTGGCAAACTTCTTGGATGCCAACTGCCTACCTGCCTGGACATGTGAGATTATTGATCTTGAATTCTCTCTCCCTCCATGTTCTCACTGATCACTGTTAGACTCTCCAGAAAGAGCCATTTGTCTGCTTATTGCCAGAGATTTCAGATATCATTTTTGCCTCATAGGCTGGATTTCCTCCCAGCACCTGCAACTCTTTGTACCCTAAACACGTGCTCTGCTCCAATTATTGGATCTAATTTCAGATTTCTGTCCTTCCTATACAGCACCATCCTATTGTAGTGGATGAAGCATGTAGCCGTATCCTAATCTGTATCTATGTCTATTCTGGGAACTGATTTGAATATGTTATTTACCATTAATGAAAACAGTAAATCATCTATTGCTTTAAACCATGAAACCCTGGAAAGCAATGTTTTGTCTTAATTGCCTTTACTCTCTAGGACCTAGCCCACCATCTGGCATATAGTAGATGCTCAGTAAACATATCTGAATGAACAGAATGACATGTTCAGGCATTTATAAACTAAGCTAAGTGCCATGGGAATAATAGCACAGTCCTGACTACCTGACTTTGGTTTGAAGTGGTTAATGTTAGACCAGCAATTTTTCCGAATTGTCATCAATCAAGCTAACTTAACAAAGGCTTTGCTACTGCCCTTTCTAAAGGAAAAGCCAAGAGTGGTCAGCCTATAATTTAGAGGTTCAAAAACTGTCACTAATATCCTTTGAGGATATGTCATAAATCATGAGGGAGAAGAAACTAAAAGTAGACCCTGGAATAACAAAATCACTTTCTTTCTAAGGAAAATGGAGGTTTTCTCTAGTGTGGTAGTATCTTCAAGATGTTTCACAGGCACCTGAGTGACTCCTTCTCTATGCCAGTGGTTTTCTCAGAAGAATAAAATAGGTCACTAAAAGAATTCTGTCCACTTAGTAATAAATTACTTTGAATTCCATATGGATGTTTGCATTTAAAAGGTAATGGGTTTTTTTAAGGTTTTATTTATTTATTTATTTGTTGGAGGCTATGGCATGGTTGGAGTCATGGATCAAACTAGGCCCTGACTTGTGTCTCCTTTAAAGTCCAGATGCCTTGGTAAGGGGTTAAGGACAGGAAAGTTGAGTAACACTGAGGAAGGGTCTGTGCTACGTGTCGTGCGCTTGCCTATGTGACTTCCCACACGCTTTCCCCAAACAGAAGGGAACAATGTGGTCAGGGTCATGAATTCTTAGTTGGTCCTTGTTGTTCCTGTACTTTCCATAACCCACTCCCTGGTTGATTGTAACTTCTTGTATCAATAGTAGCTAATGGCATTAGCTATAACTACCTGGCGTCACGAGATCTGTTTGTAGTTAATGTAAACTTGTTATAGGAACTTGCGGTTATCTGACTAGATACTGATGTATTACTCCTTCTATTGTGGTCTGCCTTATAAATGCTTGTAGGATGTGGAATAAAATCGTCACTGTTGGATATCTCCTCAGGGCTCCTCCTGCCCCCATCTCTCTGCTTCTCGAGTTCTTTTCTTCATCCTCTTACCCTCACGTCCCTGGTCAATTTGTCGCGCCGGCCACGACATTTATTAGAGGGAGAGAACACAGGAGCAGGGGGAGGGGAAGAAAAAGGAGGAGTAGCAGACTCCCCACTGAGGAGGGAGCCCCATGCTCAGGATGCTTATAGCTCTATCTCCATCCCAGGATCCCTGGATCCTGAACTAAAGGCACATGCTTAACCAACGGAGTCACCCAGATGCCCCTAAAATGTAACAGTTTTAAATGATATTACAAGGATTAACTTGAGTACCTGGTAGTAAAGTAGTCAGATATGTTTAAAATGACTTACAGATTTATATTACAAGTCATGGGTGTGGGAGGATCTTACTTAAAACTAGCAAAAAAATTGTAAAAATGCATCTACCTAAGAATTATCATAAGCTTATTATACTCATACAGCAAATATGATATCAACTACCAATGTTTAAAAGTCATTAAAAGAATGAGTTGCTATGGTTTCTGATAGAAGATCACGGGTTTATCTGGTTCTCTCTTACTCTACTTATTCGTCAATCATTACTAAAGGCCAGCTAGGTAACAGGCATTCTGTTAAGCACTAGTAATATAGAGAGGAGAAGGACAATCCCCCTAAACTCAAGAGTTTTCATTCTAGTTAAGTAAAAAACTTCATGAGACAGTTGTGATCATTATCTCATTTAACTAAATTAACCAAGCTGACCAGCTAGTTTGGTGTTAGATAGACACAATCAATTCACTTATTTAAAACTTTGTTGTACAATATACAGATAATCTTTATACCTTATTTCTCTTCCCTTTTTAGTCCTGCTGCTTAACATTTTGTCATTTTACTACTGAGTAACATGCTTACAGGAGAATGGATGGGAAAAAATAAAAGATGTTAAATAAATAATTCTTCAATTGACAGATTAGGAAAAAAAGACATATTTAATTCTTAAATATATATGTATAAAATGCTTTTGTATATCCAGAAGAAAAATAGGCCAAAATACATATGAATAAAAGACATAAACCAAAAATTAACAGATTTTTCAGCCTCATTAATAGCAAAGAGATGTTAGTTTAAATATTAAGGTGCCATGCTCCACCTGTTACACTGACATTTTTCAAGATTGATAATCAGATGGTGAGAATGTGGCAAAAACAGGTGACTCTCATATATATTGTTCTGGCACCAAACAATTAAGATAATATTTCAGGAAGGGATTTTGGCAATACTTAAATTTTAAATGCAAGTATCTTTCACTCTAATTGAACTTCTAGAAATCTACACTATAGAAATAGTTACACCAGCTCTCAGAGTAGGAGGATGCCCCTTTAAGCTTTGTTTCTAATAGCAAAACTGAAAACAACCTGAATTATGACAAAAAGGGGATGACAAAATAAATCTTTGCACATATATAGTACTATGTAGTCACTTAAAAGAATGAGGCTCACATAGCTTTGAGTAAATGGAAAACTAGTTGCAAATGATGTACAGCATGATTCCATTTTTGTGATAAAAAGAAACTAACAAGCTTGTGGTGGTTTATGCTTAGAAGTCTAGAAAGGTATTTATGAACCGTTAAGGTAGACTCCATTTGAAGAAAGAAACTGTGGCATGAGAGGGGAGGAACAGGGCACATTTGCATTATTTCATTTTCACAAGTGACTATTAATTTAAATTTTTCTAAATGCTCTAACCATTCTTTTCTTCTCCTCTACTAGCAGAGGAGGAAAAAAAATTTTTTTTAATTTGATTAGAAGCTAAAACCACACACTAAAATGTACTAGCCACAATCCTCAGATTCTATTTCTCTGTGCTAATGCATACATGTAAAGTCTCTGGCCTAAATGCTAGGCTTTGAAAATCAAAGTAGAGAGAGATTTTACCTGTGAATGGTTTGCTGTTGTTGCTTTTGCACTTTGGGGAAGTTGTATGGCCTTTCTCAACCTGATCACTACAAGCTGACTAATAACACTGTCATAAAACTCCTTGGAGGGAGGAGGGATAGGGCTACAACATGGCAGACAGGCAGGTAGGAAAATGGAGAGAAAAGAATATTCAAAAACATCCTGAAATAATAGTATCCTGTATAAGTAAAGCATTAATTTATTTGCAAATGTTAGGCTGTATTTAACCATGAAAATTAAGAAATGAACAACCCATGAATTAAAAATTATGTGAGTAGAACCCATTTCCATATAGGAACAAATGTACAAATAATAATAGAATTATCTTTAAATCCCCATTATTTTTCCTTTCTTCTATTATTTTAAGCTTTCCTACAGAATTGAGCTATACACTTCCACATAGACAAATCTTTATTGTATAGAAATATTCAGGAAACACAACTATCCTTTGAACCTTAACTTTTACTTTAACCCTAATAAGAATTCCTTTTCTTTCTTACATTGTAGGTATCTTTTTTTAGTCCTAACCAATTTGTGGTATGGTGTTCATTTCTTGACCTACATCTATCTTGGCATTTTTACTGAGAAACAAGTGATTATGATAGAAAACTCTAGAAATCAAAAAGATTGGAGTTCAAATCTTCACAGAGTATCTTCTAGCTGTGTATTTCAAACAATGAGTGCATTCAAGCCTCAGTTTCCTTGATTATTACATAGTTAATAGTAGTGCCTACTTTATCTAGTTGCTGTGTAGATTCCCTGAGAAAAGAGCCTTGTAAACTGTAAATGTTTACTAAGGTGTTAGTATAACTACTCCCCTCAACTACATGATGTAATTAATTGTTCATTAGCTAACATGGGTATATTATATTGGTTAGTCTTCATCTTAAATTAAAAATGCAAAACATCACACTAAATAAGAGCTGTTTAAGAAAAACAGAGAAAAAAAACTTTAGCTAATTGTTTGAATGTTTTAAAATACAAATATATATATATATATATATATGCCTGGAAATACTTGATTCTAAAAGTTTAAATGTTGGCAAGAGATACATAGACAAATTGTTGTCTCTGAAGAGGCAGTAATATACCTCCTCTTTCATTCTGACTGATTTACTATGATCCAGGCTTGTGAGACAGCCACTCCCCACCAGCAGGCCCCCAAATCTGTTCTCAGTGGATCTAGACTAGAAAGAAAGAAGACAGGCAAATGTAAACAAAATTAGATGACAGGGTTAATTTCCATTTCCCAAGCCTGGAAATAGTCAGCTGACTTATTCATATTCTCCACAGGCAGCTATGTCCTCAAGAGCAGGAGAGAAATTGGAGTTTCCCTCTAGCAGTTAGCCCCACTGCACTCCTCCAAGATCTTGCTGTTCCACTGTTCTTGAGGTATGGCGTAAAATGTTGTACACTATGAGAGGAGCCATTGCCAAAAGCTTAATCACCCAATTTTTTTTGTTGTTGTTTTTTAAGATTTTATTTACTTGACAGAGAGAGACACAGCGAGAGAAGGAACACAAGCAGGGGGTGTGGGAGAGGGAGAAGCAGGCTCCCCGCTGAGCAGGGAGCCCAACACAGATCTGGATCCCAGAACCCCCGGATCATGAACCAAGCCGAAGGCAGATGTTGGATGACTGAGCCACCCAGGGACCCCTCATCGCCCAACTTGATATTACCGAAGACTCAATAAGTGGGACACAAAAGACCCCAGCAACTTTATCCTTATGAAGCAAACTTGAGGAATTTTACACAAAAGTATTACTGATTTATGGAATCCTCCTTTTAAAATTATAATAAAATTGCTTTGGAAGTATTTTATTTAGGCTGCTAGATATTTTTGTCTAAAAGCAGCCAATTGTAAGATCTTAAAAATAGGCACATTTATAAAACTTCTTTTGGCATCTTAAAAAAGTCACATGTTTCTTTTTTCAACTTCCATAAATTCACACCCACATTGTTAAGTTAAATACCATCAGCCTTAATAATGTTTTTGTCAACCATAAGATTATTGTTCTATATTCTACCTTCTTCCTAAGAGCAACATGAGTAATCAGTATATCTTGTGTTTAGAAAAGTTTAACAACTTCCAGGATTTTCTTGGCTATTCTATAATTATTATAAGAACAGTAACAACGGTTAACATTTATTTTGAAATTACTGAATGTCAAACACTATTATAAGTGCTTCATATAACTTAGTTTATTTGATTTTCATAATAACCCTACCAAGTAGGTACTATTATCATTCCCATTTTACAAAGAAGGGAATTAAGACACAGAGATTTAGTAACTTCTCATAGTTAACCAGCTGGTAACTGGGGAAGCCTGAATTCAAAGTCCAGAAGCCTGATTCCAGAGTCTACACTCCTAAATTCTAGGTCATGCTGCCTTGCTATCCACAAAGTTAGTTGCATGTGTAATAAGGCCAGGGTCTGATGAAGATGAGCACTACAGTGTTGGTATTTGTTATATCACAAACTATGCTAACCTCCACTTCTACACAACTCACTCCCAAAAATGGAAGAGAAGAAAATAAAAGACCATTTCAAATATGTCTATTTAAAAACTCTAACATTTTTGGAATAGTATATGGTTTTGCCATTTTGATTCACATATCTACCTCCTAAAAATACAGCAGTCAGACATGCATTCATTTAAAATTACTCTGACTTTTATAAAAGTCTAGGATATGACACTTTATCTAGTACATTTTAAAACCATAAAAATAGCATTAATATTTAAGATTAAGTATTGTGATTCACACTAACACTTATAAGACCTGAGGTTCAGCATACACACTTCTCCACATTTTAGGGAATCTCCATATCTTTAGAAAATTCTAAATCAATGTTTGCTGACTTACACACCAATAGGCTCCAAGCAGGTAAGTTTAATATAAAAATTCTCTGAAGTGTAATATAATGAGAAGTGGGAGATCAACTGGAGAGGGCCCCCCATCTCAGAACATTCAAAATCAATCTTTAAAAATATTGTGTCAGTTACATAAAATATGACCTGAGATTATATTCTGCTCTAAATGGACTAGAATAGCAATGTGCCTCTTGACCTACACAATCTTGCCAATACATCTGAGATAATGTTTTTTTTTTTTCATTACAATCACTTGCTTATTAGCTATCAGTTTCCCAAGTATAAGTTTCCTGAAGGTAGGGACACAGTCTGTCTTTTTCACCCTATATTCATTCAGTCATTCAAAAAACGGTTTTTGAGCTCTTACTAAATACTATTGTTCTAGAAGCCTGGGAACTAGCAGTGAACAAAGCAGGCATATTTTCTGCACTCATGTCCTACTGATCTTATTTTATTGGGGAGACAGAGAATAAATGAATAAATAAGTAAAATTAGACTATATTCAATAATGATAATAAATATAGAATATAAAGTAGATGGGCAGAGGATTGTGTGGGGGGAGTGAGGGTTGATATTTTATAAATAACAGAAAAGATCTCTCTAAGAAGGTGACATTTGATTAAAGGCATAAAAGAAATGATGAGTATACATATACAAATCCAGAGAAGAGCTTTCTAGACAAAAACAATGAGCATGTATGTCCTCAAGCAGGAAAGTGCTTTGCCTAATTGAGAAACAACAAAGAGGCCAGGCTGGCTGCAGTAGAGGAAGCAAGGGAAAGAGTGGAAATACATACAGAAAGGCAAGAGGAAGGGGTGCCATTCTTATAGGGCCTGGTAGTATGGTGGCTGGTTTCTTCTCTGAATGGGAAGCGATTGGAAGAGGTACATGATCTGGCTTATGTTTTAATATATGTTATAATATGTTTATATATGTTATAATATGTTTAATAATATGTTAATATATGTTATAATATGTTTAATAATATCACTCTGGCTACTATGCTGAGAAGGAAGTTAAAGGCAGACAAAGGGAAATCAACTAGTTAGGAGGGCATTGTCATAATGAAATGCAAAAATATATATATATATATGATAAAATGGCCCAAGGTTATAGCAGACAAGATAGCAAAAAGCTATGAAATTCTGGATATATTTTAAAGGTAGAACCAATTGATTTGCTGATGGATTGGGGATTGGATATGGGGTATGAAAAATAGAGAGGAATCAAGATTTTTGACCTGAGAAACTGGAAGAAGGAAACTGTTAATTTACTGAGATGGAGAAGACTATGGGAGGAATAGGCTTGGGGTGGGAGGAAAAGAAGTATCAAAAGTTTAATACTATACAAAGTTCAGATGCCTATTAGGTACCCAAGTGGGGATGTCTAGAGGCAACTCAATATTAATGATCCTGAACTTCAGGGAAGAGGTCTGAATTGGAGACATAAATTTAAGATTGGTCAGAGCATAGGTGGTATTCAAAAACACAAGATCGGATCGAATTGCCAGGGGCATTATTGTAGAAGAGGTCAAAAGACTAAGAACTTGCAAAGGTTTAGATGTCTAGGAAATAAGGAAAAACCATCAGATGAGACTGAGACAGTGATAGTAAGTGCAGTACCATGGAGATGCACTACCCAAATTCCACTTCAAGGAAAGACTTGTTTCCCAGAAAAGGAAGCATGTGGATCAGACCGCCACAGATATCAGCTACTTTAGGTTTAGTGTTGGCAGCAGAGATGACCCTGGCAAAAAGCATGACCTTCTCTAACAATCCCACTTAAGAAAACAATGTTTTCTATATCGGAAGCCTATTCTGGCAATTTTTAGGTAAATAGTCCTATAGTTAGTAATACTGGAGGAACCATCACATGAAGAGAATTAAATGAAACCCCATAATCAAATTCAGCTTTCTTCCTTTTTTGAATTGTAATATCTTAAACAGCTCTTTAATTCAGTAAGTTTTGCATTTTATACTTAATTAGTAACTATAAGTATTTCTCTAAATATTCTGGAGGCGCTATCACTTCCTTGGTCATACAATTATTGCAACAAAAGCAAAAATGCAGGGGCGCCTGGGTGGCTCAGTGGGTTAAGCTTCTGTCTTCGGCTGAGGTCATGATCCCAGGGTCCTGGGATCAAGCCCCGCATTGGGCTCTCTGCTCCGCAGGAAGCCTGCCTCCACCTCTCTCTCTGCCTGCCTCTCTGCCTACTTGTGATCACTGTCTGTCAAATAAATAAATAAAATCTTTAAATAAAAAAAAAATAAAAATAAAAAATTTTAAAAAATTTTTAAAAATTTAAAAAAAAAGCAAAAATGCAGAAAGGAACAACTTTGAATGGCTTTTTTTACCCAATTGCAATTATCTGTTAATTTTCTATATTTCTAATAGATGGTCAAAAACTATACATCTTTTTATCTATGGTATCTAAACATGCACTAGTTCTTGACTTGTACTCAAGAAATAAATCCTACATAAACAAATTAATTAATGTTATCCTCATAGACAGAGCTATTGAAAAGAAAAATGAAAACCATCTAATTTTATTTTCTTTTCCTTTTTTTTCTCCTTTTTTTTATAATAGAATGCCAAAAAAGAATGAAGTGGCAGAAAAATAAGAGAAGAGGGGCAGGAAACATCTAAATAATACATAATTAATTGATGGCTGATTGTAAGATTATCTCTTTTATCATTTATATAAAAGCTTGAAGTGTAGCATGGTCAAATAATTTGTATAACACAGCACAGATTTAGCACCAGTATATGCACCATCCACCAGTTCAATCACAATTGTTGGAACATTTTGTTCACTTCTGGAAAATTGTGTTTCACATCTATAACTTCAAACATTTATATATTAATTGAAGTTATGTATGTCTAATTGACCTTTTCTACTTTTCACATTTTTCATAATTTAAAACACATTAGTTACCATGGAAACAATGTCATCAAGTAAGAGCAAACCTTGGTGACATCCACAAATGAAATATAAAATCAATTAATAAAATGGCTGTGTAATTTATAATAGTTAGAATGAGTTACCTGATCTAATGTGAAATACAGAATGGGGGGAGAGGTGTGGCCACCCATCAGGGCTTTTTTCTCCTGAAATCTCAGGTAAGTTTAGTCATCATACCCTTATAACATATGAGCTTATTTTAGATACATTTTGCCACATAAATCATCTCAGAAATGGTTCACAGTTTTAATTAACCTCAGAAAAAAAGGGAAAATACAATTAAGCAATCCACAGACTCTGCACTGATCTTCCATTCCAGGATCTTTGCCTCCTTCTAACTGTGCCTCACACTGAATTGCTGATTTCTCCATCTGGTGATTTGTTTGCAGATGAGTCTGACTTAGCTCAGGAGAATCCACAAAGTAGACAACTTTAGGTGATGAGACTTCAGGGAACCAGGAAGATCTCTGTATAAGAATACTGTCCCTCACCCCATGGTCTCTTGTGCGTGAAATTCTACCATTTGTTTCCATTAGTTGAACATCACCTTCCCTAGAGGACCTCTCTTAAACTACAGATCTGAATTGCCAAAATTTGAGACCAGAACATATTCCAGAGAGCCTCATATTTTAGAGATGAGGAAACTTGAACCCCAGTACTAAATATCAAGTAAAGAACAGAGCTAAATGAGAATACCTGTCTCCTAGCAAATTAATGACCCAGAAGCCCTGGGAGCCTGTAAAAGAGGTGTGCAAGGAGGGAAAAGGGGTGATGGTAGTTTATTTTGGATGTGATTCCAATTAATAGGGGTGAAGAACCAGGGAGAGTAAAACAGGAAAGAAAAGAAAGCCAATATAACAATCCTTAGTGAATGGTTTGATGTGGAGCACTACACAACAGTGAAAAGAACCAGCCACTAACCTACAATATAGGTAAACCTCACTGGCATAAGATGGCATGTGAGAAGTCAGACCCAAGTCAAGATATACAGTATGAATATATTTCAAATTCAGAAACAGAGGGTGCATAAGCTAACCTTCTGAGGTGCTCAAAATATTTTATATCTTAAACTTGGTGTTGGTTCCATGGATATGTATATATGCACACATACTCATAAAGCTATATGTGTAAGATTATGAAGTTATATGTGAGTTATGCCTCAATTTTTTGTCTTTTTTGAAAGAATGCTTTATTGAGTTGACCAACACTGTAGCCAACAGCTGTTCAATTCTGCAGGGACCTTCACGGTATTATTTAGAATGAAGTTTACAAGTGCTTACCTAAGGAATGAGAGGGAGAAACATTTAGCTATCATATCCCAGTGTCTATTGATTGTTTCCCTGATGGGGTATTAATTTCCCCACATCTACATGTGTGCCAAGTAGACCTGAAAAAGCCCCAAGGCAGAAAGCAAGAGACAGCTCATCTTTGAGATGAGGCACGGACAACATAACAGAGATGGGAGTCTGCTAGCAACTGTTCTCCAGTTGGAATCACAGGTAAAGCTGAGAAAGATGTGAAACAACAATCAAGCTATGTCTGATCCACACAGACTTCCCACACATGCCAAAGACGCGATACTATAGGTGAAGCAAAAGTGTCAAATCCTGTTGCGTATAAAAAGGGTAACCTAGGGGAAGGCAGGGAAAACAGAACAGGAAGTCATCAGAGAGGGAGAAAAACCAAGAGAGACTCTTAACTATAGGAAACAAACTGAGGGTTGCTGGAGGGGGCGGGTGGGATAATTGGGTGATGGGCATTAAGAAGGGCACATGATGTGATGACCACTGGGTGTTATACACAACTGATGAATTACTGAACACTACATCTGAAAATAATGATGCACTATATGTTGGCTAATTGAATTTAAATAAAAATTTTTTAAAAGAAAAAGGTAACCTTAGTGGAAAAAATGGATAAATGATAAGAAAACATGATTATATCTCAAATAAAATGTATCCCACTTGGTCTTGTGATGCTTTAAAATCAATGAGCCCCATGTGGAAAAACCTTGTAAGGGAAATAAAGAGGAGTGGAAAGGGTTGTACCGCTTCCCCTTTCCACAATGAGGACCTGGTAGGTCCGAAAATACATAGAGTGAGATCAGTATCAGTGGAGATAAATTGACCAATGAGGATTTGCCTTTAATGATAAGAGTAAGAGAGCTGAGAAAGAGTTTTAGATTAATGTCAAGATTTCCCAAAAATCAAATACCCTGCAGTTCAGGCACTGAAACTTCATTAACTACTTGTGAAAGTTCCCTTTGCAGCAAATAACTTGGAGCACTTTGCAACCTTCCTTAGAAGAGAAGGAAGGACTGAGAAATGTGTTCCTTAGCAATAAAATTAAGTATATTTATATAAATTTGTCTCTCAAAGGGTTCCCAATCAAATCACTGCCTTGACTCTCTAGCTGAACTCAGCTGCTAGAATAACACTTAAATGGGCTACAACAAAGCTACAACAAACAGAGAAAGTAACAAAGGCTGTGTCCATCACACAAATGTTGTGGAGACTGCTGTTGCCTGACTATAACCAACCTCCAGTCACTCCTCCCTTCTTTCTGTCAGGTAGCCCTTCCATAAGCAGTACATAAAAATCAGTCCTGATGTGACTTACACAGCTTAAACCAAAGAGAACATTCCATTTTCCTAGGCTCTATTATTAATTCAGACTATCAGATGACCATGGTATACAAGCATTTATTCTTCTCCCTTGGAATGTTTTTCTGGATGAGTATAAAGCCAGGAACTGTGGTCTTCATATTGCTTAAAGCCTGAGAACATTCCACGAACATAGTGGAAGGAGGAGTGAAGAAAGGAGACTGAAAAGAACATGCATCGAGGCAACTGTGAAGCCCAAAATACCCCTGGACTTGTAAATAAAGGGCCAATAATTTTGATGTATTTCAGATGGTTTGATATGTGTTTCATGTTGCTGCTGATTCATTTATTTTGCTTTGTTTTATTTCTATTTTTAACAACTATTACCCTTCACCAAATAAAGACTGGATGAGCCAAATACCAACTGCCACACTGAAATATAAGCAGGATATCCTGGCATTCCCATTCTTGATTGAAGTTCATCATCATTTTCCATAATTTTTGGAGCTGTATGGGGTATTTCCAAACTAATTAGAATAAAATATATTTCTTCCAGGTAAACTGACTTGCTTATCTATTCCTATTTTGTGCAAATATTATTAATTAATTAATTAATAGTAATTATTAATATAATATTATTAATATAATTAATATTCCAGCTTTAGTAAGAGGTCTCTGAACCTACCCAAATTCATTCAAAACCGCTCTGAGATTCTAAACTGTAGCAATCTCTTGGCCTAGAATTTCATCTGAGCTAAGATACTGGAGAGTAAAAGAAAATGCACAATTCTTTTTTTCATTCATTTCTAAACAATCTGAGCAACTAAACATATAAAGCATGATTCTGGGTATTGACTGAGTTTAATGTAAAGGAAAATTTTATTTCTCTTCCTTCTTGCAAAGCTTTTCATTTAGGAATTTTTTAAAAATCTTGTTAAACTGAAGTGGAATAAATACAAAAAAACCTCTTATTAACAAATCCTTATTATATGTGTGTGTATTAATATATAAATATTCATATATATGTATATGCAATTCTATGTATTCAAATTGTTTTTAACTGGACACTAGTTACCTATTTAAAAGATTTATGAAACCACTAGCTTAAAAAAAAAAGAACACAACACTAGCTCTCACATATTTTTATCATGAATCAAGCTCTGGTCTTCCACTGTCTTTCTCCGTGTCCTTAAATCCCTAACTATGCCTTGATGTTATTGGTAGAAAAGCAAGTCTTCTTAATGTCTTCAGGAAACTCACAAGTCCTTCCCTCACTTTGTATGTCATACCATGCAATACTTTTACCATTTTATTCTATGGTAATTTAGGAAGAGGATATTCCAAGGTAGGTTTTAGCAATCAAACTTTGCTTTACCACTTGTCCTTTACTTTAACACTACTCAATACTGGGGCCCCTGGGTGGCTCAGTCAGTTAAGCATCCAACTCTTTTTTTTTTTTTTTAAGATTTTATTTATTTATTTGACAGACAGAGATCACAAGTAGGCAGAGAGGCAGGCAGAGAGAGAGGGGGGAAGCAGGCTCCCAGCTGAGCAGGGAGCCCGATGTGGGGCTCGATCCCAGGACCGTGAGATCATGACCCGAGCTGAAGGCAGAGGCTTTAACCCACTGAGCCACCCAGGTGCCCCTAAGCATCCAACTCTTAATCAGTTAAGCATCATCTCTTGATTTCGGCTCGGGTCATGATCTCAGGGTCATGAGATGGAGCTCTGTGTTGGCTCTGTGCTGGGTGTAAAGACTGCTTAGGAGTCTCTCTCTCCCTCTCCCACTGATCCTTTCCCTCCTAGTTCACACATGTACACTCTCTCAAAAACAAACAAACAAACAAAAAAACACCAAACCTACTCAGTACAACTTATCTCTTCTACAGATTTCAAAAAGGCTGTTTTGTGTTGATATGAGTCACTACTTCTATGTGAAGAAAAATTAAGATGCTAAAATAAATGAACATGTCAGTCATTTCTTCTGCTTCCAACCAAATGTGTAAAATTGTGTGGTTGATAAGCTAGAAAGACTTTAAAATAAATAACAATTTCACTTTACAGCTCAGCTTAGAAGGACATCTCTTCTGACTTCTCAGAGAGAATACATGCCACAATTAGGCTGCATTAAAAAGCAATCCTAAAATCGAAGTGGCTCAAAAAACAAACAAAAAAATAAGGTTTATTTTTTGGTCAAGCTATATGTCCACTGTAGATCACCTATATTTACTCTGCACTGTCGTCACTCAGGATCCTGGCTAATGGAGCAGCCACTGTTTGGAATGCTATTAATCACTTTGGCAGAGGGAAAAGAATGTGGCAAATCACCCACTGGCTCTCCAAGTAGAGAAGGTTTTGCTCACACTCTAATGACCTAGAAGGTTTCGCTCACATTTTTTTTTAAGATTTTATTTATTTATTTGACAGAGAGAGTGAGAAAAAGAGCATAAGTGGGGCAGCAGAGGGAGAGGGAGAAGCAGCACCCCCTTTCGCTGAGCAGGGAGACCCGATGTGGGGCCTAATCCCAGGACCTGGGGATCATGACCCACACTGAAGACAGATGCTCAACCAACTGAGCGATCCAGGTGCCCCTTTTGCTCACATTTTAATGACCAAAGCAAGTTTCATGACCACTCCAGAAAGACAAAGAAATGCAATCCCAAAATGCCCTGCAGGAGAAACCAAAATAACTGTGCAACAGCGTCATCATAAATAAATTCTTCACTTTCCTGCTACAAATCTATAAAATTTCTTCTCCAGCCATCTTCTCATCCTTCCCTATTGTTACAGTAGAAGAGAAGTCTTTCTTCTTGACAATATTTACCCTTCCTTATCTGCCCCTAACAGGTTAGGACCCAGTTCTACAGATTACACCCTCTCTCCCACATCTACTCCTTGCATTTTACCCCCTCTCATTAGAATTTATATTTGCTTTTTCTAATTTAAAATATAAAAATTCACCCTTCCCCTTTCTATTTCTTCTCAACCATCACTTTGCCTCACTCCTCTCACAGCCCCATTTTTAAGATACATATACATTCCCAAAGCCATTTATGCAACTCCTATTCATATCTCAATGTGTTGGATCTATCTTCACCACTCTATTGAACCACTTTTATTAAAGTCAC
Source organism: Lontra canadensis (assembly GCF_010015895.1). NCBI lineage: Eukaryota > Metazoa > Chordata > Mammalia > Carnivora > Mustelidae > Lontra > Lontra canadensis. Next base: position 28,975,941 of record NW_022630996.1, read on the forward strand.
TAATGACTTCTTGTTGCTAAACCTCAAGTGCACATTCTAGTTTTCATATTAGTTAACTCTTGGCAAGGAAATCTACTCCCTTCTACTCCCAAAAATACTTCCATCATCCTTTCTGATGGAGGCATAATACTCATGGATGGGACTAGAAGAGATTATGTTGAGTGAAATAAGTCAAGCAGAGAGAGTCAATTATCGTATGGTTTTGCTTATTTGTGGAGCATAAGAAATAACACAGAGGACATGGGGAGATGGAGAGGAGAAGGGAGTTGAGGGAAATTGGAGGGGGAGATGAACCATGGAGACTATGGACTCTGAAAAACAATCTGAAGGGGCAGGGGGTGGGAGGGTGGGGGAGCCTGGTGGTGGGTATTATGGAGGGCACGTATTGCATGGAGCACTAGGTGTGGTGCATAAACAATGAATTCTGTTACACTGAAACAAAATTAAATTTTAAAAAAATGGATTAAAAAAAATACTTCCTTCATTTAATTCTGTATGAAAGTATTACTTTCTTCCTACATCTCCAAGGGGTTCTGTCTCAGTCATTTTGAATAAACCTCATTTTCCTCCTGTTCTTTAAATAGTGATGTTCTTGGGCTCTTGTTCTTGTCTCTTTTTTCTTCTCATCCAACATGAGTCTCATCGTCATGGGTGGCATCATTCATTCCCATGACTTCAGTTAACACCTACATGCCAAGGACTCCTAAATCTCAACACAAAGAGCTGATACAATCTCACAGTTCTCTTGCCTACAACACTGCACGTTCAGTGCTTGCCTCCGTTCACATAGTAAATATCATCTAATTTCTAGATGCACCAGATCTGATTCACATGAAACCAGTCAGTTCTGAAGTCAAAAATGAAAAGATAAAAACTAACATATAATCTTTCATTAGCACTTACCTAGATTTTAATAAAATAATAACCTATGTGTGTGTTTGTTTAATATCTCTTTTTCCCTGGGATATGAGACAGTGAATGTGCCCCCCCCCCAGGGCTTGACACAGTGGTGCTAAATAAACAGTTGTTAACAACTGCTGCAATTCCAATTGATACTTCTCATCTAACTATCAACCTTCTCAAACATCTTTTCTGGATGGTCAGATATACCTAATTATATGCAAGGGTATTGCAGTGCAGGGCCTATGAAAAGTTGTTCTATCTTAGTACACAGGACAATAATCTACTACTCAACTTCAAAAAATGATAAACCATGATTGTTAATCTGAATCGACTAGGTTACACTGTATTAACAATACTAAAATATTAGTGGCTCAGACAAATTGGGCTTATATTTATTCATGCTATATTTCTACTGATGTTCTCTACCAACAGAAGCTCCATGAGAAGTGTTATAGACTGAAATGAAATGTGCCCAATTCATATATTGAAGCCCTCAACATGACTATATTTGGAAAGAGCACCTTTAAACAGGTAACTGAGGTTCGATGAGATCAGAAGGATTTGTGTCCTTGTAAGAAGAAGAAGAAACACCAAGCGTATATGTGCACAGAGAAAAGGCCCTGTAGCAGCAAGAGAAGACCATACATAAGTGAAGGAGAGGGGCCTCAGGAGAAATCAAACCTAGTAGCCCATTGAATTTGGCCTCCCAGCCTCCAGAACTGTGACAAAATAAATTTCTGTTATTTAAGTTACCCAGGCTGTGGCATTTTTAAGTGTCAGCCCTATCAAACTGATATGAGCAGTAAAAATTTAAAAGTCCCTGGTGCCAATATCCTATTTATGCTTGGATGCTGTCCTGTTTCTGTGAAGTTCCAAGGATCAACATGAGGAGAAATTTTCATCCACTGTCAGTGGCAAGAATGTCATGAAGGACATGGTAGATGATCTGACTTTCCCAATGAAACCCAAGTCCCTCCAAATAGTCATTCTACCCATTAAGACCAGTCTTCTCCCAGGGATGGGGTTTAAAAAGCCCAAAGGAGAAATTTAGTAAAAGGCAAACAAAACCTATCAGAAGGACATAAGCAGATCTTATGGGAGAGGGAAAGAATTACCCTGGAGGATCTAGATATTTCTCCCCTTAAGAAGAATTTTTCAAAGTACTGCATTTCCTCACTAATCAGAGTAACAGAAGTATTTAACCCTTGATAGCAGCCTACTCCATTCCTCTCCCAGTTTACCTTCTTCTTATTGGGCTTCTTCATGCTTTTCCTGACTGCCCAGGTTCTACACTGAGACACATTCCAAACATGTTACCTGGGGAAATCTCCTTATCTGTCTCACTGATCCCGTTCAGCTCTAGACTAATGAGTTAGTTTTTCTACACTAGACTTAGCAAATCAGAACTCCAATTCAGTGCCAAAAACTGAATTGTGTCCTTCAAAATTCTAGTCTCTCACTGACCTGCTTCRCCAAGTCTCTTGTTCATTTATCCTTTGCCTATATAGTGTGATCTGAGGGACCAAAAAATGTGTCTCTTCCACCTTTTGATGACCATGCCTGAAACTTTAGCCTCGTTCCCCTCAACTCTGTAGTCTTTAAGAATTCCCATGTAAAATAAAATGCTACATAGATCCTGGAATATATTTGTTGGTGGCCAGTGGGCAAACCTAACAGATGACTTAACTGAATATGTATTTGTTTTACTATTTGATAGAGTGAACCTCAGTAATAGAGACTCATTAGACAGCTTAGTTTTGGTAAGGGGGAAGAAAAAGAAAAGATGAAGGAAGTGAAAAGTCTAAAAGTCTAAAGGTATGAGCAACTTGGAGAAAACAGTCAAGGGCAGGCATTAGCCAATTAGTAAATTGGGGTAGTGATTAAAAACCCTCAATGTGGGAGAAGGAGGTAGAAAGAGAAAAATAGAAGGGTACCAAACTCCACTGTGGCTTAAAGGACAATACCACCCAAACTAATTGGGGGAGAGAAGCTTGAACAAATGATAAACTAATAAAATGAAAGAGAATTTGGGCACAACAGACTCCTAAGTTTATCTCTATTGTAGAACACATACCATTCTTGTTGAAATTGTCCATTTGCTGGAACCTCCATTAGATCATGGGTTTTAGAAGAGAGGAGACTTTGTGTCTATTTTATTTGTGTGAGATTAGAGCACTGCCTTGAATGCACAGTTTAATTCATGTTCAACAGATGAATAAGTGAAAACAGTTTCCTTTCTTTTCTATTTCTCATACATAAAATCTTTGCTATGAAGAACCAGATATACTCATATATGACGGAGCTTCAATTATGTGTTTAGGATTTTTAGAGATTCTAGGACACTTTGGTAAATATAAACTGTTTCATTTACAGAAAAACAAATATCTTCCCTTAGAAATGTGGTAATGTCCAACATCTAACAAATGATATTTTTGTGATAATTATTATTTGTCATCAGCATTTTACTAATTTTCAAGGGTCTTTATTTATGGTTAAACATGCTTCTTTACATATTCTATTTATATATATGTCATTTAAATCAAGCTCTACTCTGACAGCTATTACATTATACTTGGATATATATAACACAGATGTAGATAAAATATAGCTAATGATTCCAGAATAGTTCCTCTAGACATGCTATATATTTTAAATTTAATTTAATCTCCTTCTTACATATCAGGAGAAAATGTGTGAGTTTTTTTTTTCCCATGTATCCCTCTTTCCTCATTATCAAAGTGTTTATACTGAATTATTTTTAAAAGGCAGCATTTAGTATTCAATCAAATAATAAGGAGAATGTGTTCCTTCCCAGTGGTTTAATAATAATTCTTGCATCACCAACCCTGAATATTCATGTTATGGAAATGTGTCCTACTTCTATAGATTTCATCATTGTCAGCTGGTGCCACAGCAGAACACAGGGACAGTTAGTCAGTCTAAATACATTCAGCATTTCAGCAATTACCAAAATGTCTTCCCTGACTTACTATCAATAATTCAACTTTTGAGGAATATAATACTGAGACACAGGAGACTGACCAATAAATATTCTGCTATTCTTTGGAACCTTAATTGCATAAAATTGTGATATCACTTGATTCAAGTCTTACTTCAGCTATATCTGCATGGCATAAAGATGATTGAGAGATTCAGTGGGGGAAATAAATCAATCAAGACAGTTTTTTTGTCTTTAGGTAAAGTGACTTATTGCATATTTATTTTTCCCCCACTTTGCTGTTAGAACACAGCTTGTCAATGGTCTGATATTCATCATCTTCATTCCTCAAAACATTTATTAGTCATGCTTTAACCTCAATTCTCTTGGCAGTATGACCTTGGCCTAGTCACTTAATCTGCCTAGAATTCAGTTTCTTCATCTGTAAAATGGGTAAGGTAGACTGGGTTGAGGTTAAGAAACTTGTTCCATAAAGAAACAAGTATTTTAGGCTTTGTGGGACATACAATCTCTGTTACAACTATTCAGCTCTGCTATTTTAATGCAAAAGCAGCCATACGTGATATGTAAATGCATAAGCATTTCTGTGTTCCAATAAAATGTTATTTATAAAAACAGGCAGGCAGCGAGACAGGTTTGGCTTTGTATAGCAGTTAGCCAATACCTTTCAGGTTTTTTTCAAATCTATGATCCTATATGTTAGATACCTATAAGGCACCTGAACACATAGGGGAATGAACTCATCTAGTCTTTCAGTGACTTAGAATTAAAGGGTCCTAGAAATTCTCCATTACAGAAAAATTCCTCTGAAAAAATCAAGTACCCCTAAGTAAACTCAACTGATTAACAGATTGACAAAGATTCCTTAATTCTGGCTAGGCAGCACACATTTTATTGGTAGCCCAGGGTGTATAGATTCTATGAAATCCAGGCCAAGTCTCCAGGTTGTTTCTAGTAAAGGAAAGAATATGCTCGCAAGAATGACAGGATTTCACTCCAAGTTTTGTTGCTTTTGACTTCACTGAAGGAACTAATCAGCTTTAAAACAAATATTAGGTCACACTGTAGCTTCAAACTTAGAGAATAAAAAAAGAGAACCATTTTTGCATCTCTGTGTAGAGTACCTACTTCATTAAGTAGCTCAGATGGATAAAAGTCTCAAAAGTCAAGGTCATGAGTTAATCCCTTGTGAATGTCTGTCTGTAAAGATCTTCAGTTTCATCCTACTACACACAGAAACACACACATGAAGGGTATAAGACTTGACAATGCCTGTCTATGGAGATCTAGTAGATAACTGAATGCTGAAAGAGGATTCTGTCACATTCAAATTAACTTTAAAATGTTTATAGGGGTATGATAACTGTCCAAGAAACATGTCCACAGTGACAAGGAATCCAAGGATAATAAAACAAAGGACAGATGGGGAGCCTGGGTGGCTCAGTTGGTTAAGTGTCTGCCTTCAACTCAGGTCATGATCCCAGTGTCCTGGGATCAAGCTCCACATTGGGTTTCCTGCTCAGTGGGGAGTCTGCTTCTCCCTCCTGCTGTTCTTGTGTTCTTGCTCACTCTCTCTCTCTCTCCCCTTCTCAAAGAAATAAATAAAATCTTTAAAAAAAAAAAAAAAAGGACAGAGTCCATTTGGTTTGTAGCAGGGTTTCTCAACCCTGGCACTACTAATATTTGAACTAGATAATTCTTTGTTGCAGTTTGCAGGGTGGGGGGGGTTGCTGTTCATTGTAGGATGCACAGGATGTAGATGGACTATGAGCAGCTCACTATCCCTTTCCTCAGTCATAACAAACAAAAATGTTTCCACACATTGACAGATGTTCTGGGTGGGGGAGGAGAAGGCAAAGCCACACCTAATTGAGAACACATGGATTACAGAAACTTAAGATACTGAATTTTCCATAAATCATTATTCATGCCACAGAAGTTAAGTAGTACCCCCAGACCAACACAGATATTCAGAAATATTTTATTACAGTGACTTCCCATGTCCTTTCTGACTAATTCTTTCCCCCTCTCAGTATATCACAGAATACCCAGACAACAGTGAAGTGGAGGGGACGTTATCCAGAGAAAGAACACCACTATCTTTGTAGCTACTTTGTAGATACTTAGCAGTATCTAACCCCTGCCCGATGGCAATGTTCCCATTTCTAAATTTTATAGACATGGAACTCAGACCCAACTCACTATCTATCCCACTCAACTTCTAGACTATTTTTCATGACTGCTTGCTCCAGTTACTGGTGAAAAGACCTACAGAGCTTTAGGCCATAACTCAATTGCCTAGCATGGAGAGCCTGTAAAAGTCTGGGTTCTCAAACACCAGATCTCAAACCCTATCCCAGGACCTGTATCTCTTTTTATTCCTATACTACCTAAGTCCCTGCCTGGTTTTCACAGTATTCTTAGGCAATACTGCCTGTAATCCAGACCTCACTTTTCTGGGTCTCTACTACTTGCTACACTTCCCAGCTACCATAAACTATTTGTTGAGAATACACTGGGTCATTTCCTGCTGCTATATTCCCCTGTCTACCCCTGTGGGTAGAACCCTGTGGTTCTACTCTATCTCTGTATTCCAATTATCTCAGTTCTGTAGGATCTCACTGTTAGGTTGTGGCTGTAAAATCAATCTTCTACTTACTCCTGTCAGTGGAATAATAATGAAAGAGGAAAGAGGGGAGAAGTAGTTGTGTGGTTACTTCAAAGGCATCCTACCTTGAAAAGCTTCCTAGTATAACCTGACAAACAGAATTCTGATTATTAAAAGAAAAATCATCACTGGATATACTGTTATGGATATGAGGCTTTCCAACATTCTATGTCATGTGGAAGTTTCTACCAGGCTCTGATATTACAGGTAGAGAGAGTAAAATCAGCAAGTCAGTAAGGTAAAAGGACCTATGCATGAACAGTACTTCTCTGCATGGAAAATAAAAACAATAGAGATAATAACAAGTGGAAACAAAACATAAGATATTAATTTTAAATCTTATGCAAAAATCATATTTGACTTCAATTTGAGGAAAATAGTATCAGGTCATGTTCAATTACAAATGTAAGTATGTATATTAATGCACCATTGCTTCAATAGTCATATATCCAGGAAAAGTTCATTCAAGCATAAAAGTCACTAGGAAAAGTTTAAACACAAAGGGGATTTTTATTTCACCTCTGAGGTGAGATTAAGGAGAAAGTCTACTTTCTTGGTTTATGTTGTATATGATAAGGACCAATGAAAAATATCTGAATCATAAACATCCTAAACTGTGCAGCCTTAACCACAGACATGTAGAAACTCCAAAGGCTGGCAGGGAGAATAGCATGGGCCTGGATCCCAGGGAGTACAGGGCTAGAGTGGGGAGAGAGATAGAGGGAGCTCACCCAGCTGGATGTAGAATATGAGAGGTTGGCCATTAATCAAGTTTTGGAGGGGAGGAGGGTGGGAGGCTGGGGAGCCTGGTGGTGGGTATTAAGGAGGACACGTATTGCATGAAGCACTGGATGTGGTGCATAAACAATGAATCTTGGAACACTGAAAAAAATAAAATTAAATTAATTTTTTTTAAAATCTTAATGACAAAGGGGACTCCCCCAGTGTTCAGGGGAGGTTACTTCTGCAGAGATGCCTAGGGTAAGCAGTAAGCAGAGACCATGGTAATTCTATGGTTCAAGGAAGAGTCACCTGGTTAGAACCATATCCCTAACCAATAGCTCAAAACATGTAGACAATAAATAGAACGATAAATGTGAAGTTGACAAGTTCTAGAATGGGTGTCATGTCTCAGTCAAACATAATGGGTTCCAGATCAAACCTTGATGGGGAGAGTCAGTATGGTCAGAAATTAAGGAAATCAGTTCCTAGAATCCATCCATTGGAAAAGATGAAGTGCTAGCTGAGCCCTCCTCATTCATTCACTCATTTATCCAATCCTTTGTTCAATAAATGGATACTAATAATACCTACCAAACAATACTAGACACTATTCCTAACAATAAGAATTCAATGCAGAAAAAATAAGCATGGTCCCTGCCCGTATGAACAGCTTTGCTGGAAATGCTTTGAAAAACAGTAAATATACAGGTTAAAAAATTTCATTAAGATAGGGCTTATAGACACAAAGTCCTAGCAAGTGCTGGCAAGCTGCCAGTGCCCCCTGAAAAAATCTGCTCCAACCCATTGGAGCAGATTGGTAGCAAGAAAAGAAATGTGTCCTATTACCTTGTAAATAATAAATGGAGGCCTTAATGATGATGATGATGATGATGATGATGATGATGATGATGATGAGTAGTTATAGAATTGTTTCAGGTTCTAATCAAAAGACTGAAATGACATTAGTTATTTAAACAGAAAGAAATGAATAAAAAAAATTGTTAATTCAGTAGTAAAAATTATTAATTAGGTACTAAAAAGACAAAAGAAAACTCTAGGGTATCACAGATAGAGTAACTATAAGACATAGCTGCCATCCCTAACATTGGAAGAACAAAGAAAAGTAGTGTAGTTGGAATTATTAACAGAAGCCTGGAGGATAGACGTCATAGTACTAAAACTCAGATTCTCAAGGAGCTGGGGATATTCTGAGGTGTGGAGAACCTGAGCTCAGAAGGAGGAAGAGTCACATGGGGCTGGATCCCAGACCACTGACAAGGAGGAGTGGGCCAGCTGAATCTGGGGTCTGTATGGGCTCACTCTATTGTTGTTGGGGAAAAACCACAAACTAGGCTCATCTATTGCTAGTGGAACACAGTGCTGCTGCAGGGGCAAAAAAAAGCATTGCAGGGAAAAGTATTGCTGGAGTGTTGCTTATGGGAAAAGAAAGCTGACAGAAAGCAAATAAGAAGAAAAACCAAAAGCAACAGTAAAGAGGAAGGAACATGTTTCATCTACCTCCTTTGGCTTGCAATCTCCCTCTAGAATCCCCTCACTGACAGAGTTTAAACAACTGGCAAATCAGAAACATGACTTGTAGATTCCCAGCCCAGTATCAAAAAGGAAATATGGAACAGTGAAGCCAGGAGATGATAGTTTAATAACCAGCCCAACCAATCTAGGGCAAATTCTTTACCTTTTTGAGGCATAGTCTGTCAAATTAGAATACTAATGTCTATCACAAGAAGATGTCTTGAGAATTACACAAAATGTATAAAAAATACTTCAGATAGTGCTTGACAAATAAAATACATTATTTCACAATTAATGGTTTCTGCTCCTGATTCCTCCTACCAAGTACATCTGCCATCTCTAGTGCCTTCCTTAAACAAAAACTCTGTAGAACTCCATGTGTGATCTGATCTATTGCCAGAATATATCTCAGCAGGAAAAAATCTATTTATAAGGCCTCAACCAACAGGGTGCTCTTTTAATATGGGGACCATATTTGGCTCTTATATTTTCACTTCCACTCCTCCCTGTCAAACTGAAAATTTGGCAAAAATAAATAAACAAATAAATAAATATCGCCTACATACTTCCTTGTTCTTGCCACCATCAATCCAACAGGCCAGCTTTCCATTAAGACACATTCAATTTCTTTCATTCTGTTTCAAGAACAGTTCTAGAAAGATTTCAAACTTGATCCAACATCCTTCACTCTAAAGAACAGTCTTCATTCGCTACCTTGTGTCCTAAGAGGATCACATGCCCAAAAAGCAAACAGAGGAACCCACTACCATTTTTCTGATGTTCTCAATCCAGCAGCAGCATTCCAGACTAGGAAGGAGAGCTACTGAAGGTAGAGCAGTATGTGATGCATTATGACACATTTTAGAGGGAAAATTCACCATGCCCGTGAATGGCCCATAAAACCAACTCCCACATAAAAGCAAAATATAGCTCTTCTGCTATCTTGCCTGCAATCATGGGTTCTTAATAGTTCATTCCCTTCTTGATCCAAGGCTCATGTGGTTCTAACTTTATTAATTATAAGACCGTGGCAAATTTTCAACCTCTAAGCCTCATTTAATTAAAATAGTATTCCTAACATTATCTCACAGGTTTGTTGTAGAAATTAGACAAAACAATACATGTTCAAGGCAAGACAGGAAACAGAGAGTAGTTATTTAGTTGGTACATAGTTTCAGTTTTGTAAGCTGAAAAAGTTTTGGAAATCTCTTTCACAGAAATGTAAATATATGAACTACACATTTAAAGTGATTACAGTGGCAAATTTTATGTTCTGTATTTTTTACAATTTTAAAAAATGTTTATTGAATTAAATGAATAAAAAGTTCCTATCACATGCACAGGTGCACATACACACAGAATACACATTTATCACTCATTACAATGCCTGGAACATCATAAGCACTCAAATATCTATAAGGTTCTGTCTCTTTTCCCTTTGAGCCTCCCAACAATCTCCTGACTTCAATTTCACCTGCATGATTTGCTAATTTCTTTCCCTCTGAACATTGTGTAGGCTTCATCACATTCTGTCCAGTGCTGATTCTTAACAGTTCAGTGTGGGCATGCTTTATCTTGCCAAGTAGACTGTCAGCTCCCACAGAGAAGGGACCACCTCTTATATTTCTTCTATATTCCTCTTCATGTCCAATGCAATTTTTGCACTAACTTCTGGCCGACATTCTACTTCAAATGAGATGGACCTTCCCAAAGCCAGAACATTCCAGTTATCCCAGCCTGCTCTTGGGCTTCCATTCATCATCATTAATCAACATTTATTTATTGATCTATTAGTTTATATTCAGACAAGGGGACAAGAGCAATGGACAGAGAAATAGGAAGAAAATAAAAGATAAATAAAACATGATTATTGTCCTCAAAAGGCTTACAATCTATTTGCACAGACAAAGCAAACATAACAATGTTCGTAAAACTGCAAGGAAAAATGTTAAATGTCCACTGAGCATTAACAGACAATACAGGAATTCAGCAAGCCATGGGTACTTCAAGGGAAGTTCAATAGGAGATCAGTTTTAGAAAAACTTAAGTACAAGAGTATATACAAATATATATTCTTTAGAATTAAGACGATTCTTCAAGGGGTAATCAAGAAGATTCTTCTAAGTGTAAAAAGTGTATCTGCCTACTAACTCTAACTTTGAGATGAAATTATCATATATTTTCAGGATAATAACAGTAACAACAATCTCCATATACTCCAGCAGACTACATAGTATCACAAATACTAAGGAAAGGGGTGCATCACCCCTATTTATAAGAAACAGTTACTTGCCTATAGATGTAGAAATAGTTAGTGCTGAATTTGAACACATCTGTCTGACTCCAAAACATGAATTCTTCCCACTATACAACTCATTCATTCATCAAACATTTATTGAGAATCTACTCTGGACAAAGATTATGCTAAAGACATTAAACTGAATAAAGTATGAACCCCTTCCCCTCGAAGGGGCTCATGGTCTGATGAGAAGGCAGTTACATAAAGATGCGACCCATACAGATTCCTTGCTCAGCAGGGAGCCTGCTTCTCTCTCTGCCTCTGCCTGCTTGTGCTTTCTCTCTCTCTCTCTCTCTCTGACAAATAAATAAATACATAAAAAAAAATTTTAAAAACAAAAAAAGATACCACCCACACAAAATGTGCTGAGTCTAAGAACAGAGATATGCAAGAAGTTATGGAGCACGTAGGAAGGAAACCTAATCCATCCTGGGAAATCCTGAAAGGTTTCTGGAGGAGGAGAATTCTTTGTTAAGTCTTAAGGGATAAAATAAACAATAATAGCTTACATTTGTGTACATACTAGGCAGAGACTATTATTAGCCCTAATTTACAGATGAGAAATTAAAGCACAGAGAAGTGAGCAACTTGCCCGAGCTTCGGTAGTTTATAAATAGATGTTAGAAACAGGTTGTGTATCTGTTCTCTCTTAATCTCTCCAATATACTGCACATGAATAGGAGTTTGCCAGAAAAGTTTAGAAGAGCAAGGCAAAGGCAAGAAACTGCATTAAATGGCACAATATAAAAAGTATAGTATGTCTGGAGCAGGAAATAACAAGAGAGGAAATTAGAGAAATATGGGTCAGATCACAAAAGATCTTGTGTAACATGCAAAGGATCTTAGAATTTATCCTATGAACTATGGAAGGATACCAAAGAGCTGTACATTAACAAATTATTATGTCAGCTATCTGAAGGATGAATGTGAGTTAAGATTAATGGGAACGAGATCCATTAGCAGAGGGTTGTTATTGTTGTAAAAAATAAAACATAACATACATTTACCCTCCTAACAATTTTTAAGTATTTAGTACACCAAGGGGACAGATTTAATATGTAGCAAAGAGAAGAAGAGAACCTACACTTGAATAGAGAGAGCAGGATAGAACATTTTGAAATAAGGTGTGTCCAGGTGCAAAAGAGGCAGAACTTGGTGATGAACTAGATGTGCCTTTCTCCCTACCCATCATACTTTCCTGTTTTAAACAATTTGTCCAGGAAAAGAGAAAACATAAATGTTTATGTTTGTCACTTTGGAATTGGCTAGACATAGTACTAAGCACAGGGACAACAAGAATGAATAAGACATGCTTCCCATCCCAGAAAGGCCTACAGTCTGGAATAGAAGTAGAGAAGGACAGTGCAATAAAGGATTATATGGTTATAAAAGAAATAGGTACAACATTTCCTGGGGATCCAAAGCTGATGTGGTTAGCCCTAACCAGGGGAGATAATAGAAGGGTTGAAGAGGAGATGCCTCAAAGCGAATCTGAACAGACACTTCCCAGGGGATCATGTATGCTCTCAGGTGAATATTTTCCCAATGGAGAGTAGCGGGAATATAGGAGAACAAAGTTTCAATGTGAAGAGGTTGGAGATGGGGGCACGAAAAGTATGTGAACTCCTGAAGGCATCAAAAGTTATTCGCTGCTGGTTCCTCCATTAAAACACCCAAGCACAAGTAGGAAATTGGGGTCACAGAACAATGAAGGTGGGAGACAAGACAGTGATCTGTCATAAAACTACAAGAAGTGCTCTGGTTTTATAGCGCTCTCTGAGGCCACGTCATCACACGCCACCTAACCCCACCTGAGCTAGAGTCGGTGCGCATTATGCTTAGAGAAGTGTGTTAGTGTTTTAGAAGTCTATTCGTTCTACCCTAACCTCTAGGATTTCGTACAATTGTAGGATGTCATCTTGAGATTCACAGTTAAGGGCCTCTGTATCAGGCACTCCTCATTGTTCTTCTAAAGAATTTTAAATTACCTCATAATATCTTATATTTGGAAGCTTCACTACCTCAGTCACAAGTATTGATCTTTGTGAGCAAAAGTAACTTTTTTTTGACCAATGTGTTTATACAGACATAATTTTTTTCCAAATTGTAACGCCTAATGCATAAAGGACAATATTATTTATAAATACAAACTCTCAGACTTGAAAAAGAAGACCTTCGTTTATCCTGTTTAATAGACATCTATGCAAACACTTCTAAATTTATGAATCTTCCTGGAAATGGTTATGTATGTCCTTTCAAAGTCAAATTTCTACTGCTATCCCTAACAATCAATTTAAAAAGAAGGGAAATTCTGTTATTAAAACTGGTAACAGACTTTCTAGATCATTAAGTGTACTGTCTTCAATACAGCAGCATAGGTTATAAATCAAGTTCTTTGAATAATCTCCATATTCAATAAAATACTTAATGAAAAGTATTTTTCATTAAGAAAAATAAAATTATTTAATGGGAAATATTTAAGTTATTTTAATTAGATGTACACATTAATCATGAAATTGTGCAGAATAATTGCAATGATATTTCTCTATTATAATGAAACTTGTAGTGATAATAGAACATAAACAGATAAGAGAAAACATGCAAGTCAGTAATTATTTGGGGTAATTTTAAAATTGTGTAGTAAAGACTGTATCTCCCACGATAAAATAATAGGTTCTCATTATATGAAGATGACTTACTTGGAATGGGGAACCAAAACTCTTATCTCTCGCCATCAGCCATGCCCCATCCAATTACCACATCCAGAAGTATCAACAGCTCTGATTACATGCCAGACTGAAGATAGATAGCTATAGAACTTTCACATATTCAATACCTATAATAAAATAAACTAAGGTTATGACAGCAGAAGACAGTAGACTAAGAGCTAAAGTAAAGTCCTGCCTTTCCACACATAATAGCATGTTAATTAATCACACTGTACCTCCCCAGTGCCCAGACAGAAAATAAAGTGCCTGAAGTTTCAACTGGGAAAGATGACTCACCCTAAAACTTTTTGAGAAGCTTATGAGGGTTTAACAATGCTTATGAATTGCTAGTTGTGTCTTAGGTGTGGGGGCAGTGGTCACGATGGAATGAGGCAAAAGAGTTTGATAAAATGGGAAATAAGTGTTTCTATAGCAGTCATATATTAAAATGACAAGGTATGTATCACAAACTTTTACACAAACATTTTAGCATATGGTGCATATATTCCAAGTAACATAAATGCGAAAGAAAAGGACTCTAGTACCATACGACCAGCTTCAACACTGAAAAAAAACAAATTAATGTAAGAGAAATTAATGATCTCATAAACGTTGCAAGAGTGAAAATACTGCTTTCTCCTCAAAATAGAAAGAAATAATTTCTGGTAATAAATTATACCAGATATTTTAGTGGTGGTGCTATTTCTATTGCTTTAAAAAATGTATTTTTAATTGTCCTACAGATTTCCTTAAGCATACAAAAAGAAATCAGAGACTCCATTTGTCATAGAAAGCCCTCAAAACAGGCAGTATTCTTCCCATTGCTAAAAGGATTTGAAATACATACCAGCATACCTTACAAGTCAAGTGTTCCCTACAATGTCTTCTCACCAAAATGAGGTGTTTTCACAAAGCAACAGGATTCAAAAGAAATAGAAGTAGGACTGTTTTTACAGTAAAGCATTATCTATGGAGAAACCCTCTTTCTGTGTCATGCAGGCTAAATGCTACTGATGCCAATGATAACATTAATATAATGGCTCCACTCATTTAATGTTACTTAAGTACCTCCAATTGATATGTTGGAATAAGGCTTTTTTTTTTTCTTGTAAATTCTAATTAGCTCCCCTTCCTTCTTTCTTTTCTCCCTCACACTCTTCCTTTCTCCATCTCTCCATCTTGTCTTTTCTTTTGTCCAATAGTAAAAAAATGGGTGCTAGTAGGTCTACATGTACTTCAGTCCCTACCCCAGGCCACAGTAGAATACCAACAGATCATTACATAGCATAAACCTATCACCTCTCCACCCCATTTGTCCCCAACAAGAAAAAAATTCTATTTCTTGTCTATCTCAGTGCCTACATCAAAAATTTAGGCAGGTCACCTTTGCTTGTCATCCTCCCACATCCAGTAACTTGCCAAAACTCAACATTCTTGCTAAAAGCCTCTCAAATCCATTCACTCCCCACCATTTCCCTGTGCCTACAAAATCTAGCCCCCACAATCTCTTCCTTGTCTCCTCAGTGGTCTTCATGCCTCCATTATAGGCCCCTCCAACAGCTCTCCACACCACAGCTAGATTAATCAATCTAAAATGCAAATCTTGTCAAGGTACTCATTTGCTTAAGTCATTTCAATGGCTCCCCATGTTCTTAGCATAAAGTCTTATATGCTCACAATACATGTTTTTATAATAACACTCTGCTTATCTCTTAACCTCCCTTCTCATTACTGACTCTTACAAAAACTATCTCTATTTTAGCTATCATGAACTACAGACAAGTTCTGAGGCCTTTGCACCCATTGCCCCCTTTACTAGAAAATGCTCCCTGCCTTTAACATGATGGACTCTTAAATGATTTAAAGGATTCATCTCAAATGTTAGTTCCTCTAGGATACCTTCTATCCTACCTGCTTGATGTTTCTACAGTAGGTGTTCACTCTTAGCTTCCCCCAAATGTCAGTGGTTGTTGAAAAAATTTTAAGTTCCGTTGCACACCTGGTTTGACTGTAGCATGTGAGTATAAAGATCTAAGATATCTAACAATGAATGAAGTCCCTCAGCTTTGCATCCCACATTCAAATGTTTAGATACACACATACACCCAGACCATTTTAACTCTAAACTACTCAAGGTTGACAGAGACCCTGATAACATCAATCTAAGTTCTATAAATATAAAAATACATGGGTTTATACCTCTAGAAAACCAAGGTTTGAATTTGCTAGGAGATATCTCTAGCTTTATTAATATAAAAGTCAACCTTTATTGTTCCAGGATCATCCCAATGACACATAACTGTCTGAAAGCTGATCAACTGCTTCCTTCTCACAGTAGTTAGGAGCTGCCGGATTAACAAGAGGATAGAGAATCACCCAGCTCTAACACACTTACTGTTATCCAAATCAAACAAACAAGTGTGATAACTAGAAGCAAATTCAATCAAAAGAAACATTATCACGGTCTTAATGATTAACATGAAACCAGTTATCTAACAAAAAAAATTTTAGACCTTATTTTAGAATAACAAAAAATTTTAGACCTAATTTGAGGTGACTTAAAACTTAGAAGTTTATAACATTAAAGCTTAATTCTGTGATGAGCCAGCTGGCATTAAGATAAACTATGTGCCCAATTTACAAGAATCTCTTGGATAAGAAGCCAAAGATTCAACTCTCAAACACAATATCTAAGCTTTAGTTTAAAGTGTGATGTGTGGGGAAGGGGGTAATGTGTGAATATGCTCGGCTTGCTCTGATGGTTCATAGGCAACAAGTCTGGCAAGCACAGTTTCAATAAATCTTGTTAGTAGCAGAAGACATAATCCACAAAGACTTACCTTCCCTGCCAAGTTATTATTCTATATTCTGTATGGTTGAGTGCATAATACTGTGCTACCTTATCAAGTATGGTTGGTACTGGAAGCTCCACCCAGACTCCCTCCTCAGGGTTAAAGCAGCCTTCCCCAATATCAGAAATACCATCTTTTGAGAGCTCACAGTTGTGTCCCGCACAAAGAAAGATCCTTGGCTACAAGGAACTATCTCACTTAGGTTAAGGCCCCTCCCAGGGGAGAGCCAACAGTCAATGGCCAATTCATAGTAGGAACAAAGACTCCCCTGCTTCAGTTTGGAACAACTCTGAAGGAACAACCCAGCAACAAAGCTCTCTATAAACTCCACTGATGCCTCAGCTGCGCTGCAGTTCATCGTCTCCCTCTTCCCAATCCTACTTTTCTCATTTCCTTACAGGTCCATTGATAGATCACTTTTCAAAAAAACTTCTACATGCAACTCCACCTCAGAATCAATTTCCAAGACAACCTAATCTAAGACTCAAGTCAATAATTATATAATGCAAATATAGCAGTATACAGTACATTTGCTGACTTTATCATAACTTTGTCCTGGTCTTCTGTTAAAGATGTGAACCTGTTAATTGAGGCCAAAGCAAGATCTAGAACTTATCTATCCCAGCTAACTCCAGTTACCTTTTTATTTTCATTAAATTTTAGTTATCACATAATACAATATTGGTTTCTGGAGTACAATTCAGTGATTCATCACCTACATACGACACCCAGTGCTCACCACAACAAGCACCCTCTTTAATACCCATCACCCATATAGCCCATCCCCTACCCATCAACTCTCAGCTTATTCTCTATCATTAAGAGTCTCTTATGGTTTCCTTCTCTTTTTTTCTTTTCCCTCTTCCCATATGTTCACCTCTTTTCTTTCCTAAATTCTACATATGAGTGAGATCATATAATATGTTTTTCTCTGACTGCCTTATTTAACTTAGCATAATACTCTGGCTCTATTCACATCGTTGCAAATGGCGAGATTTCATTCTTTTTGATGGCTGAAGAATATTCCATTGTGTGTGTGTGTGTGTATACACACATACAACCTCTTCGTTATTCACTCATCAGTTGATGGACATTTGGGCTCTCTAAATATTTTGGCTATTGTTGATAATGTTGCTATAAACATTGGGGTGCATGTACCCCTTTGAATCTGTATTTTGGTATCCTTTGGATAAATACCTAGAAATGCAGTTCCTGGATCATATGGTAGTTCTATTTTTAACTTTTTGAGGAACCTCCATACTATCCTCCAGAGTGACTGCACCAGTTTGCATTCCCACCTACAGTGCAGGAGGGTTACCCTTTCTCTGCATCCTCATCAACATCTGTTATTTATTGTGTTGTTAATTTTAACCATTTTGCTGGGTATGAAGTGGCATCTCATCATGGTTTTGAATTGTAGTTCCCTGATAATGACTGATGTTGAGCATCTTTTCCTGTGTCTGTTGGCCATCTGGATGTCTTCTTTGGAAAATGCCTATTCATGTCTTCTGCCCATTTCTTATCTAGTTCCCTTTTAACTGCAATAAAATTTAGAAACTAATTGATATTAAAGACACCTGATTTCTACCCTTAATTCCTGAACAGTTTTCAATGTTTGGCAAAAGTTGTTGGATAATTTTATCATCACCAGTATCATCATCATTATAAGAGGGGTAACAGTCTAGATAAAATTCTAATTGAAAGAGCACAAATAGAAAAGAATAAAAATGATTTGACCACAGAAGATCATTATATTCTTAAAGATATGGGAAATGTATTTTGTTGGACTTATAAAGACTCTGGTCTTTTCTGATAAAAATAAAAAGACTTAGAATAGCATTTACTTCTCATGTTCTCAATCTTTTAAGATATCCTTTTGAAATGAATGAAAGGTTGCCATTGAATCACTGACACTTTTACCCCGTCCACTTCTGCTAGCTAATAGGATCCAACAGTACATTACAAGGATTATTCACCAGGACAAAGTGGGATTTATTCCTGGGCTGCAGGGGCAGTTCAATATCCACAGATCGATCAATGTGATATACCACATTAATAAAAGAAAGGGTAAGAATCATATGATCCTCTCAATAGATGCAGAAAAACCATTTGACAAAATGCAGCATCCTTTCTTGATAAAAACTCTCCACCATGCAGGAATAGAGGGAACATACCTCAATATCACTCCTCAATCCAAATGATATGAAAGGATTCTAGGCTTGGAAGTCTTTGTGTTTTTGAGTTTTGTTGTTGTTGTTTTGGTACTACCACTTTGAAGAGTAGAAATCAAATCAGTTGGTCCACCTAATGGCAGTCTCATTTGTCTCAGACTAAAGCTTCTCTTCCAGAGCATATGGATTAGGAAACTCTTAAATAGATCAGGGTACAATTGCAAACAAATGCATATGTGCCATCCCTTTAAGAAAATATAACTTGTATATTTAGGTGGAGGTTGCCACATAGTAAAGGCAACTTGCCCACAGAATTGAACCTTCTGTTTATTTTTCTTTAAGATTCTATTTATTTATTTGTCAGAGAAGGAGAGAGTGCACAGGCAGGCAGAGTGTCAGTCAGACGCAGAGGGAGAAGCAAGCTCTCTGCTGAGCAAGGAGCCCGGTGTGGGACTTGATCCCAGGATGCTGGGATCATGACCTGAGCGGAAAGCAGCCGCTTAACCAACTGAGCCGCCCAGGCATCCCGAGCCTTCTGTTTAAATAGAAATTTCTGTCAAGTACAGAAAAATCACTAACTTGACAGTGGCTTCTTATAACTGAATGACAGAGCCCTGCTCTTGTTAAGGAAAGGAACAGATGCAAATAGGGGCATCTGTCTGTAAAGACCCATTCTTTACATGTTTTCTGGAAAAAATAAAATGACTTGTCTTTCCCTTTTGCTTCCAGTGAATCAAAGCTAGACCAGTGTCTCCAAACTTTTACACTATACACCTTTATGTGTACGAATATTTTGAACATTCACATATATACATAAAATATATAAATTATATCCATGTACTGCTGTGCTAGCAGATACATTTCAAAACATACAATAGAAATATTTTTAAAGGGCGCTGTGTGGCTCAGTCATTAAGTGTCTGCCTTCGGCTCAGGTCATGGTCCCAGGGTCCTGGGATCGAGTACTGCATCAGGCTCCCTGCTCATTGGGGAATCTGTTTCTCCTTCTCCCACTCCCCTTGCTTGTGTTTCCTCTCTTGCTGTCTCTCTCTCTCTGTCAAATAAATAAATAAAATCTTAGGAAAAAAAAAAGAAAGAAAGAAACGTTTTAAAAATTTAAAGAAAAACTTGAACTTTATATATATATAACTTTGGCTTGCTAATTAATGGCCCACAATTTTTTCTTCACATTCTTATTAATAATCTTAAAAGTAAATGTTGATGCACTCAAATGTACATCATTTCTTTTGATCTTTGCTTCACATTTATTGATGTGAATTTATTTACATCATGTGATTTATTGATTCAAAGTCTAGTTCTGGGGCACCTGGGTGGCTCAGTGGGCTTTGTCTTCAGCTCAGGTCATGATCTCAGGGTCCTGGGATCAAGCCCTGCATCGGGATCTCTGCTCAGAAGGGAACCTACTCCCCCCCACCCCCTCCCCGCCTCTCTGCCTACTTGTGATCTCTGTCTGTCAAATAAATAAATAAGTAAATCTTTTTTTAAAAAGTCTGTAAACATTGGGGTACAGATGGCCCTTCTTTTCACTACATCTGTATCTTTGGGGTAAATACCCAGTAGTGCAATTGCAGGGTCATAGGGAAGCTCTATTTTTAATTTCTTGAGGAATCTCCACACTGTTCTCCAAAGTGGCTGTACCAACTTGTATTCCCACCAACAGTGTAAGAGGGTTCCCCTTTCTCCACATCCCTTCCAACACACGTTGTTTCCTGTCTTGCTAATTTTGGCCATTCTAACTGGTGTAAGATGGTATCTCAATGTGGTTTTAATTTGAATCTCCCTGATGGCTAGTGATAATGAACATTTTTTCATGTTTCTGATAGCCATTTGTATGTCTTCATTGGAGAAGTGTCTGTTCATATCTTCTGCCCATTTTTTTTATATGATTGTCTGTTCTGTGTGTGTTGAGTTTGAGGAGTTCTTTTGTAGCAACATGGACAGGACTGGAAGAGATTATGCTGAGTGAAATAAGTCAAGCAGAGAGAGTCAATTATCATATGGTTTTAGTGGAGCATAACAAATAGCATGGAGGACAAGGGGAGTTAGAGAGGAGAAGGGAGTTGAGGGAAATTGGAAGGGGAAGTGAACCATGAGAGACTATAGACTCTGAAAAACAATCTGAGGGTTTTGAAGGGGTGGGGAGTGGGAGGTTGGGGGAACCAGATGGTGGGTATTGGAGAGGGCACGGATTGCATGGAGCACTGGGTGTGGTACAAAAACAATGAATACTGTTACGCTGAAAATAAATTTAAAAAATTAAAAAAAAAAAAAGTCTAGTTCTAAATTCAGTTATGGTTGTCATAAGCTAAGAAATAAAAATGCTGCTCAAAGATAAACAGATCCAAAAAGATGAAGCATATTATTGGCTGCATTTATTAAATCATGACATTCATTTTATAATCCTTTGAGTGAATAGTACTATATTCAATCCATGGTGTTTTTGTAAGAATCTTTGATGTTTAATTGAGCTAAAACTGGGTTGTACTACCCAATGTTTATGTTTATATGTTTATGCACTTAACCAGACATACAAACACTAAAATAAACTCTTATATGTTGAAAATGAACTAACGAATATGGGCACTATGGTTGACTCCCATTATTCCCTAAAATATCCAGGGAACTCTTCAGAGCACATAACTGTTTGACATGTGGGCAGTATAGGACACCAGAGTAAAACCATAAGGTAAATTTTAATAAATATGTATCACTTATTATCTAGGAGAAAATAATTATAAAAAGATTTTGAATATTTCTTTTCAAACTCCCTGGCAGTATAGGTAGAAAATCTCCAACCTAAAGAACAGATTCCAGGCAATTGCTTAGAAAAGAAGATACCACAAATTTAACCTGTATCTTTTCTGAGATTTTGCTTCCCTGTGTAGCTAAGCACCTAGGTAGTATGATAAACAGTATCAACATGTTTCCAGTTATATACACTGCACATATTTTGGTACCCACATGCTCAAAAGTCAAAAGACTTTTATGTTCAATGTTTAAGGGATTAACTCACTCAGGAATTAAATAAAAATAGTTAATTTCCCAGAAAAGCACAGTACGAAATTTAGAACAATAAGAAATATGAAAACTGGGGCACCTGGGTGGCTCAGTGGGTTAAGCCTCTGGCTTCGGCTCGGGTCATGATCCCAGGGTCCTGGGATCGAGCCCTGCATTGGGCTCTCTGCTCAGCGGGGAGACTGCTTCCCCCTCTCTCTCTGCCTGCCTCTCTGCCTGCTTGTGATCTCTGTCAAATAAATAAATAAAATCTTTTAAAAAAAATAAATATGAAAACTTACTTTGGTCTAAGATTTAAACATCCAAAAATTTACAATACAATGACTGGACATTCACAAGTCTGTTAAGATCATTCTGACTGACGGCAGGAAGCATTTTGTAAGTATTCCATAATGAGTCTGTTTTCAGGACACATCATAAAACCTTGACTAATTTTATATCTTGATCCTCAGACTATAAACCTTTGTTAGTTTAAATAAAATATACAGAACCCATTTTTTATCTGTTCACTTTAGCCTACATGATCATTTATGAAATAGTATCAGTTATACTGGCTAATGAAAATGTGAATAATATTAACAATACATCATATATATTTATGTACTATAAATGTTAACAAATTATTAACAAAGGTTTCCTTTACAGAAATAGAAAAATAGTCCACTTTTTCCTTCCATTTTGAAAGAAAGAAAGAAAGAAATACTAAGAATAATGCTTTCAGAAAGATAAATAGCAGTGTCTCAGAGACTTGAAACAAACCCATGTAATAAGTACCAGACAACTAGCATAAGACTTGGGGGTCATGGAAGGAGGATATAAGAGAATCAGAGAATATCAAGTTCAGAGAAAACCTTCAAGGACATCCACTAAGCCAATCATCCTTTTGAAGTCTGAATCCTCTCTACAACATCATGCCAAGTATTCATTAAGCCAACCTATTCTGATCAAGAAGAGTTCACTGCTCACTGAGGCAGCCAATTCCCTCTTAGAACATTAGAAAGCTTTTCCTTTTATTGAGCTAAATCTTGTCTCTGTATCACTTTCATCTACTGACCGTCCTGCAGAAGTCCAGTTCTTTTCTTTTAGTAACTCTCCTATGGAATGAATCATCAAAAACAGTAGTTAATCTTCACTGTGACTTCTCATTTATATCCCATAGTTTTTCAACTATGTTCTTCAACTTACAATTCTAGTCTTATCACAGTCCTGGTTAAAATCCAGTTTGTTAACGTTTCTCTGAAAATGGAGAATCTGGGATTGCCTGGGTGGTTCAGTTGTTTAAGTGTCTGCCTTCAGCTCAGGTCATGATCCCAGGGTCCTGGGATCAAGACCCATATTGGGCTCCTTGCACAGCAGGGACCCTGTCTCTCCCTCTGCCTGCTGCGCCCCTTCCACATGTGCTGCATCTGTCTGTCTCTCTCTCTGACAAATAATATAAATAAAATCTTTAAAAAAGAAAGAAAGAAAGTGCAGATTCCATAAAAGAACATCATATTGCCAGGTATGGCCTAAACTGGAAAGAGCAAAGCAGAACAGATATTCCCCATTCTAGGTACTACACATCTATTTCTGCAATCCAAGATTATCCTCAGTTTTCATAGCTATGTCACATATGCTGATTCAAACTGGGCTTTATGTTGACTAAACTATAAAGTTTTAGTTGTTAATTTACTCAATATATATTTATGGAGTGCTACTACAAGAATATTATAATATTAGGGACAGTAAGAAAAATCAGTGAGATATAACTGAAACACATAAGACCCTGGGCCCAAGCCCCAGTTTATCCAGATGTAGCTGTGTGGCAAGAATAGTACTTAGAGCAACTCAATTTTCCTAACAGAGTAACTATCTTGCTTGCTGGTCTCAATTCCAAAGCATATGGATGGGCCTTCAGCCAGCAATTTAGAAATACCAGCACTCCAGGTTATCTAGCTCCTTTCCAATTACCTACTGAGAGAAGAAATGTTTAGGGAAAATAGGTCCAAGGCCTTATAAACTCAATCCTTGGTTAATGTTGAATCGCCAAAAGCTACATATTAGCAACCCACCACACAACACCCTTCTGACCACCTTCAGTGAGTTGCATTTAATGCTTTGTCCTAATCTTTAACAGAAAATTGTTGTAAGATGTAACCATGTGAAACTCACAACTACAATGGTTATGTTTTAAAATTGAGGATATTGTCCATTTTATGTCTCAGAATCCCTTTTACTCTTTGTTTTTTTCTGAGGAATGGGATATTTCTACATTTCTAAAGGTAGAAATAATCAGAATCGTTTTATACATTTTTTAAAATAAGTTTTTGAGAAAAATAATTCTAAAAGAAATGAGGAAAAACGCTATTTGATATATGCACAAGAGGCTAGAAATATTTGTATTTTCTGTTTCATCAATAACTGAAAAGGGGCCCATGAGAGTAAGACAGATAATTCTCATTCTCATTCTATTATTAAATATTTATTGTTAATTAATTAAGTTAAAGATTTTTCAATTGTCTTTATGTTTCCTCTTCCCAAATAATCAGCCTCAGTAACTTATTTTAACCAATGAAAAAGATTCTAAGATCAGATGATCCTAAAAACTATCTCGAGAACTTGTTTTAAAAATTTGTATTTTTAAATACAATAAACTCACTGTATAACTGGGAAGTGGACCACAGAACACATTTTGAGAACACTCTTCCAGGACCGAATTTTGGATCACTTTAATTAACTCTGCCACTCATCCCTGGGCTCTCTGCTGTCTCTCTAGATCCCTTTTAAAGCCTCGTGGCCAAAGGTAAGTAAAATATTGTTACCAAGGGTCCTACTAAAGCACAGCAGATAAAAGGATTATGTCCCTGCTCTTCTATAGCACACCACATTCAGTTTTATACATTCTAGTGTTGATAGGCACGCTTACAAAAGCAGGGCTTCACTATGACTGTCAGATTGAGGTCAGCCACCTATTTTGACTCGAGAAATGAGAGCTTAAAATGCATGAGAACAGGTCCAAATCACAATCAAATGAAACTGTGAATAGCATTGCATGGGACTTTTTCCTCAACTGAACCAGTTGCAATCATTTTTTTTAAATAACTTATTCTACTTTTAAAATAAAGGATTTTCCCTTGAAGAGAAAATCTGCCAACCTCCTTGAATAAAATAACATCCAGAAAGTAAGATTATTTTGTGATAATTTTTATGAAGAGTTTTAATTCTAATAATACCATTTATGGAATATCTTCAGACAAGTAGCCTGTTGGCATAATGGACTCACACAATAGATTTATAAACAATCATAATATTATAGGCAAGAATAAAGAAACTTTATTGTTGCTCTCCAGCTCACCATTTCATAGAGAGATAAATCATTCCATGACACAATGACTGATGTTATACCATAAAGCTCTCTATCTGGACCATCTATATGATTTAGCTAAAAAAAAAAAAAAAAAAGATTTAAAAACGAAAAGTGACCCCAATCACAATATGTCAACTGAAAGTTCATAACAAATATCTACATAAAATGTTCAGATACTCATTCAAGTTTCCAAGCTCAGTTTAAAGTCACCACTTCCCAACTATTGCTTACTATAAAAATTCCAGCCTTTTATTCTATCATGTATAAATTGACTCTAGAAAAAGGGCATTATCAAATGAACAAATTGAGATATCTAAAGAAGAAATTCAGGGTCTGAAAAATGAGTGATTTACTCAGAAAATTTCCAGATGTAAATTTTATAAATTTCCAGATTCAAGGGAAATCAAGCTAAGACAAATTGGGGCATAATTCATTCTCCTATGTTATTTGCATTTTCTATCTGTAATTTTTAATTTTATGCTGTTTCCATATGCTGTTTCCAGTTACTAGCTCTTAATCATAATGAACACCTGGTCTATACAGAGGAATTAATATTTCCTTATGAACTGCATATACTAAATTGTTAATAACTTCTCTATACTTTGACAGTGACTAGTTTAAGTTTCTGACCTGTAAGCAAAGATTTTCAAAAGCTTCTTTTCATTCTCTTTTCTTTCTTTTTGAGTTGTATACATTATATGGTCTTCAGTAGTTTTATGATAGTTGAGATTTGCTAACACATCACAATCTATATTCTCTGACATGTCATATCTGTACCTATCAGTAAGTGTGCTTCTCAGCCTGAGTTAGACATACTTCAATTAAAAAAAAAATACCTTTTGCATACATATTTATTCAAACTAAGTCAAAATCAATTGACAAATTAGGTAAATAATGGTACTCACTCATTCACCAAACTAGGGCCTAGAGAAAAGTATACAAACACCAACAACTCCTCAATGAGTCACCATGGTTGGGTTTCCTAAGCAACACTAGAGCACCTTATTTCAAAGAAAATTAAAATGGTGTTTGATCCTGTGGACATTTTCCATATAAAAGCATATAGGTTTGTACATCAACTATACTTTAATTACAAAATTGGGGGGGGGGGGCACCTGGGTGACTCACTTGGTTAAGTGTCTGACCCTTGATTTCAGCTCAGGTCATGATCTCAGGGCTGTGAGATGGATCCACACCCAGCATGGATCGTACATAAGATTCTCTCTGCCCCTTTCCCTCTGCTCCTCTTCCCCTTTCTCTCTCTCTCTCTTTCTCTTTCTATTCTCTATCCCACTCTCTCTCTTCCCCCACCCCATAAAAAAAATTTTTTAAGCACACGAGCAATGATTAATAGTACAGACTCTGTCAGATTTCCTATGTCCATATCCTGACTCTACCACTCACTAGTTACATAACCTTGGATAAATTACTTAACAATGTCTCAATTTCCACATCTGTAACAGGATATAATAATACTATCTGCTTCAGAGAATTATTTTAAGGAGCAAAATATTTTAAGAAGTCAGATAGGCCATTTGTACAAACTCACAGAATTAGTAAGTGGAGAGAGAAATCTGGGGCCCTTCAATGGCAACTCCAAAGACAATGTTCTTAATCAGTCCAATACCATAGGGAATAAAGTGCTAAATAAAGAGATAACCTTACAACTTCAAAACTAAAAATTTGTCTCATCCAAGAATTCTTAACCTATTCCTGGAAGCCTAGCAGTGTAGGTAAAATTTGAATCTGCCAGGATCTGTGGAGGGGTTATTCCCCTAAAAACCACAGACATGTGTGTATAATTGAATCCACACGTTACAGAGGTTCATAGGTAGAGGTGAGGGCCACATCTGTAATGGGCTCCAGATGGTGCCCGGAACCATGTCAACAGCGAGAGCTGCGGCTCGCCCAAATACCTCGGAAAGATGCCAGCATCTGTTTAGCCTCAGCAGGTATTTTTTCCTGCAGTGGCTGCACAGCTCTGGAAAGTACAGCTTATCCCATCCTGTTAGCCTAATGATTAGTGAGCTCTCATGTAATGATCCCAGTGATAAATGTCCTATTATTGATGGGAACTACTGACCAGCTCTGGGTTGGTCTTTTTAAATTGTGAAGCTCCAATAAAATGTCTCTACTAACCTGGTTTGGCTCAATTACTAATGAGAAAATCTGGATTTTTATGAATTCCCTGACACACACACTGCAAAACCCCATTGTGCTTCTTCTGATGAATCCCAGAAGTGTCTTAATTCAGGGCCTAGCAATGACTCACTTCTAATCCTTATCAGCAGAACCATTTTTCCATTCTTCTCTGAAACGATTTCTTGGTAACAACTGACTTGGTAAATTTTGCCCTCTACCACTCAGATAAGTGACTCAAATAATGTTCTTTGTCTCTGAATACTACTGGCTACCTGTGGTCTCTATTTTAGTGAAGGGTGGTATAGGCTTAGCTCCTCTTGAACTGAAAAACTAAATTCTGGATTTGATAAACCCTAGATACTTAATGCTAAAGGGGAACTATATAGAAGCCTGCAGGAGCATTCAGACAGCTTGAGGGAGAAAATGGAATATGGTAATGCTTCAGAAGAATTGTGGTTCATGTGGCTTCCAAATATATTCACAAGGAGAACTTCTTGCTGGCAGATGCTGGGCACAGAAGAAGCTGCTCATCTCTCTAGCAGTGCTAAGGAAATGATGGTCTCTTCTAGAAAAGGGACTGCATACATACAATATGGCAGTTATTGTCCTGAACTATGACCTAGACAAAATATCTACATCTGAATTATAGCTAGATAATAATAGTTCATTAGGATGGTTTTTAGACATATAAAAAAATCAAAAAGTAAGTTTAGGTCAAAGGAGTGGAAGAGATTATTATATTTATTGAATTCCAGAAATTAATCCCTGCCTCTACATCATTTAATACTAGTAACTCCTGGGTCTACATTTCCAATTACAGTGTACCTCATAAACTAATGAAAACCATTTGTAATGACCTTTGACTTATAAGTCAAAGACAAACTTAAAAAAAAAAAAGAATCATGTTTGTTTGTTTGTTTGTTTGTTTTTGTGAGCTATTTGACAAAATAGATAGCCCTTTCATCTGTGGAGTGCAAGCAAACAAGTTCTAAGTAAGGGTTACAAGAAGAATAATATTTGTCTTCTTCAGACAGGGAACCTTACTGAAGCCAAGTGGGTAAGGTAAAAATCTTGGTACCATGTTCAACCACTGTGTGAAGTGCCATCTCTCAGGCATAATATAAAAGAATTTCTATCTGTCCTACAAGACCTGCAATTAATCATCCCATAACAACCTATCAAAAGTAACACATTCCTCTGAGTCCAGAGTCTCAATTATTATAATTCCCTTTTAGCAAAGCTTCTAATACTGCCTTTTACTTTGCTGCAGTTTATGGGGAAAGCAGTGCAGTTACAGATCAGCTACTGTAATTAGAAACAGAATTCAAAAGGAATTAAGAGCGTTTGTTTGTTGTTGGGTTTTGTTGAGGTTATCCAAGAGATCATTCAAGCCAAATGATTTCTTGAGGCTGTTCACCCATATTTAGGCCCTCTCAACCATTTTTTCAAAATTTCTTGGACTCAATATAATGAATTAATGATGTACCACCAGCTAGGTGGAGAATATGTTTTAAACACAAATATAACCCCCAATAGGTATGAAATAGTTAAATAGAAAATGCCATCAAGGCAACAACTGGATGTTTTTTTTATCACAACTACCACAGATTTAGAGTTTGGAGACTGTTTCTTGTTAGCCCTCAACCCAAAGCCTAGGGTGCCTAAAATGTGCCTGCATCCAACGTTTCCACAAGCATTTGTTATTTACTATGCAGAAGAGCACATTCACAATGGAGAGAAACCACACCCTAAAGACTTCATATTTCGTGGATTTGATTAAAAGCAACCAGTAGCAAATTAGGGGCACCTGGGTGGCTCAGTAGGTTAAGCCTCTGCCTTCAGCTCAGGTCATGACCTCAGGGTCCTGGGATGGAGTCCTACATTGGGCTCTCTGATCAGCAGGGAGCCTGCTTTCCCCTCTCTCTCTGCCTGCCTCTCTGCCTACTTGCGATCTCTCTCTTTCTCTCTCTGTCAAATAAATAAATAGGATCTTTAAAAAAAAACAGCAAATTAAATGGTTAATATTCAATGAAGGCTTACTACATGCCAGCTACTTATTCCAGGAACTAGTTCATTTAATCTTCCTACTATACATAACAAGTAGATACTACTATACCCAATTTTATAGATAGTAAGCTGAGTCTTAGAACGGTTTAGAATTGTCATACAGCTAGTAAGCAGCAGAGGCAGAATACTGATCAAGCAGTCTGACCCAGAAACCCTAACTTTTAACCAGTAGCCAGAGATTTAGAAATACAATTAAAGGGGGAGTTGAGGAGTATTGATCTCTGGTCACTTTTTCAGTCACTTTAAAAATATTTCTTTAATCTTCTCACAACATATTTTGTAAAAGGAAACTGAGCCTCAGAGAGAGTAAATAAATACCCAAATCCACAAAACCACCAAGGGAAAAAATTAATATTCCTTACACTATATCATACTAGCTCTCTGTAGCTTAAAGACTAAGCTGAGTGGCAGATATAAAAGCAGAAATCTCATTCCAATCTACATATCAGGGTTGCTGTAAGAAAATGACCAGTGGAACCTGTCTGGTAGAGATGCTAACAGGAAAAAGAGAAGTATCTGTAAATAACACAAAACATAAAACCAGTATATTTAAAGGAAGAGGATCTAAATTATGAAGACCCTGCAGTGTTAGAGTGTTTGTATATAAGTTTGTGTGTGTATATAAACATACACCCATATGTGCAAACTCTTTGCTATTCGGTTTCATTCCATTCTCAACTCTACCCTTCATTTTGTTCATGAAATCTGGAGTGTTTCTCAGCTAGGGACGGTGTCTACAACCAAAGAGTATTTAGCAATGTGTGAGGGCAGCTGTGAGGCCAGTCCTTGTGACTGGGAGATCCTACTGGCATCTAGCGGGCAGGGGCTAGGGATGCTAAATATCCTGCAGTATTGTGTCTGCACCATAAAGCACTATCTCACCAAAAATGTCAATATTGTCCATCCAACATTAAGAAGTATTTAAAGTGAACCTTTCCAGTATTAAGAAAAAATACGTGATCCAGGTAGACTTAATCAACTTTTGTTGTCAAAATCCTGATGCTTCAAGTGGATAGAGGAGCTAAGTAGGGACATTATAGACAGCTTCCTAAACAAAGTATGTTCTTGTTTTAGATGCTACTATATCTTATATGTATATAAATGTAAATTCTTGTTAATAATACTATGGGTAAATATGTAAGACCAAATTTTGAATGAAGACTCAAAGTAAGCTCAGTCTAGATCATCAGGTATCTTCATACTTGGCCCAAAAGCCAATCCTACAAATAAGGTAGTTTCTACCATGAACACTATAAAGGTAAGTAAATATTAATCAAATTGTAGTCTTATATTAATGTTCATTCATTCACAAAATACCTTCTAAGTACCTATCATGCTAGACACTGTTCTAGTAGCTAGGAACTCAGTATGAATAAAACAGGAATATTTCTTGTCCTTTATGGAATTTTCAGTTTACTGTATTTGTTTACCTACTACACATATAAACAGATACGTAAATAATATAATCTCAGTGATAGACTTTATGAAGAAAAAGTAAGGCAAGAAAGTGGATAGACTGTTAATAGGAGAGATATCTTTTGTGAGGTGCTTAGGGAAGAAGGTGACATTTAAGCAGAACCTTGAAAAACAGCCATTAAAGTGTCCGTAGGAAAAGTATTACTGGCAGAGACAATAAGAAGGGCAAATTCAATAGGAAACAACAAAACTTGCATGTTTAAGAAATAGCAAACAGGTGAATGTGATTAGAATCGAATAGGCATGGAAGAGTGATGGACTGATATCAGAGAAGCAGAGGCCAGAATGTATAGAGCTTTGTGAGTCTAGATAAAGAGTTTGGACTTCAGCTTAATGTGTTGAAACTGGATAGTTTTAAGCAAAGGAATATGTGATTAATTTTTTAATCACAAGGGTAGTAAGAAAAAGCCGAGAACTAGGATACCATACATCTTGGATGCTAGGACTGGAATAAAGCACACGAAAGCATATATAGCAATACATTTATTAAATTGTCTGAATGGGGTGGGTGCTAGTTAGAGAAAGCTAATCAACTTTATTTTAAAACTACTTGGGCCCAAAACACTTCTGCACAAACTTCTGACACTCTGTTTCAGATTATTCGGATCATTAATTGACATCTTATTATTTTAAAGAAAAAGCATTCTACCCTCCATAGACTCTTCAAACTTCAAACCACTATCTTCAAAGTTGACACACTTAGAAACAAGCCTATAATAACACTAACTTTAAAGTAATCTCTGCTGACTTTAGCTTACTGAAATAAACATAAAGGGAAAAATAAAATCCAAAAAATGTTCATACTAAAATACAAGATAATATTTTGTAATATATTTCAAATATACTTGATTGGAAAGGTAGAAAACTAAAAGTTCAAAGCAAATGAGGCAAAGACAGATGTTTGTTAAAACAATCAAATTTAGAGAAGCAACGCTAACAATATTATTGTGTAGTTATCCTCAGACTTCCAACACGCAAGAGACTTTTTTGGTGTGTGTTTATTTGGCACTTCTTTGTCTCATGAAATCTTGTTGGCACGTGTATTTATTCAAATAATTACGATTAGCCAACTTTATTGCTGGGTGCCTGTTAGGATGCAAGAATGTAAACCTTTGCTGTCAATCTAGAGAGATTAGTAACATTTATGAAAAAAGATAAGGTACGAGATAGGGGCACTGAGCCGAGTGCATCTGCTCTGAGAGACTGACTGATTCTGACAGGGCAGTGACTTCATCCTTAACCCACATCACTAATAACTTACTATCTGAGGCTGCTAAATAAATTGTCGAATCAGTAAATGGGAGTACAGAAAGCTAGGTGTGACTAGAAGTTTCATTTAAGGACTGGACAGATATTGAGGTTCAGGGGTGCCTTTCAGAAAGGGTTGACTTACGTATGCAAATAATTCACTTATGACTTAAAAGTAGTAATTTCACATCTTTTCATAAATATTTGGGGGCAAATAGTGTGGTATCATAAAGACATGGTTGAGAAGAAATCACTAAGTGTACCATACAGACACTGCACTCTTGAGCTAATGGGGATTCCCCTAACTCCAGAACCCGAATAAAAAAGATCTTCCTACAAACCATTTTTCCTCAACTTTGCGTTTCCCTACAAATGGTCTTAATATGTTTCAAAACGTCTAATTAAACGTGTTTTCCCCATTGCTTAAAGGGAATGAACAAAACGTCACAAGGCACATTTGGAAGATGGTGACAGGGGATTCCCTGCTCCAAAACGTTGGAAGCCGCTAGTTTAAAACGGTCTGAAACAGATGGCTGTCCTCGGGTGGTATCTTCCGCTGCTCTGTCATTTCAGTCGAAAAAAAAAAAGACATAACTATTTGTGTCGCTTAAAACCTTAAGTGGGGAAAAGCCACTTGCTGTCATTTCTTTATCTCATTTTTGAGAGAGCGTTTGTACAAATACACTAAACCACTTTACCGGTAAAATGCTGGCGTGAGGAAGCCTCTCAGGCTTGCTCCTCCTCGTCCCCCGTGCAGCGTGCGCGTCACTCTCTCAGCCAGTTACAGGGGAGCGCGCCGGCGCATCCTATGAGTCGCCCGCAGCGAGGATTGTGGGAAGTGTAGTTTGGAGACCCCGCCCTCTTCGCCATTCCTCTAATGGCTGCTTCCGGGAAGGTAATGTAGGAACTCGTCTCCAAAGGATACTTAAGATTGCTTCAGTGTATTTGTAAAACAGGGTTAATATTTGCACCTCGCCGGGACAAAGCGGCTATTCTTTTTAAAATCTTAATCTCAGGTCCTGGCACGAACTCGTCTCAGGGTTTGATTTATTTTTAGATTTTCCTGGGCGGGCGAACTGACCAACTTTAAATCTAGTTCCCCTGCCTGAACAAACTGTTTTCTCTAGTTATTTAGACATTCCTCTCTCTTCCCTACGACCTCTTCGCTCTGCACTGACTATGGCTGTCTCTTTAATAATAATAATGCTGATGATGGTGAATAATTCTTAAATCCTACCTTCTTCTGATTAATAGGCTCTGTCACGTGAAACCTCTTAGCCTCAGCGATTCGGAACTCCAGGAAGGAACGATTTCGAATCAGAGAGGATTATACGTAAATCTTTCTTTTTGGTAAGTTTTACTAATTCCCCACAACTTCACAGACTTACATGTTGGCGTGACTTTTGCCAGATTTGTCTGCATTTCCTGGATGGGAAAAATCCTAAGGAAATGTAATTTTTACTCACTGGGATATTTTAAGTTTCCGAGTGTCTTGCATGTTTTCTCTTTGTTCTTAATATGTTCTGTTCAGTTTGCTTAGTTGAGTCACACGGTGTCGGCATGAAAGAGTGTGGAAAATTTGCTGGAGTCAAGGAATTAACATGGAAAGAAGATGAGCCTCAAATGACCATCCTTACTTACCTTTTATAAACTTAACCTGTTTTTTTACCATAAAATGAGAATATGGGTCAGAAACTTAAATTTAAAAGGTGTGCGGATTGTTACTTATGTATTCATACTGTCATTTGAAAAGGTGGGAATTTTTAATGATTCCTTTTTGTTTCCACGTTTGATTTCTAGAAACCGTCAGTCCTCGAGATCCAGATACCTGAAGATCCCAACATCATGACCTCAGTTTCAACACAGTTGCTCTTGGTCCTCATTTCACTGCTTTTGGTGCTGCCAGTTGTTGAAGCAGTAGAAGCTGGAGATGCAATCGCTCTCTTGCTAGGTGTGGCTCTCAGCATTACTGGCATTTGTGCTTGTTTGGGGGTATATGCACGAAAGAGGAATGGACAGATGTGATGGTGATGGGCCTTCTGCATCGAACCTTGCCCAGAAAACCTTTGTGTTACTGAGGTTAAAAACTGAGCTTTAAAGTCTAAAAGTTCCCAAGAAACACGGTATTTTCACATTCTTTTCTCCCTGTAAATGGGAACAAATTAATATATGTTAAATGGGGGGGAAAAAAACCCACAAAAAAAATAGTGCACTGAAAAAAAGCAGTCTATAATTCATATATGCTAGTTAAACGGTCAAAGAAGTCACTGAAATTTACATATTATTTCATAGTTTCTCAGAATTCTTAAAGTGCATGAAATAAGAACAAGGAAACCCTTGCCCGGAACCCTAGGAAATTGCCAGTTCCTCCATCATTAAGGAGTCTTCTTCGTATTTTTATTAGATTTTTGTTTTGTTAATTCCCAACTTAATATTGTATTTAGAAATCAAATACAGTCAGAAATTAAAATTTTTATTCCTTTGGTGGAGGACGTAATAAAAATGTATTCAATGTATCTGATGTTAAAATTTAGAGAATATTTAATGTAAAAAAATACTTTATATTGACACTGAAATGGAGAAGAGATTTAATGTTAAAAAAAAACCTTTATATTAACTGAATAATATCTCCATGATGAGAAGTACTATATTAAATATAAACTTATGTTTTAAGTTAATGTGTGATGTTCATTTCTGTTTATTTCAGGTTGTTTTTATCTTTGTATGGACTTTTATGCCAGCTAAGTGGCAGAATGCCTACCTTAAGTGATCACACTAGCTTATAGTAACACTGTCAGTCATAAGTGAGAAATGGGCAGTTTCAAGGTAGAATTCCCTGATAGAGAATTCACAGATACAGAAGGAAAAGGTAATAGCCTACACTGATTTACACACTAACCAGACGAAACATACCATCTCTGATCAAACTAGCAATATCATCTGCGGACTTGTTAGAAATGCAGAATCTCTGACCCCCTCCAGACCATTTGGATCATAATCTGCATTTGTTTCAAGAGCCCAGGGGAATTTGTGTGCATTTTCAAGTTTAAGAAGCCTTTTTTACACTGTTTGAACTCAATCACCTGAAGGACTTGAAAAAATTTTCAGATTCCCAAAACTTTCTCCTACTTGCATTGTGGTGATTTTAAGTTGGAGCCTGGAATTCTGTGTTTAACAGAAGGCCCTCATGATTCTTTTGATTCTGTAGATATAAACCAGCAGAGAATAGTCTGAGTAAATCAAACTATATGCGGGTCCTACTGGAAGCAGGCAATCAAGTTTTTTACTGAAATAATGCATTATCCAATCTCTAGCTCTCCAGGTGACATTGGGAGTCTTAATTTTGATTAAAGAACAGGCAGCAGCAACCTAAAATTCTGTTTACAGTGTGGTCCTGCAGGTGAGCCCACCTGGCTTGCATGAAGGGGTTGGGTAGAGGGTACAAGAAGTGAGGGACAGCTATACAAACAAACTGAATAGATCTGTTTTTGTTGTAGCTGTTTTATTTTTTCACAAGAGAATGCACTAACATTTTTTTGTTCAGATAAGTAGGCAGTTACACATTGTGTAATTAATAGAACTTAATTTTATATGCCCCTTTTTTTTTTTTTTTTGAAAGATGGAAAAAGGAATGCAGATTGTAGAATAGTTTGTCTTAGCTCATAAACCAGCCCATTGATACTGGCATAGAGAGGCTGCTCCTCCTTCTTATACATCTGAACTTTTTCATTGGCATTGGTAGAAATCAAACTTAAAGCACATTCTAAATCACAATGCATTAGTCAGGTACTATTTTTAAAATGATCGAAATAAGGCTACAGGCAAACATTCTTTAATGAGTGATGTATTTCCTGAAGTGCCTAGAAGGAACTAGAAAAATGCCATTTTCTTATTTTTCCCTTAAAAGTAGAGAATTAACATGAGGTAGCATTCAGGAATTTTGACAGATAGGTTGAGGAATACCTTCTCTATTTTTAGGTTCTTTTTTACCTGGTTTGGATTATATGGTTTATCCTTTCTGTTCTGAAAAGAACAGAAACTTAACAGTGGCTCTTAACCTTTTTAGGGTCACCAGCTCCTTTGAGAATCTGATGAAAACTATGGATATTTTCCATGGAAAAATGCACATACATGGTGGGATTTTTAGATTAATTTCAAGTAGCTCATAGAGCTGAAGCCCAGGAAGAAATCCAAAATTTAAAATTTCTGTGCTTGTCTTTTTTTTTTTTTTTTTTTTTTTGAGGTTCTTCCAAATTCTGGAATTTCTTGATTTGCTCTGATGGATAACATCTGCTGTGGAGCAGTTATAAGAGGAATGAGATTGACACATGTCCCTCAAGTGCCAGCATAATTCACAGATGTCTGGTAAATGCTCTGTACATGTTAGCTCAGTTAAGTTCACTTACGAAGACAAAAGGCTAATAATTGAAATCAACAAGAAGTGCTGGTAACCCACCCATTCCTCTAACACCCAAAATCCGTGTGTTTCCTGCATCACTTCTTTCTGGCTGCTTTCAAGATTTTTTCTCTGTTCTTAGTTTTCAGAAGGTTGACTATGATATGTCTTGGCATGAATATGTTTGGGCCCTGTTTAGGGTTTGCTTAGCTTCTTAAACCTGTAGGTTTATGTCTTTTCCCAAATTTAGGTAATTTTTAGCCATTATTTTTTCAAATACTCTTTTAGCCCCATCCACTTTTTCCTTTCCTGTTGGGCCTCCAGTGACCCAGTTGTCGAATCTTTTGTTCTAGTCTCACTTGTCCCTAGGCTTTTTATCTTTTCAGTATTTTTTCTCTGCTGTTCAGACTGGGCAATTTCTCATGTTCTATCCTCAAGTTCACTGATTGTGCCCGTGTACTTTTTAGTTTTAAATTTTCCATTTGATTTTCTTTGTAGCTCCTATTTCTTTGCTGAGATTTGTTATTTTTTCATTTATCAAGCATGTTTATAATTGTTGATTGAACTTTTATGATGGCTGCTTCAAAATGCTTCTCATAATTCTAATATCTTATTGGCATCTGTTGATTGTCTTATCTCATTCAAGTTGAGATCTTCCTTGGAATGATTTTCCATTAATACCTGGACATTTGGGGGCGCCTGGGTGGCTCAGTGGTCTAAAGCCTTTGCCTTCGGCTCAGGTCATGATCCCAGAGTCCTGGGATTGAGCCCCTCATTGGGCTCTCTGCTTGGCGAGGAGCCTGCTTCCCTTCCTCTCTCTCTGCCTGCCTCTCTGCCTACTTGTGATCTCTATCTGTCAAATAAATAAATAATATCTTTTAAAAAATACCTGGACATTTGGGGTATCATATTAAAAAGCTGGCTCATCTTAAAAGGTTGTATTTTAGCAGGACTTCTCTGACAGTGCTGCCTCAGGACAAGCGAGGTGGTTGCTTCCTTACTTCCAGATAGAGGTAGATATCGAGCAACACCTCATTACTGTGCCCCACATGCCCTCTAGTGACCCCGAAGGTGGGGTCCACACTTTATACATGGTCTCCACTGGCCCATGGCCTTTGGCATTTCTGGGTTGCCAGGTTCAGAATACCTAGTACCTAGTCAGAGACCTATGAGGAAAAAGAAAATCCAGAAAATGCACTACTATGACTGTCTTCTGGTCCTGAGGTTCCTAGCTGATGGGCCTTCTTTCCACCTTTCAGAAACTTATTTATTTATTTATAGATCATGACCTGAGCTGAAACCAAGAGTTAGTCACCCAACTGACTGAGACACCCAGGTACCCTTCCTTTCAGAATCTTCTTCTGTTCCAGGGTTTTTAGCTGTATTTAGTGAAAGAAGTAGGAAAAAGTATGTCTACTCCCATCTTCCTGGAAGCAGAAGTCTCCTCAGTGCATATGTAAATAGTGAATTTTCTAGAAAAAAAAATGCCAGGTAAAGCATTGATTCAAGGTATTTCCCTTAACAGACCTTTGTCCTGTGATCCACATCTGCCCTCCCTTCTTCACCCATCCATCATATTATTTATTTCTGTTCTTACTCAGTAACCACAGTTAGGAAGTATGACTAACAATGAAGAATGCAGGAATGCAGGTGAAGTTTGAAAAAAGTGAGCTGTATCCATATTTTGTCTCACCAACAAGAATGTAAGGGCAGCTTCTTGAAAAACTGATATGAAAAAAGATGTAATACCAAATGTACCAACTGTGAAGGAACTAGGCCCAGGAAATCTCAAAAGCTAAACATCACGTGCACCTTCACCCTCTTAAAGGCTAAGCTCTGCAGAAGCTTGGCAAAATACCATTTCCAACTTTGGATATAGGAAAGATAATGTAGCTGTACAGCCTGAGGCACATAATGAAGGGAGAAGAATTCTCTGTGTACAAACCATCTCTCTCCCAAGGACTCAAAAACTCTCTTTGTGGTATCATAACAGGGGTGAAGAGCCCAACCTCTGAAATCCAACAGATGTAGATAACCAGGCTCCACCACTTAAAAATTGATCTTTGGCAAGTCACAGCTTTTAAATTTCTGTCTCCCTATCTGCTAAATGGGGATGATAACAGTACCTTCCTCATAGATAGATGAGGAATACATGAAATAATAAGCGTGAAAGGTTTGGCATGCTTAAGGTCATTATTACTGGAATTTGGAGATATTTTCTAGACATGGGAAAAAATAACTACTTGATAAGCATCAATTTTATATTTATATAGGTCATAAATCCCATATTAAACAGTCACTATATTTTAATTTTGACATTTTCTCTGAGTATTTGTTTTTTTTATCACAATTTTTCTTCTACCATTGTAGGCTTACAAACTGATGAAACTCAAAGACATCTGTGAATAAAAGAAAATTTGGCTTCCCTAAAGCTTTCCCAAATTTTGAAGGGAAAGAAAGAAAAGAATTGATTCTGTTTTCATAATTCCCAATAGGTTGACCATAGGTCCTTACTAGTTGATGACGCTTAGCAGTAACTGCTTCATCATTTAAGGAGATACAGGAATTTGGTTCTGCTTGTTCAGGAAAATAGCACATCGGGTCTATATTCCACTAGGAAAAGTGCTCTGGCAATTCTCATCTCCTTAGAAGTCATCAACATATAAGCAACATAAAATTTGTTCGATGTTTGTTTCCTCTGATGGGAGTAGAGAGGGAGCCCTTATTTAGACTTACTGAACCCAGACAGAATTTTTATTCTTAGGTGAGAACAGTGCCAAATCAGTAAATGTGTGTGTAGAATAACATGTTTAAATTTTTTTAAATTTTTAATAACTTCATTTTTCTAAATCATTTATGTGATTAAATAGTAGACATCTAACAACTAAATGCAAAAGGCAGAAGTCCAGAAAAATGTGATTGCTGCAAAATACTAAAATGTGGTTTAGTTTTCCACTGATTTGTAGGATCAGAGCTATGATACCCTCTCCACTGAGTCCATTATATATGGGTGATTAAAATTTTGAAAATATTAGTTGGTACTTGATAATCTGAAATGAAATTATGAAATTTTATATACAAGAGGGTTAATTATTTTTAAAGGGCTAATCATGTAGCACTTTGTTAAACATTGGGATTATAAATATCATATTTCTCAATATTAATCAAGATAATTATGCTCTGAATAAATGTGCATGAATCACTTAACAAAGAATTTAAAAGCAGGCATGATCACCAAGAACAGAAAGTATACCATATTCTATTTCAGATTATTTGTCAGAACAACCCTTTCATTTTACCACAAAAATTACCAGCGCATTTCGATAAAACAATTTTATGGGTCCTATGATGACATATGACCACTTTCCCTTGTTTAATCAACATTTTTCAAGAATCATCACTGCAATTTAGAGAGAAAAAAAAATAACTACCAGGCAATTGTCCTTGAGCCAATAATTTAACCTACACGATTTCTTCAGGATTCTCTGAAAGTTTTCCTAGTGATTAGATTTTGTGGTTCCATAAAAGGAGGTTTACTAATTTCAAAACTAATAAAATCTAATGTGTTAAAAATATTGTAATTACCCCATTTTCATTCGGCAGCTCAAGGAGCTGATTTCCTATTTGAACTTCTCACTGAAAACCGTAAGCCTAGTCATTTGGTACATTTTTGGATTTCAGTTGAGTGAAGCGGGGGCAGCTCATTTTCTGTACTGAACGAGTATGATTAGGGATTGTCTCAAGAAGGAAGAATAAAAACAAACCGTAGCCCTGACACTCCCACTCAAAGCAAACATCCCACATGCTAATTGATGTCGGCCTGGCAGTATCCAGAAAGAAGCAACCTTGCAGTTTTGTGAGCTCAGTCTTTTCTGGCACTACCAATGGAACTCAGCTAACAGGAACCATCTTCCTGGTGGCAGAGATGGACAGTTGAGAGCATGCATAGCACCTTCCTCCCTCATACTCCACCTCCAAGCCACTCCTAGGTCTTACAGAATACATCTCCAAGTTGTGCCTAAGATTCACCCACTTCTCTCCATCTTCATGGCTCCTACCCAAGTTCAGACCACCATCATGATGTGGATGAGATCCACAGCAGCACTCTAGCTGGTCTTCTGACCTCCCATCTTAACCCTCTGTGATCTTTTCTCAACACAATAACCAGGGCCTCTATTTTTCCAGTCTAATCTATGTCCATGACCCTCAACCTATCTTACACTCTCGCTTTCAGGCATATGGTTTTTCACTTCCTAGAAAGCACCGTGTGTCTTCCCTTCTCCTTCTCCCTCTCTCTCTCTCTCTCATTTTCCCTACTTCCCCTGCTTTCTAGATCTACATGTTCCTTCTTCTGCCTCTAGTTTCCTCAAGTTCACATTCCTAGGCTTGAACTGCACTTCTTTAGAATGTCTTCCCTGGCCCTTCCTATCTGAAATACATATTCTGCTCGCCAGCATTCTTTACATCTCCTATCAGGTACATACCACTCTGGATTTGAATCTCTGTTTACTTATTTTTGTCTCAACCAAACCCAAGGCCTTCTCAGGCTTCTAAGCTCTGTGAGGACAGGGACTGAATTGCTAATCCACTATTATATTCCTGGCTTCTAGCACAATGCCTGGCATATAGAAATTACTGTTCAGTCGATCTTTTATAGAATGAATATGTGATACAAAATTAACATAACAAAGGGATGCCCCAGCCTAGGATACACAGTAGATCCTTCCTCTCATTGAGCCTGTATGTGCCTTCCTGTCCTCTGTACATCTCTACCAACCTTTCAGATTTTCCATGGGTACGTCTGAGATTCAATGCAAGATTTTACCATTTTCTTGGACATCTAAATAATTACAGAACATGAGTTTAATAAGCATTAACGTATAATCTAGTTAGCTGATTACATACACTATTACATACACTATTTATAAAAACTTGCATTATATATATATATATATATATATATATTTAGTGCTTTGTTTAGAAATGATCCACCATTTTGAAACACAGTATGATCTTCTTTGTCTCCTTCTCATTCTCTTACTCATTCGCTACTCCAGCCATACTTCTATGCTCATCTTTCATTTGCTTTGTAAATGTCATCTCCTCCAAGAAGCCTTTCCCAAAAGAAGTTAATAACATCCATCCTCCAGAATCTGCAGTTGTTTATATAATATTAATGTATTTCATGAGGCCTTATTTTATGGTTATTTAAATACTCGCTGTCCCTTTTACATCCCCACCCCCACCCCCCTTCCCCTCCATCCATCTCTATCCCATCACCTATATCTTGACCTTAAAATCAAGACTGTGTCTATTTATTACTACTCACACACCCTGCCCTTGCTGTTAAATGTTTCAGTGGATACTTGTTTCTTTCTTTGTGTATTGAATTTAGTGCCTAAAAACTCCTGAAGAACAGATTAAAATAGTAGCACTGAATAAACAGATCTATATGCTGAAAGAGATATAATATTGAAGCTAATATTATTGCTTTTTAATAACACTACAGGTTGAGAGTTTTCCTTTTACACACAAATGTGTGAACTCTACCTTTTGGAAAGCAGTTGACAATTAATTTTTACTCTAAAATTGAAAAAATCCACTGCAAAGTAATCACAAGACAGTTGTCAACATATTTGTAGTTCTTAGATGATGCTACA
Organism: Lontra canadensis; assembly: GCF_010015895.1. Classification (NCBI taxonomy): domain Eukaryota; kingdom Metazoa; phylum Chordata; class Mammalia; order Carnivora; family Mustelidae; genus Lontra; species Lontra canadensis. The sequence goes on from NW_022630996.1 coordinate 29,018,128, forward strand.
GGTGATGTGAGGTGACAGGTGATGTTAGATGATAGATGATGTCACTTCAGGCCTACTGGCCCACATTTCATTCAGGTGAGAAGGTTTTATCAGAAAAAAAAATTAAGGGAGAAAAGAAAGCTGGAGCTGCCAGTCCTTGTACATTTCCAAAGATAATTCTCAAATAAAGAGCCCCAAATAGGATTCCACTTCTCATCTTTAGTCATAGTGAATGGTCTATCATGGAGCCACTCCGTAATTCCACCCTGTTGTCTGTCCTGCTGGATCTTTCACTCAAGTGCTATGACTTTCCACCTCTGAAGAGTAAATCAGTTTAGTACCCAGGTATTATTGAAATACAAAGAAACAATAAATGTCATTTTTTTCATATCCACTTGTTCATCCAAATATTTGGGCCTCTATAAAATAATTCTCTCAGGAAAATGTAGACTTAAATTTATTGATGATGTCATTATTCAAAGCATATTTGGTACTCGTAGTTGGCCTGTGACATGCTCTTCAAATATTCCCAACGAAGGGAAGACTTTGTCATCGAACCCAGGGAAATGAACCAGAAGTAAATCAGAGCTGAGGCCTATGTATGAATAAGGTATGTGACCAGAAATAGAAAGAATAACCGCTTGGTAAACTAATTCTCAAATTGTGTGAGAGCTTTGTGGTCTCTCATTTTACAGATGAAGACACTAAGGCTTGGAGAGGTCAAGTTACTTAGAGAAGTGGTTACACAGTTTGATAAATGAATTGGTAAGTATCTTCAAGGTAACAACAACAAAAAAATTCTCTGCAAGTTGTAAGTCAAAATAACTGGTTATTCCACTACGTAATGTACTATTTTTTGACTAAAGATATTATGAAATAAAACTGAATAATGAAATAGCATAATAACAAAATGACCCATACCTTATCTGCCCCCAGTAAAACTTTACTTTCACTTTTGCATGTCACCTTCCACATGCATAAATTTAACAAAGCTAGAATAGGGCATACATACCATTTTGTTTTCTAGTTTCTTGTTAAACATTTAAGTATTTCATGGATATTTTAACAAGCAAATAATGTTCCATCCCATAGACTTGCCATCACTTAGTCAAAATCTATTCATTTAATAATGCTGGACCTATCAATGCTTTCCATCACCTTGCCATTACTGACAACACTACACTGTAATAAGCAAAATAAGTCATTATTGCTAAGTGCCAAATAGACATTCCTATGCTTTGAACCTATGGTTCCAACCTAGGAATTAATTTTTAAATATTAACTTTTAGATCATAATTCAGCAGACACAGATATGTACACAAATACATTTATAAAGTGTCTGTCATCCTGATCCTCTAAAGAAGCCATGTTTTCCAAACTAGAGGACAATTACATTTACTATATAGTACTGTGCTAGAAATGCTAGGGGTCTAGGATTATAAAAGACTTTGAACTCTAGGTGTTGAAAGGAAAGTTTCTTTTTTTTAAGATTTTGTTTATTTATTTGACAGAGAAAGAGAGGGCAAGCAGGGGGAGCTGCAGGCAGAGGGAGAGGAAGAAGCAGGCTCCCCCCTGAGCAGGGAGCCTGACAATGTGGGGCACATAGGGCTCAGTCCAAGGGTCCCAGGATCCTGACATGAGCCGAGGGCAGACACTGAACCCACTGAACCACCCAGGAAGGTTTCTATGCAGGGAAAGAAGATGACAAACCTCTTACTAGAGAAAAGGCCCAGAGTCACTTTGCACTTGCATGACAAGCAGTCTAAAAATGTGAAAAGAAAAATCATCATATGTTCTTTTGAATATTCATTTTCAAAATTATTCTTACAGTTTTCACAATTGAAAGTAAGGATTACTTGTCCATTGATCCCTGCATTTATTATTCTTAGTGGTCAGTAATAATGATAACTATTGAGAAATATTAACTTAATCATTGTTGAAATAATAAGTACCAAACCACATGATGAAGTGTTTCCTCAGTGCTATCGCTCCATGACAGAAGTTTATGAAAACACAGCTCAGAAAGGCTGTGTGATATAGTGAAAAGAACACTGAACGAGAAGTCAAAGAAATAAGAGTCCTAGTTCTGGCTACACAGCAAACAGGTCATGGGGCACTGGGCAAATCACTTACAAGTTAACCTGGGCCTCATTTCTTCAGTCTGTAAAGGAAAATACAAATGAGTAGAAATGGTCAACCTAACTAACACACCTATTCCACTGATAGGCACTTCAATCAAGAATTCCTCTTTAATAAAGAATGTACAAGGCAAAGTAAGGCCTTGGCAAACGAGTTACCCACAGGTGGGGCCAACCTTGATAAAAGACAGAAGTAGGTCCTTGATAGATGACATGATTTAAGGAAAGCCAGCGGGAAACTTCCAAAACCCAAAATGCCTATGTGCTATACACTCTTCAGTATTGTTGTGCTATCTGCAATTCCACTGTTAATGGTGCCTCTTGTACGTCTTGATTGAATGTTAATATGACTTCGAGTCTGCACCTTTAACTAAAAATGAGAACCCTCAGGGGCACCTGGATGGCTGAGTCATTAAGCATCTGCCATGATCCCCGCGTTCTGGGATCGAGCCCCATATCAGGCTCCTTACTCAGCAGGAAGCCAACTTCTTCCTCTCCCTCTCCCCCTGCTTATGTTTCCTCTCTTGCTGTGTTTCTCTCTGTCAAATAAATAAATAAATAAAATCTTTAGAAAAAATTAAAAATGAGAAGTTCCAAATGGAACTCCAAATTGGAATTGTACTCTTGAGATGGGGAGTAGGTACAGAATGATGGATAAAATTTCCTGGAGAAGGGCACCTGGGTAGCTCAGTTGGTTAAGTGATGGCCTTCGGCTTGGGTCATGATTCTGGAGTCCCGGGATTGAATCCCACATCAGGCTCCCTGCTCAGCAGGGAGTCTGCTTCTCCCTCTGACCTCTCCTCCCTCATTCTCTCTCTTTCTCTCAAATAAATAAATAAAATATATTTTTTTAAATTTCCTGGAGAGAGGATAAGGGTGATAAATACCTCCAAATACATAGACAGTTGAACTGTGTGACCAGGGTTTGGTCCTGCTTACAACAATATTTAATTTGGGGGGCACCTTGGGAGCGCAGTTGGTTGGGTGTCCAACTCTGTTCTGGCTCAGGCTATGATTTCAGTGTCATGGGATCCAGCCCCGGGTCAGACTCCATGCTCAGTGTGGAGTCTGCTTGCGATACTCTCTCCCTCTCCTTCTGCCCTTCCCACTCATGCTCTCTCTCTCTCTCTCCAAAATAAATAAATAAATCTTTAAAATAACAACAACAGCAGCAGTGTTTCATTTTACCTTGCAGTCTATTAAATTAATCATGTCAACCTCACAACAACAGTCTTAAAAGCAGAAAACCTGTCTTTTTATTTTGCTTTATTCTTAAACACCCAAGATGAAGCTTATCACACCATAGGCACTCAGTACATATTTGTAAGTTGATTTAAGGACTCTATCCACAAAACCTCCCAAATGGTTTAAATGACAAAATAAAGGATTTGATAGGAAAAAATATAATCTACTTTGGTAGCCTGACAAAAACCAAATAGAATCAAAATAAAATTCAAATTAGTACCAATACCATAAAAATATAAAATCAAAACTAGGAAAGAACACTGCATGATCCTATGATGGCTGTTGCAAATTTGTTTCTATATTTTATTTTTCTATATAGGCATAAAATGTTTGTTATATCGTTTTTTTTGTTTTGTTTTGTTTTGTTTTTTGAGTGGCAACACACCTACTCCAAAAAAGAGGTTTTTTTTTCTATATAGGCATAAAATGTTTGTTATATTGGTTTTTTTGAGTGGCAACACTCTTACTCCAAAAAAGAGGTTCCCCTCCCACCTTGGGCTTGATAAGAGAGCTTACACCCCAATGTACTCAAATGACAGGACTCAAAAAATAGAAGGGGACACCTGGGTGGTGCAGTTAGTTGGGCGTCTGACCCTTGGTTTCTGCTCAGGTCATGATCTTAGGATTGTGACATTAAACCCCACATGGGGCTCTGGGCTCTACCAAGATTCTGCTTAAAATTTTCTCTTTCCATCTACCCTCCTCCCACTCATACTCTCCCCCACCCCTGTGCTCTCTCTCTCAAATAAATAATTAAAATCTTTTAAAAAACAAAAATAAAAGAAGGCAGGAAGAAAGAAAGGGAGGAAGGAAATTACTCTATTTAAGGGAATCCGTAGTTATTTTAAAGACCTTTCACTACAATGAAGAATTGTATGTATAAAATGAATTTTCATTTATGTTTTATTTTTAATAAAAGCAAGGAAAGAAAGATGCATACTTGGTCCAATTAGGAGCCGACTGCACTGATCTTAGGAAGAGAGGCTAATTGTTTTGTCGAGGGAGCAGCCACAGGGGAGGGGCTGAGAATAGTTGGGTTGTTTTCCTCCTACTTCTCTGCTATTCCTGCGCTATCTTCTTAACTGGTTTCTCTTGCTCTTCTGATGCCTTAATGTTCATTCATTCTTCAAGTCTCAGGCGTTGGCCTTCTCCTAATACTCCTTCTTAGAGAATCCTTGTGTTTCCATTCCAGCTCCATCAGTGTGGCCCCCGGGGTTCCATTATGAGCAGACAAGTCCCCTATGTCTGTCCCCGTCTTTTCACATACCAATTCAAGACTGACTAGCACTTACAAATGCTATGATGCCATGTGAATGGCTGTCACTTCATGTTCATTTGCTAAAATTAAACTTATCTTCCTGTCAAAATTGAATGCCTCATCTGATTTCTCTTTGTCTGTGTGTGTATGTATGCATGTGTGTGTCTGTTAGTGTGTGTGTGTGCCAGCCAAACTTGAATTTGTCCTGTTCCCATAACCAGGCAATAATGTTGCCCTCCCTTGGTTCTTTCTCATCACAGTTCTTTCTGTTGACTGTTCTATCACTCTAGTACTCATGCCTGGGCTTATTTTTCATAAATTCAAATATTTTAGCATTGCAAATCTCTGGCTTTCATCTGCTGTCAAGAAGAAAAAAAATGGGAGTGGCGGTATGAACTTACTCAGGGTTTTTCACCTGTGTGAAAAACTTTGGGAAGACTTCTTCCCAAACTGAAGCACTTCATGATGATATGCTTTTCCAGCCCACCCCGTATTTCATCTGCACACAAAATAGGGAGTTTCTGGGCTCCAGGTCCATGGAGATTTGACCTTTTTGGCTTTTTCTTTTTGTTTCCTGCCTCTTTGCAACAGTAAATAAATAAACAAATAGTATTTAACAAGTACTGCCCTGGAGCATGAAACCGGCTGGTTTGGCCATCAAGGTGCATGAGGTGAAATGCACTAAGTGGGTTCTGTGATTGAGGTCTAGAAAGCAGCTACTGAGAAAACCGTGCTGGGGTGGGGGGTGGGGGTGGGGGTGGGGGTGGGGGGGTGGGGAGGTGGGGGGTGGGTATGGGGGTTGGGGGGGGTGGGCTGCCACAGAGCCACGCTTCACACACAAGATAGTGGAGACTTCATCCAGGCTTCAACTTTTGACGGCTGGTTTTTCTCTTCAAGTCTGCTCACCAACTTGACATCGTGTACCTGATTAATTCTGAGTATGAGAATTCACCTCCCCAGACTTATTATTCTTATCTCCACTGAAGCCTTTAGGCTTAATGGCTCGGATCTGGTTTGAGCATGAACGTGTGGCTAGTCTGAATAGAGATGACTGTAAGTATTACAAAATATACACTGGATTTTGAAGACCCAGTGAGAAAAAAATATGTAAAATGTTTTCTTAATACTATTGTATTGAAAAAAAAAATACTATTGTAATGATTGTATGTTGACTTACATTTTGGATATTTTTTTGGATATATTGGTTTAAATAAAATATACTATTAAAATTAGTTTTACTTGTTTCTTTCTACTTTCATATTTTGGCTACTGGAAAATTTTAAACTACATGCATAGCTCACATTAATTATCTATGAAAAGACTGGATTAGACTTGAAAGGCACTGTGATATACTGAGAGTGCATAAGACCTAGTGGCCAAAAAAATCTAAATCAAGTTTCTGATTTTACTGCTTCTTGAGGTAAGTCACTTAAACATAAATCCCAGCTTTTCCATTGACCTTGGGCAAGTTAATTAGATCTCTCTGTGCCCCCAAGTTTTTTCATCAGTAAAATGAATCATGCAACCTACCTCATAAGAGGTTTTGAGGAAATCAAATAAGTTAATTAATGCAAAGAACAACAACTGTCACATTATAAGCACCAAATAACTATTAATTATTTATATCTCTCAACTTGTTTTTTTATTGCTCTAAAAGAACAATAGATAACTCATAGGATGAAGTTAGAATGCACTCTAATAATGTATTTAAAATTAATTTATAAATTATAAAAACTAGATAAATGTTAGTAACTGTTCAGTTCTAAAAGTCATTGACTCTATGCAACCCTGATGGTCATTACAAAGTTTCAGTCCTCCAGGTTAAATATGAATTTAGCATTCGTACTCCTTCATCTTAAAGTTTCAGTAGCTTGGTCTACTGTGCAGATTTTTGTATCCTATTACAGACTATGCTGAGAATGACTTTTTAGTTAAACATCAGAAGGGCATAGGATTGATGCCAACCTTATTCTCAAAGTCACGTTTATACACATATACTGGAGCGTTTAACTTGCTCTCTCAATAATTTTGATACTGCATAGTTTTTAAGTTGATTTGGGGCTTTCCAGAACATATTGTACATTAGAAGTATCTGAACATATTATAAGAAAAGATTGCAGCCACAATATATGGTACAACTCCTGAGAGTAAAAAAGAGAATGTTCTTTAATTTCTTTTCAAAATACCATGCATACTTGGAGATTTATTGGAATAACAGATGTAAAAGAAAAAATAATTCTTAGGATAATTTTTTCAATAAAAACATTTATTCATTTATTTCACTAATAGTTACCAAATGGCTATTACCTGCCAGACACTATTCTAGGTACCAGGGAGATAAAGATAATCAACATAGACAGAAATCTTGCCTTCATGAGGCTGTGCAGTATCAAAATTCTTAAGAGAGCAAGTTAAATATCGAACATATGGGTATATACCCAAGCTAGATGGTTATGTTGGTAGGCATCAATCCAGAGCTTTTTTGACTTTTTTACTAAAACACCATTTTGAACTTCGTCTGTGAGTAGGACCAAAAATTCAGTCCATCTCTTTACTAAATGTCAGTGTATGTATGATCTTCTGTAGTAAAGACTCATTACAAAACCCCAGCAAGAATCTCACCTATTCAATGCCAGATGGCACAAAAACAAACCATTTATAGAGTGGATTACAAGTAGGCTGCATACAAAAGTGCTGTCTCCACATGATTCTTAGTCTTTCAACCAAGTGCCAAAGGTTTATGTGCTTAATTCCCATTAGAATTTAGGCGAATTAACAGTGCATGAATGAAAAAATATATATATCCTTAACTGAAAAGTAAAAATCTTGAAAACATCCCTTCAAGATAAAAGTTCAAATTTTGCATGCATTTTTGAAAAGAGCTTTAAAGTTAAATTTTAGAACTGTTGAGGTTCTAAGCGAGGAGCAGATTAAGCATGTGCTGACTTGGCTTAACAGAAGCTGAATTTTGGAAAGGCTGCATGGTGCAGTAGAACTACTCCCTGAGCTAGGAGTTCACAGACCAATTGGGGTTTAGTCTCTAGCTCAAGATCTTAAAACTTTCTCAGTGAAGAAGGACCAATGTATGTGAAAGTGTTTTTATAGAGGGCTAAGCAGTCAATACTCCTGGACCTGCATACAAGACACATTGGAATGAGTAAATACCTAACTGATAGAGAATTTTAAATTTTATATGATAGAGTATATTGTTTCGAATCAACTAATCAGATTTACTAGGAAAGAAATGCAAGAAACCCATGGTCTCCTCAGAAGAAACCTGCTAGTCAAAAACCTGGAGCTTAAAGAGCTGTGGTTGTTAAGGGATTTAATAAAAGCAGAACAAAATGAGAGCAGTCCTAGACCTGCACACAACAACCCCATAATGACTAGAGGAGACACTACACTAAGATGTAATATTGCCAAAAATGTCTGCATTAAGAATTATCACAGGAAGACAAATTATTTACCTGGAGGCTTATTGCTGGTATTTATCCCTCCATCTTACCCAGATAACTGCTTGCCCAAACAACTAGCAACTAGTTTGGAAAATGTTAGAATCATACCTCTATTCTACAGTTTTAATTGGGATTAAGTGATATGAAACCCATAGCCAGAAAATATTTCAAATACTGGAACTCTTGGCATTGGGCCACTTCCACATCTACCTCTTAAGCCTGTCCACCTGCCCATCTCTATGCAGCACAGTGACATTCCAAGAGATAATGGGTAACAGCAAGAAGTATAGATTATCGAGTTTGTAGATGTAAGATATTCTGTATTTGAATCTTTATAAATAAGACTCACATTTGTCATAATGCATGCATAAAACAGCACACCTTATGCCCCATGGAAAAGATTAATGATCCCTTAGCATTAGCCATGTCAGAAAACAACCACTATCAATCACACACCAACGGCCAATACAGAACATCATAATTCTGCATCCGATAAAGGAGAAAGGCAGTCCTGACCAAGTTCTTCTATGCAGTGAAAGTGTATTCACCCAAACCTAGTCATTGCTGCCTTCTGAAAATGAGCTACCACCCTGTCTCAAGTTGTTGGAAGCATTGTTCTATGTCCCCCTTGTTCCAGAGATTACAAACTCTATCATCAGTTTTGGCCTTTGTTCAAGCTAAGAGGACTTAAAGAGTGATTTGGCTCGTATCTTTTTAATTATATTCAATTAGTAAGATGAATCAGCACTATTTTATATAAGAGCCTTTTATATTTGGCTCTTACTTAAGCCTGGTAACACAGGGAAAGAAGTATTTTCTAAAAAGAAAACAAAGAAAAAGCAAGAAAGATAATCCTGATTTTTGCCTAACAGTAGTATCATTCTTGTGAAGTCTTTTTCTAGATAAATGGCCAGGTTCTATTTCAACCCCTCTCCTGTCATATATTTGAACACCAGGTTAGGGGCTCAAAGTATAATATATCTTCTCCTGGCTTACAACCTGCATGAGAGACATTATGTAGAAAATGGTTTGAAATTACTGAATAGTAAGGCAAATAAGGAATCATGTAAATGTTAATGTAATAAACCTAAGAAGAAAACAAAATTCCCCCAAATCCAGAGTAAATCCTTGGCCAAGAAAACTTTCTGCCTATAATACAAATAATTATACCAACCTTAGTAGATTAAGAAAAACAGTACAGTTGGAGCCTGTGTCATTGTTTTTTACTTCTTTTCCTGGTATATATCCTTCCTTGTATATCTGTTTATCTATAACTATATCTATATCTATATCTATATCTATCTATCTATCTATCTATCTATCTATTCCCTTGTATATATTCTCCTCACAGTGCCCAACATAGCACTCTTTATGTAGTAGATTCATAAGCTCACATTCAACAAAAATGGGTATATTGTCCTCTGTGTGCCAGGTTCTGTCTGGACACCAGAGAAGAACAGGGCAAAATAAGACAATGTTTGTATTCCCCTAAGGTTCATATTCCAGTTAAGACTAGAATTTGCTGAACGAATGAAATAATGTTGTCCCTGGACTAACTCTTAAATCCTTTTTAATGTAATATCAGGCAGAAAATATCACAAGTTTATTTTTGCCAAGTGTCAACCAAGTTAAAGTAGTAAGCACATGTACGAGATACGGGAAGAGAAAATTACAAAGTTTAAAAAAATTAAGAGAAATGAAAGTAGATGGGCTAGCAAGAAAATCAGAATGCAGGACTAAACAGTTAATAGGGGAAGCTCTTAAATTAGAGTCTAGGTTAACGTTCTTTACTTTCAGCCATATTTTAATTATGCCCATTTGTCAAAAAGCTAAACACTACACAAGTTTAAATAACCATAATCTGCTCATATTATCACAGACCTGGTGTTTATAATAATGGCCTTAATGCACTTACAGATTGAGGCAACCTCTGAATAATCAAAGAAAAAAATGACTTCTATGTCCTGAGTTTTAAAAATCATATTGCATTTTTATTCTGTGAAAATTTACAATCCACGTAAAATATATATGACTCTCCATTAACCTGAATATTAAATTAAACTTCCCATTCCTTAATTATTTTACCAACAGTTACTTTGCCTTCCCACTTCTTCTCAATGCATACACACACACACACACACACAACCACACACACACCACCCACACACACACACATGCACACCCACATGGGTCATGCTTTTTTTCATGGTTAAGATTGACTCTATTTAAAAAAAAAAAAAAAGGTAAAGGGGAATGAAATAATTTCAAACATTTTAATAGACCAAGACTTTTGATAAAAGCTCTAAAATTTTGCCAGACATTAATAGGGAAACTTGCATTTGCTGTCTTCATTCAGAGGATCACATTTAAACAATGTGTAAAAGAAGAAGAGGTGTAAAGACTTCTAGAAGAAGAAGGCATGCTATACTGATTTAAATAACTATCACTTTGTTCTTAGAACATCAAGGAAACCCATTAAAACCTTTGTCATCAAGACAGTGCTGTCATTAATAGCAAAATTGTTTCTTAGCCTGACTTTATAAAACTTTACACCTGTGCCCCTCACTTATTAATCCCTGTCTGACTCGCTCTTCTGAAACTGTTCTCTCAAAGGTTGCTAATTTCACCAAATCCAATGATACATTCTCATCCCTCTTCCTTTTAAATTTCCTAGATACAACTTACACTTGATGACCACTGCCTCTTGCAATTCTCTCCTTCCTCAGAGTCTGTGACTCTGGTTATCCTCCTTCATTTCAGTTTGTTCTATTTCTGGTTCTTCCATTTTCCTTCCTATTTCTTAAATGCAGGCATTCCTTTCATTTTTCAGTTTGCCCAGAGGGAGCGGAATGGGTTTTTGGTTTTGGTTTTGGTTTTGGTTTTAACCTGAGCCTCCTCTTCTCTCAACAATCTCTCCCTTGGCAGTGTCATCCAACCCTTATCGTAGGTCTACTGTCATCCATGGGTACTTCCTGAATTTGGGCTCTTTACTTCCAACAACGTATACATCAATACTGGAATGTTCCACCAGCATTTTACATTCAATATGTCTAAAATTAACTCAGAATCTTATTTACTGAACCAACCCTCTCTTTTTTTACTTTTGCTGCCTCAGTTAATGATGTCTCCTACCTCCCAGTTACTCAAGCTCCAAACCTTAGAGTCAATTCTTACTCTTCCATCTCCCTTGCTTCCCTTATTTAATCACTTGATTTAAAAAAGAAAAAATGTGGCTTCTACTTCCTCTTAACAATCAAATCCATCCCTTTGTTTCTTGTCATCCCAGCCCCTCTGCTTCTATCCAATTACGCTCTCCCTACATTGCTGTCGCTGCCAGCACATGGGTCCTATCTTTTCATTTTTCATTTCTCGCGAGATCTAGCACAATGACTCCTTCGGAGTAGAACCTCAACAAATATTTGTTAAATGAATTCAATAAAGGAACAAGTTTTCAGAGAGAAGGAAATTGTCAACATAAAGGTTAGAGATGGCAAATAACTATATTTTTAAAAGCCTGGATCTTAAATTGAGAGAGAAGTTCTTAGAGATGCTAGCCTTAAAATTAAAAATGAATTTTATCAATGCTTTGAAACCGGCTTTGTGACAGAGTAGAGAGAAAAATCTAACAAATCAATCTTTTAGCATTTTGGAAAGGAACATGCCAGATTCTTTATCTTTTTAGAACTCATTAAAATTCTGAAGAACTCTCACTGTTTGAGGTGTTCACAGTTATGGTGATTCCTGGCTCCTAAGGCACAATTTTTTAAACCCAGTGGCAGTTTTTGGGTCTAGAGCATTCTTTCACTTTGTTTTTCCTCAAGCAGGTGGAGCCCTAGAAACTCTCACTTAGATTTCACTGTGAAAAAGGTTACTTTTTGCAACAGACTAAGGAGTGAAAACCATTATCAAAAATAAATGCATTGGGGAGCTTGGGTGGCTTAGTCAGTTAAGCGTCTGCCTTGGGCTCAGGCCATGATTTCAGGGTCCTGGTATCAGGCTCCCTGCTCAGCAGGGAGTCTGCCGCTTCTCCCACTCCTTCTGTCCTTCCCGCCCCCCCCCAACACCGCCTCTCTGTACAGGCACACTCTTTCTCTCAAATAAATAAAATCCTTTAAAAAAATAAAAATAAATGCAAAATCTTTCTTTCTGTTGGCCACTTGTTCCAGGTTAGTGAATTTTTAAAATAAGTTCTTGGAAAATGTTTCCATGTTAGTCCCTG